>NC_091129.1:54749872-55064103 GCF_040183065.1 Periplaneta americana | reverse complement strand
TGATGAGTTTGGAGGCCAGAAGACTGGGTCGACATCACGCCTCCTCGTAAACCATCTTTGAATCCGGTTGGCGGTGTGTATCGGGTGATTATCCTGCTGGAAGAAAAGTGTTCCTTCTGGATATCGTTTTCGGGCGGAAGGGATCATTACATTTGCCAGAATGTGTTCGTAGACTTCTGCCGTAAACCTCCCGTGGATGCATTCCAGAAGTCCTGCCCCATCGTATGACATCCACCCCCAACACGCGACCCTCACGCAACCCGACTTGTTAATTCGTCTCACGAAGCGTTCATCGTATCGGTGGCCACTCATACAATAAACTAGGGCAGTACTATCTTTGCTATTGGAGACAATTATCTCGTTGGAGAAAATGAAATTTCTCTAATCGAAGTCCTGTCGGAGAGTAGCATACGCAGAATGCTACTGGAGACAATTACCTGGTCGGAGAAAATGACATTTCTCCAATCGAAGTCCTGTCGAAGAGTAGCATACGGAGAATAACCTATGCGAACTAGGGCAGTGAGTTATGTTTCTGTGCCATCTTGAAGCGTAATGACGAGAAAGAACGTTTTATTAACAGATAGCAGTATTGCTTGAAAGAGAGAGGGAGGTTTATTATTTATTAGAGTTTGGGCATATTCTAAAAGATATCGCCACATAATTATAGCTTTGCGAGACACATATGATGGCAAATTTGTAATTAAAAAAGACGATTGGCGGAGTTTCGAACCTTGAGCTACTACTATCAACTTTTTCAATAGACCGATGCTGTAACGACTTACGCTACTGTGATATCGGTTCGGTATAATACGTGGTTCATATTCGCTCCAGTTGATTTTGTATTCATCAATTTTATTATTATTTCACTCTTCAAGGACCCTGATGTATCTAGAATCAACCCTACATTCGATTTTATTACATATTTTAGACTCTTAAACAAAATACAGCAAATTTAAATGGTTTAATTATGTGTTACCTCGTGAACTACGGCTTTGATGAGACGAGCATGCGCAATGTTATGTCTCTCAACTTAGAAATTGTCAGCGGCTCATTCTTTTTTGCCGCTAAGTGTACATGCTCAACTTTACCTTTGCAGTGATAGTCGTTATCGTTACCGTGAATAACATCTTATTTATCTATCACAAATAACATTTGTACTCACCGGAACTTCAGCCTATATCTCCAGCAGTTCGGCTAACAGTGCGCTGTGTGTCATTATTTTAGTTTAGTGTGATATATCCAGTACGATATTTTAATTTCGGCGATTCTGCAGATAGTTACTCACCGATGCAGTTTCTAGGCCCTTCACCGAACGGCAAGTAGCAAAAAGTTGGTCTCTCTCGCTTGTTCCCCTCCGTGAACCGCTCAGGATCAAATTTTTCTGGCTCAGGGAAGAACTCTGGATCATGGTGTAGGGCGTACACAGGAATGAAGACATCAGTATTGGCCCGGAGAACGACATTTCCTTTGCCCAATGCACACGGAAGATTGTAATCGTTGAGACATTTCCTTTCCAGACTAGTGACGACAGGATACTTCCGAAGTGTCTCTGTAATAATGAGATTTATTTGTTGTCACTCATATCTGATGATTGTACAATAGTTTGCTTCAGGTAAGAAATATTGCGGTGCGATATCAAAAAATATTCTTAGATTTTACGAAACAGTTCAAGGTCAAAATTTCGAACACTCAGTATGTAGATCACGAAGTTCAACGCCTTGTCATTAGGATCAAATGAAACCTCTCAACTTGGATTTTTTTAATGTTAATCGATTATTTAACAACGCTGTTATCACTTGCGAGGTTTAGTGTCGGTGAAATTGGTGATGGCAAGATGAACCAGAGGATTTTCCATAAGTTCACTTTACATCCGAGTTGGCCGCGTAAATTGTATGATAAATTATCATGGATGTAAGTTGCATACTCTTCTATGTACTTGAAATTGTGTTGCTGTGTTTTTAATTATCGAGGCACAAAATGTAGCCTACACGCGCATTTTATATTTTCACGTTTCGTGGGAATAAAACCAATTTCGTCATACTTGCTATGCAAAGGTCTTCCTGCGTATGATATGTCGTCTTGAACTCGTACTTTTAATACAGGATCTTGCTAACATCAAAGTCACTGATTATAAACTCTTACTGAGCGCTTCGAAACTATGCTGTGAACTGAAGTTGATTATAAGATTCCATTCATTTAACATTAATTTCTAGACCATCACATTGCAATATGATCACAAACAATCCAAAAGTCTGTAGTAAAAATCAAAGGTGCCTTCTGGGAAAGTGTCCACAGAGAATTCTCAAAAGAACAAATTTTGTTTTTTCTCTTTCAATTTTTTTCTCTATGAACATGACGACTTCTTCGGTCAGTGGATATAAAAAAATAAGCGAAGTCGATTTTACGCACAAAAACAATATCAATTACGGCATCACATTAATATCAGTTCGGAAAAAAATAGGTAGACAAAGGATGCCGGTAGGAATCATGAGAAATACGTTGAAAAAATGCACATGTTGAAAATTGCCGCCATTCTTAAATGACTAGTAAACTCTACGGTAAACGTAATCACAGAAGGAATTTTGCATTTTGGGCGCCCTGGCACTTGGTGGGCGGGCGCTAGAAACCTGTTGCAAATGTAAACAGACAGTGTCGCGCATCCAAAGGTAGCGTAAGCAAGTAGTAACATTGCTGAGTACTCTCTAAAAGTGTAATAAATCTATTATCTTACTAAAGATTCAGGCGTTAGATATCAAATTTTGGTTTAGAAATCTTCACTTTATTTAGAGAACTTATTACCTACCTGACATCACCATGTCCAGATACGTAATATCCTGAATGACGTCGTACGTTAGTTCATTTTTATGCGTTGCCATCACCTGAGATATCTCATTCCGAAGTCGACTCTGGATTTCCGGATGCAATGCCAGCTCGTAAAGCGTGTGGGATAAAGTGGTGGAAGCAGTTTCAAATCCCGCCAGTAGGAAGGCGAAAGCCTGGGCCACAAAGTCATCGCCATCGATACCTGAAAAAGTCATTAGACTGTGAGGGTAGTTTCCGTTATGTGTGAACATGTTTCTAACAGCATATTTCAAATCTCACTGAACCTTTGGACATCAGTGACGTCACGCTACAGCGAAAAAGGAATAAAACTGCTGGAAAGTTCAAAGGCTATCATGGCGTCTGTGAGAGTTGTATGTGCTACGCTAGGAAGATTTTGCAAAATTTTAATACTGTCATTTCGTTCAAATAAAAGAGAGCACAATAATTTATTTCTTGATCCGGTAGTAATAACTGGTCCGTTGACATGTTCGTTCATAAGCCATTAGCTTATTTTTCTGACATTCTGCTAATTATAAACAACACAGCAGAACACAAAACCATGACATAACAATGCAAGTTGTCATTCTTCTGTCAATTCCCGCCCCTTGCAAGAACCAATATTCATTGATAACGACTGATGGAAACAACCACCACCTCTGCACGCTGATGGAAGCTCTGCTACAGCTCTGGAGCCTCAATGACATCATCACTGAAATTCGAAACATTGTGATGCGCTATGATTCGGAATACGCTGTGGCATAAAGAAATTTAAATTAGTGGGAACTGAATGTAATTATAGTATTACTGGCCTGTGTATTAGCTATACAGCAATTCAGTTTATTATTTCTCATTATTTATGTTAGAGCACGTTGTCGGCTCCCGAATATACAGTATTAGCTATACAGCAATTCAGTTTATTATTAGCTATAATCCCGGAATTTTAACAATAAATAATTACCATATAATTAATTACAAACCTTGACAGAGTGTCTTTCTTTGGGATAGGAATATGGTTTTAAGTAACATGTAAGTTATCTTACATACATTTTTTCTGTGTATACTTTATTCAATAAATGTTTCATGTAAGTCAAAATAGACCTAAATTCCAGTCAGTTGGTCATAATTAGGGCCGTGCCATCGGTAAATTTGTATTAATTTGAGGTCGAGCACTTTCCGTGTTTTGTATGCGATTACTGCGAGTTACAAAATCAAGACAATACAGTCATTGCATATAAGGGTAATAGGAGTCGTACAGATGTTTGACGGAAACGATGCAGCTTCCATAAACAATGTCCAAACTTTTCTCGGTGACCCAAATATTAAAAAACAGAGTGAATATAGTTCATATAATTTTGGATTTATCCCCTCTACAATCGAATGTCTCGAAAAGACTGGTGTGAAATTGGTGGAGCAAATTTCGATAGTAAATAATCCCATCTCTAAAGTGAATGATCTGCAAGATGGTACAAGCAAAAAAGGTGTGTGCGAAAATGAACACAGTAATACAAAAAAAAAAAAAAAACGGTGGTTTCTATTCATTAAGTAAAATTGCAACAGTTTTGTCAGATGACAAGTGCGATTGTTATCAACTTGATGTAGAAATGGATGATGTGAAATATTTTTCATATGCGCCCTTGGTTTCAGCCGATGTTGATCGCAGTTTTTCCGCATACAACGTTATACTATCCGACATTCGGCGGTCATTTTCATTTGAAATTTTGAAAATGAATGTTGTTTATTGCAGCAGGAACCGAAACCAGGCGAACAACATGCAAGAAAAGTAAGACACGGAATAAATGTAATAAATAAATTAATGTAACAGTTAAATATACTGTAGTAGGCTAAAAGCAAAATTATACGCCATATGCATTTTCGGCTTTCTAAAACTGTAACGCAAAACCCTAAATATAAAAAACACACTTTTCAGACTTATGTTTTACCACATTTGTGACAATTTAAGAATGACTTCCAACAATTATGGTCATCCTCACCAGCATTTTAGATCTTTCCGATATTAACTCTTATATACAATGATTGTATTATCTTGATTTTATAATAGGCAATAATCGTATACAAAACAGGGAACGTGCTTGCTTAGGCGCGTGTCAAATTCGCTTCCGCTGCCTGTTCTTGAAACACGTCGACTACATTCTGTCCGACGTCGCATGATCACCTTCAATAAGCCTCAAACTAATGCAAATATACCGATGTCACGGTCCTGTCACAATTAATTATTTCCTTCTTGACTGACGGTGAAAATTGCAGAACGCAGCACCTTCAGCTTAGGACAAAAAAACTTGCTGATCGAAAAAATTCAATCTTCCAATCAGAATATTTCGGCTAGACAAGCATGATTCACACTAATAGGCCTAACCTGCTTCTTACCGCTGTACGTAATGAATCTCTAATGAAGAAGACACACGAAGCGATAATACAGGGAAGATAATTTGGAAGACGTTAGACTCAAGAATGATGGGAACGAACTAGATGAGTGAGGTTGAACTAGTGATGAGTTTTCAATGCTGGCGCAAGAGTACGTTGCAGCTGAGAATATTATTTTGAAAGTAAATGTGCCAAAAAATGTTACCTTTTTCACAGTAACTATAGTTCATGAATTTATACGTATTTGAGAATAATTAAGTAAGGCTTCAAAGGCCTTGCTATGGCGGCAGTTTAACTAACAACTGGTTTTTATGGTTGTCACTAAAGAAATGCTCTGTAGGTGTGTAAGTATATTCCTCAATGCCTGATCATAAACTTTGTTCTCTCATTTTAAAATGTCTGTTGGAGTACCTTGAGATACTGCGAATTTATAGCACTTCGAAGCATCATTTCCTTAATTGAATATTAAATTCTTACGAAGTGGCTTTTTTCCTCATAGGAGGTCCCGCATGCAAGCACCGCAGCTTGAGGCTTATTGTGCAACCTCCATATTGGAATAATTGTTGAAGTCCATTTACGATTGCTCTTCAAGCGCGTGATTCACTGCATGGTGTTATCACATCGATTCAGCCAGAGCATTCACTCCTGACTGGAGACCTGATCCTCCGCCTTCCTGTGATGTTGTTCTGCGGCCTCCTCAGATCGATGGCATCTGTTAGCAATTCATGTGCTTGAATCTGCTGCATCCTTAATCAGAAGAACATGTCGCAGTCGATTCAACGACTCACCAATGCGCCATCTGTGCGAAGGAGCTACACTACCTCGGTCACCAATTAGTTCGCTTAAAAGCCTCTGCGACTTCGCTGGATATGTGCAGCTCCCGCAAGCAGATGCCGGCTATAGGCAGATCCTGGAATCTCGCCCACCATGTTCTCCTAGTCAACGTGTAACTATTGAGATGATTAATGAAAATGATACCAATGAAGGCGAAAAGAGTCCGAGTTCAAACGCCGAAAGTTACCCGGAAATTCTGCTTCGAATGATAGAGGAAAAACCTCAGAAAAAACCCCAACCAGGTAACTTGTCCCAAACCAGGATTTGAACTTGTGTTTGCTCGTTTCACGGCTAAGAAGACTAACCGTTACTCCACAGCGGTGGACTACAAAGTGATTTAGTATGTTCGACACTTTAAATATATTGTTTGATAGGTTGAGCATTTTGAAATAAGTTTTGCTTTTGCTGTAATGCTTTTCATATACATTTTTGTGGCTATAGGAATGTTATTTTCTGACTTCCTCTCATAAAAAGTTTCAGTGAAGCAAATTCCTCAGCTATTCCACTGATTGTTCGCCTTTAAACAAGTAACTACGTATATGATGTCCTTGGAATTAACATAATTGCCTTTAATTAGACAAGAGATAACTTCAAGTGGAGAATGATGAACAAGTTCTTCAGTAGTTTAGTACTGGTGCTCATTGGAGCAGTTATCTTTTCCACTTACTGAACGAAGTCTCTTGGTCCTTGCCTCTTTTTCGTAGCTCCATCATGTTGTCCAGAAAATCTCTTCTCTCAACGTTGTTCTTCTCCCTGCAATTAATCAGACTGTTAGAATTGTAAGGCCTAGTATAAATTTGTAAGAGAACATAGACATAAATAATGCAGTCTCGTAGAAGAATTAATAGGTGATGAAACTCAGATGTTCTGCTCCGCTATCACGATGTTAAAACTATAAATTGCTGCTTAATCGACATATTGTGGTATTATTAAATAGGCCCTAATATCTGTAGTTAGAAACTATCCACATACGGAACGAAACAATGAAAACAATAGAAAGTTAGAGCCTGGATTTATCTGGATGCAAACTGCGTATTGCAAGTAACATAGTGCAACTTCTGGAAAGAAAATTGCATATATTTGGTGGTTCATATAAATGAGTTCTTCGGATTTTCCTTTCACATCGACCTATCTTTAGAAGAAAATGCATGTTTTATTCCACTTTTTAAAGCTTGGGTTTATATGACATGGCTGATGAGAACTAAACAGTGTATTCTGAAGTACCATGTACATATTATATTGCATATTTTACACCGTAGTGGAAAAATCGTCATTTTAAACAGTCTTTTGTCTAAGCTGGCTATAAATTGTTGATGAATAGGGAGGGACTAATTTGAAATTTATTTATATTTTAAGTTTATGTAACAATTCTTATAATTCAGCGGTTCTGCAATATCGGTGAGATGATAGTTTTATCTATTAGCAAAGCGGTAACGAGAGTTGATTGGAAGAATGAAAAGCTCAAATGTGAAGTATCCAAATAATTATATCAAAAGGAGATAAATAAAATCACGACATACGAGTATGTCAGAGATCTTAATATCGAGAGCCGAATTGAGTTCAGAATAAAATTATGCTGAAGATCCAGTCTGAGATTAATCATGTTAGCTTTCCTGAAGCAATTTGTGTTGGGTAATATTAACATTCTTTTCCCACTATACTTTATTTTATGTCACTTCACGATTTTAAATCTGTCGCAAATGTCAAGAGAATTCATCTTTCGAGGTATGTAAAAGAAAATGATATAAAACTAAAAAATGTCTCTCAGAGAAAACTTACATCGATGGTCGAATTGAGTTCAAATTCAACAATCAGATTATGACTTCTGACAGTGGCAAGGATCTTCTACAATCTGTGTTGGATAATATTTGATAATTTCCTTTTCCCTACAGTTTATTTAATTTATGGGGGTTTGATTTGGTAATTTTGATTTATTATTGATAAAATTTGTGCCACTTCATTGCACTTATCTGCCATATTAGAATGATATAGTAAGAGTATTAGCTAGTAATTTTTGGTAATTCTGAATAACTGTGTTATGCTGGAGGTAGATTTTGTAATCATCCCTTTCACGTGTTAGGGCTGTCCCAGAGTTTCAGCATAATTGATCTTCCTCGAGTCCGAGGGCCTTCTCTTGGGTCGTATTAGCATTATTTGGAGGATATTTCTATTGACATTCTTGAAAAAAGCGATTACTTGGATAACGTCTCAATTTTTCTACTCGGTCTGTTAAACTGAATATTTCCATTTTCAATTGTGTAGTTAAACTTTTTTTTAAGGAATACGATACCTCTGACTTGATTTTTCTTTTGTCTGTTCGATCGTCTCTCTCGTAGTCATCATAGACATCGATATCACTTTGTAAAATATTAATTGCATGCTTTGAAGATCGTAAGTTTCAACGTTATACCTATTATTATTCACTTTGTTTGAAAATTATTTAATTTTTCTAGTCAAAAGTTCGCTTATCGGCTAACACTAATCGAATTGCATTTTTCTCGTTACGTTTGTTGCGCAGTTTGGTAGTGGGCTGTCACTCCACCTGCATACTTACTCCTTAGGGTTTCTATTTCTTACAAATTATGTTTCCATCACGGCTCTACACTCACGTTAGTCTGTTATGGTTTATTCATGTCTTTCCTTCTTCAGCTTTTCAGTCCGAAAGCTACTAATATGAACGTCTGGATCATAAGCTTACTGAGCTCTTGTAATACAGAATGATAAATTTGATGTTGATATATACCTATAGGAAAAACAATTGCTGTGAACACAATTTTGCGTGGGATCTAATGCAGCGTTGGGCATCTCACTGATTTTGTGGAAGAGCACTCATTTCCTCCACTGTGCAATCCGAGTAGGGCAACCAAACCGGATTTGCTCATGCCTGGCGCGGTGTACCTACAGTGTTACAGTTAAAGTGAAGTCGATGTGCAGTATTTCAATTATGACGGAAATAAATGGATATGTGAATAAAGAGTGATTTCCCATCAGTATATTTAACCGGAGAATAGGAAAATATATATTTATTTGGGGGAAGTGAAGGCAAATATACACAATAAAAGATGTCAGAAGTCCAAAAAAAAAACAACAACAACAACAACAACAACAACAACAACAACAAAGATTAAATTATCTATATGCAACTACAATTACTGCCAAAGTAAATTTGAAAATAAGCAATGCAGTTGCATGAAACATATACGTCAAACTTACATTGTAGTTTTGATTTATTCTCTTAACAGTTAGCTTATTTATCTTGCATAAAAAGAACTCAAACTTCAATTTTAAACTTTTGCCATTGGTTTATGTTGAGAATTTTGGAACACTATTAATTACTCTTTGATCATAAATATTTGTTACTGTAATATTATAAAAGAAATAACCTATTTCAACATATTTAGTTGTTTCATAATACATTTCTTAAATATAGAAAATAGAGTAAAATAGAACATACGAATATATTTTTTCCTATTTAAAGGATAAATTATGAATTGGTTAGTTACAGTTGCTCAGAGTGGGCCTACTTATAAAATAAAATAAAAATGTTAAAATGTTATTTTATGTTTTATTTAACGACGCTCGCAACTGCAGAGGTTATATCAGCGTCGCCGGATGTGCCGGAATTTTGTCCCGCAGGAATTCTTTTACATGCCAGTAAATCTACTGACATGAGCCTGTCGCATTTTAAGCACACTTAAATGCCGTCGATCTGGCCCGGGATCGAACCTTGGGCTAAAATAAAAATGAAAAAGTGTATCTCACATAACAAATAACTCAAATTATAATAATATTTTCAATTTCATAAACTTTTGACATTTATGTTGAGAACTTTGGAACAATATATGTCTAGTTCGTTGATTATAAATATTTGTAAAGGAAATAATCTATTTTAACATATTTAGTTTTGTTTCAAAATTCAATTAGATATTAAATACAGAAAATGAAATAAAATTATACATACAGGTATACAGTATATACACACTATCGGTCAAAAGTTTTCGATCACCTATCACAACAATGGATTCGTGGTTAAAACAGGGAGTTCGTTTTGAATGTTCTATCATATTATAATGCTAGAGAGAGATAATATTTATTTCGGTCTATTTAGTTTTTCCGATGTGTTTGTACATTGAAATAAAGTATATAGTTGTTTTCATAGCTGATCGAAAACTTTTGACCGGTAGTGTATATATACATATCCTTGCAATTTAAGGAATAGCTTTCCTTACGTGATGAATTGATTAGTTAGTAATAGTACTTACAAAATACAATAAGATAATTAAAATAATGTTGAAAAAGTACGACAAATATTTGTACTTTTATTAATGTAAAATTAAAAGATCGCCACTGCATCTCTTCATACTCCGTCTACACGTGCGTTCTTGATGCTCCACAAGTGCAGCCGAGATGAGTGTCGCGCATTATGCTCCTTCATTGTAAGTATTGAAGCCTGCTACCTGAGACAAAGGCCCGGCGTCGTACTGGCCGTACATCATGAAAATTTCTGTCACTTGTGTCCGTTCACTATGTGGATTAAGTCACAAAATAAATCCTAGACATCGCAATATACAAAGAGAACACACAAAGAATTAAGGTCGATTCATACTATACATTACGTAACCTTTTCGTTTACGTTACATCAGTGTTTAAATGAGCATATATTCACTTCGCATTGCGTATACCTTCAATGAGCCTTTCATTTGCATTCAGTATCAGCGTATTCCGAATCTCACCGGTCCGGTGGCATCAATAACGTCACGTTGCAGCGAAATAAGGAACAAAACTGCTGGAAGGATCGATGGCTGTCATGGCGACTGTACAAGTTGTTGTCTGTGCTACGCGAGCAAAATTTTGCGAAATTTTCGTACTCCCATCTCGTTCAAAGAAAAGATAGCATAAACAATTTATTTATTGAACCGGTAGTAATAACTGGTCCGTTGACATGTTCGCTCATAAGCCATTAACATATTGTTTTTACGTTGTGCTCATTACAAACAATACAGCAGAACACACCGCCATGACACAACAGTGCACGATGTCATTCGTCTGCTAATTCCCGCCCTAAAGCCTACGAGAACCAATCAGATTCACTGATGGCGGCTGATGGAGACTGCCACCACCTCTACAAGTTGATGGCACCAGTGCGACACCGGTGGAGCATCAATGACGTCATCGGTGGAATTCGGAACACCGTGATGCCATCGGATTGCTCACCGGTGAGATTCGGAATACGCTCTATGATAACGCAGCAATGTTTACGGAACGTGTATGGTCATGTTTTGACAGTGTGCAATAACAAACGGTTCCGTTCCGTCTCAATTGCAGCTAGAAGTTCTGTGTGTTACTTTGTTTAAAACAATATGCGACGAAAGGCTCATTGAACTGGTACGAAGAAATCCTCCTCTCTATGATTTACAGAACAATACATACAGTGAAAAAATATGGAATGACATATCTAAAGGAGCTAAATGTACACGGTAAGGAAAACATTTTCCTTGCAGAAAATATTTATTGAAAGTGAGCATAAATGTGTATAGTAACAGCATTCACACCATGTCTATCTGCCACTCAACTGCTCCAGCATCAGAACTGAAAAAAAAAAAAAAAAAAAAAAAAGTTTAAATACGTCTCTAATTTCGAATGCACCTTCAACATTTCCACCTGGATATTTTATGTAGCATACATTGTGCACTCACTTCGTTACATTCTGAGTGAGAAATATTAGGTCCGTTGATATAGTTGTGCAATATACAGGTTATTAATACCAACTTATCTGCATATTGTGATGCAGATTTCAGTCATTTGTTATATAACTGAATTTCTGCCGTAAAATACCGAAGGCATTTTTGGAACATCTCCAGCACGAGATAATCTGTAATTAAATATTTTCTTTTGGACATCATGTCTTTGTTGACCCGATGGGTACGGTCTCATTAAGTTCAATTTCAGGTGGAAGGTTTCATCACCTACTGTTGCATACAATGAATCAATTTAATATTGGGCCAATGTTATCCTTACTCTATGTGCAGAATCACATTATGCATTAAAATAAATATATTGTAAAATACATGGATATAAATGTATTGTACAATTAAAAGTAAGAAAACTGCGTTATTGTACTATAATCACTTTGACATGGTAAAAATATTTCAATCATAAGGAGGCATTATTTGCATTAATTCCTCGAAATACCGTAACAGTGAATCAATTTAATATTGGGCCAACGTCGTACTACCACTTTGTAGGTCTTTTTTGACATTTCAAGCAAACATATACAAGAAATTCAAGCTCAGAACATTATTTCTATTTAGACAACACAAACTCACTTCGTAAAAAACACGGATTGTTACTTGAAGAAATAAAACGACTCTCTGAAAAAAAATAACCTAATATATATGCACATAATTTAATATTGGGCCAGAGAAATTAAACGTTTCCTCTACTGCACAAAAACCTAATTCCTAGTATTTAGTTTGGTTCCCTTTCTGTCTAATGATCGCCCTCAACCGTTGCGGCATATTCTCAATTATTTTCTTGGTATAATTTCAGTCAATAAGTGCCCATTCTTCCTGGAGTCTCTTTTTCAGCTAACATTTTGACTTTATTACTGTTTATCGCAGTCCCTTTTTCAGCTCTTGCCAACAATTTTCGATTGGGTTCAAGTCTGAACTTTGGAGAGGTGTGTCTATTACTTTCGGGCAGTTATATAACAAAAACATTCTGTTCTTTCCAGCTTTATGTTTTGGGTCGTTGTTCTGATACAACTTAAAAGTGTCTCTAATACTCAACTTTTCAGCATTGTTATGAAGATTGCTCTTCAGGAGATTCAGATAGTCATTTTGATTCATTTTAACCTCGATGAAGGCCATCTCCCCTACCCCAGCTGAAGATATGCACCCCCAGACCATCACATGTTTAACTGTAGGCTGCAAGTTCTTAGTTTTTAGTTCGTCATTTAATCTGCGCCATACAGTTATCCTATTATCAGAACCAAAAACATTTACCTTACTTTCATCCGCAAAAAGCACATCTTTCTACAAGTTTTTATCCTTATTAACATATTCTTTTGCGAATTGAACTCTCTTTCTTGTATTCACTTCACTTATGTATGGCTTTTTTCTGGCAGCTCTGCCATTGTACCCTGCTTTCCTAATTACACAACGCACTGTCTCTGGATTTACTTTCTTATTAAACTTGTCCAACAATTCGGAAGCAAGTTTTGGTACACTTATTCTTGGATTAGTTTTCATTTTTCATTTTCATTTTCATTTATTCATTTATTGATGAACATAACAGGCAAAGCCCAATTAACCATTCTTAGTACGTATCGTTCTTCTCGCTCAGTTAATTTCTTTGGTTGACCTGTTTGTGGTACTTTCTATTCTATCTATTTTTTGGTATAGTCTTATAATATTTCCAACATTACTCTTGGGAAAATTTAGCATATTGCCTATTTGTCTTTGACTTTTATCTCTTGCACGATGGTATATAATCATTTGTCGCTGCTCAAACGTAATGTTGGGTCCTCTTCGCCCCATACCACTCTTGTTAGCTTCAGTACGTCCACACAGCACAGAGACCGCACCTGACTCCACCTGAGACTGAACTGAATACCTTGATTGGATAATAACACTGAATGGCCCAATATTAAATTGACGTACTGTATGGAGCTACAGAATTTGTACCAGATAGTTGTGTGGGAAGGGGGATATTTAAAGTCTCCTTTTCTATGCTTTTTCCTAAGTTTGAGTGCGCAAAAATTCCCTCATCGCTGTTTTTCCCATATGACCCTATGTCAACAGCAATTAAATTGTATCGCGCATCAACAAGTGCAAGCAGAAGAATTGAAAAAGTTTTTTTTGTAATTAAAAAATTGCGATTCACTGTTTGCTGGAGCTGTTATAACCACATGTTTCCCATCCAGCGTCCCTAGACAGTTTGGAAAGTTCCAAATATCCCAGAAAACTTTTGCAGTTTTTTCCAGTCGTCTTCTGTTGGTTTCGACATCACTTTAAGTAACATAATTTCTATAATTGTGTCACAAACTTCCTTTACAATTGAGCACACAGTAGCGTGACCAAGTCTGTAACTGAATGCTATTGTATGGAATGAATCAACAGTTACCAAAAATGTGAAAAAAGAATCATAATAGAAATAATTTAATGTAATATTATGTTATATTATAATATATTTAATAAAAGTTATTATTTTCAGTTTCCTATCTGAAAAATAGAAGGACCTCATTACGAGACCAGTATCGAAATCATCACAAAAAGAACGTCACAAAATCTGGACAAGCTGCCTCAAAAATAAGGAAAAGGAAATGGAGATACGATGCGGAAATAAGCTTCTTACTTCCAATCTTACAAGTGAAGATGATGATGGCATTTAGGGCACAGTGGATGAGGCTGATAATAGTGTTCCTCAGGTTGCAGAACACGAGAAGAAAGATGAAGTTAGTTCTCATAGTATGGCAGCTGATCCCTTGCATCGAAATTCAGGAGAAAGGAAAATCAGTACTAAAAAAAAAGTCTAAAGACGAAACCGCTGCATCAGTTTTTATGCAGTATCTTATTACCAGGCTTCGAGACTTTGGACCCGATACAATAAGTTTACTGTGCATGCACTATAGGTTGTTGACTCACTGCAGGTAGATAGAGATGTGTTGAGGTAACAACGCTGCTATTTAGAGTAGAGTACGGTAGTATGGGGAAACATACATACAGTATGTACATTCTGAAAGTAAATATACATTACACAATGATAATGTCAAAAGAATGTGAAAAGCTTTTATTCTCCTGTCTTTTATAAGCATTTGTGTTTAATACACAGTGTTAATAGTGGGAATAAACATGTAGCAATTTTAATTTTTTCATTTATCCTATTGGTCGTCTTTAAGAAGTACAGTTACAGTACCGAATTGCAATGTATCTACTACAAGATACATTTTCAGTGTCTCAAACATAAATCTTTTTCGGTTATCTGCCAAAGTTTGTACGTACTTTAGAAAGCTGCGCTCTACGTCGCATGACGTGATAGGAGCAAAACGAAAAAACCTAATATCATTGTAGTCTCTAAGAGACAGTCCTTTATTCTCGGGTGACTCTATGTCCACTAATTTGCTGTTTATGTTACACAGTGTTTCATATCCGTTATTTTTACATAAAATTGATTTCCACTTCTGTTTTACACGTTCAGTAACCGGTGTATTTGATGTCTCATTAATTCTCTGCATCATTTTCTAAATCAATTTGAGGGCTTCCAGCATCTCTTGCTCTGACTTTTCTAACCGTGTAATAGTTTCAGACACAGTTTGTATGAAAACCAAATATTATTCGTCAGAACCTTCAAATCCAGGGCGTTTTCCTTTGCGTATTTGTTGTCATTCATTTACAGTACCCCCTCACTGTACGGTTTAACACTATACTCAGTACGCCGTTATGAGGATTTCCCACTGAACTGCTCTATTGTGTCCAAAGTCTTGAAGCCTGCTTATTACGCAGCAAGAAGCAAAGAAAATGCAACGTCCAGCAGCAGCAAAAGATCCAACCGATATGTTTTTTGAAGCCATATTGGGGAAGGTAAAGCGATTTAGTCCTTAGTACAGGAATCGTGCAGAAAATAAAATATTTGCTGTAATCCAACAAATGGAATTAGAACAGATTTAAACAAATATGCAACATAAACATGCAGCCTCCGACAGTACTGGACACCTGTCATACTCAAACTACAACAATCGCCACTTTTCTTCCACACATTCACCAGGCACAAATACATCCGCAGCGTCATATTTTGAAACATTTACGTTTGAAGACAATAATCAGAGTCCGGCTATGTGAAGTTTAACTTGCATTATTTTATTTATTTAACACTTTCTCTAAAGAAGGATTGCCTAGGGTCTAGACCTTAGAAGACAAAGTATACCATTTACAAAACAAAATTTTGAATATTACATATTACATGGATATTTGTTATGAATATAAAAAACCAATGCAAGAAAGAGAAAAAGAAAGAAATTACAGTGCAATGTCTTACCTGAGGTGATTTCTTAACAATGCAATCGAACCTTTCAACGCAATTAAACAAACATGAGTAATTATAGATGAAAGCAAATAAAAAGCCTTGCAAAAATAAAAAATAAAAACTGCTTCGGGATGGATCCTCTTGCTCCGACCAACAAGCCTATTACTTATATCTGTTGTAATTGATATTTCTCTTGATAATACGGGATTGTTGGTTCATAGATGAATTATTTTTCCTTGTGGACGTCTTGCAGTTGGCTCTTGGAAGTCTCGAAACGAACTGTAGGGTCAATTATAAAACCTCTCCGATGGTCCTGGAAAGCGATCATATCTATCCTACGAGTGCTGCCGGTGGTTGATAGACCATGAACCTCTTCAAAAACACTAAATACAATATAAATTAAAGTTCAAATAAAAAGGCATGAAGACAACCACATTTATTGTACTATTTAAACAGAAATAAGTACATTTGGTTAAAGCTTACCTCAGACAAACACAAAGCTTTTGTTTCGCACTTATAGCTTCTCTGAATGTTGTGTCTCGACGCTGAAGTTGTTCTTTGATATTGGAAAATAAATCATAAAATTTATATTTTGACATTCGAAAATACTGGAAAAATTTTGTATCATCATCTATTAGCTCTTTGAATAAAGTAAAATATTCTCCTTCTGCATTTCGTTCTTTTAATAGCCTATATCATAAACACATTTTCTTCTTTTCCTCTTTCATTTAGTTCTACACTTCTCCTCGTATAAAATAATAGCACATATAGGCCAATTAAATTTTTTGTTGACCACATATTTTTATCGTCCCGCGCCGTGGCGTCGCGGTCTAAGGCATTCCGCCTAGGACTCGTATTACGAAATGCGCGCTGGTTCAAGTCCTCATGGAGGAAGAAATTTTCTCATGAAATTTCGGCCAGTGTATGGGACCGGTGCCCACCCAGCATCGTGATGCATTTGGGGAACAACGATAGGTAACGAAACTCAGGTTGCCAGCTATAACGGCTGGGGGGATCATCGTGCTAACCACACTATACCTCAATTCTGGTTGGATGATCGTCCACCTCTGCTTCGGCATGTGTACATGAGGCCAGCAGCCGGCTGGTCGGTCTTGGCCCTGCAAAGGGCTGTAGCGCCATGAATTTATTTACTTTACACATTTTTATCTTGAGAAGTGCACAGTTCACGGTTTGAAGCGTACTGAAATAGAATGTAAGTGTGAATACAGCACATTTTAATGGAAAGGATACGGAATGTAAACGGAAAGGCTACGTAATGTATAGTGTGAATCGACCTTAATAGAGGAAGAAAAGTTTTAGATTTTGAATTGTAGAAGTCCCACCTGTACTCGACCGTGCTCCAGACGGTATTCCTGAAGAAGTTCAGCACATCATCGTCCATAATACGTAGGCGCAGTACGCTCTGCAGGGCTGGGGCGAAATAGGTGGTGAGACTAGCGAAGGCTCTGACAACAGACAATTTGCACAAACGGCACAAGAAGTGTCGAAACTCGGAGTCTGGATTCTTAAGCGAGTTGCTCTCGATGCCGAATGCACACGAAGCTATCACGTCCGTCGTGAAGCGCGCCATCGTTTCATTCACCTGCACTGGCCGTCCTGTGTACGTCATATACAATATTAGATTTAGGAGTAATTCACACAGAGAAGACGTAGACAGGACGTGGCTCAGACATGACGCGAACATGACGTGAGCAAAGCATGCTGAAGCGTCAAAAAACCTTGCGACACTTGCGCTTCGCACAGCTTTCGTAATGTCTTCTTCAGATGATGAGAATGCCCTGGCTCTCGTACAACTTGCTAATATTCAAACACAGAGAAGATTTTGTGTGCACCCTTCATTCATTCATTCAATTATTTATTTATGTCCTTATTAATTTATTTATGCATTTATGCATGTATTTATTTATTTACTTATCTGGTAGAGTTAAGGCCATGAGGCCTTCTCTTCTACACTACCAGAAGTGAAATATACATTGAAACAATGAAACGTAGTAATATTTAAATATAAAATCGTTATCATGCACATTAAGGAGCTTACATACTGTACTTATAGTGAAATATTGACTAAACATGATACATTTTAAGTAATTACAATTTATATCCTATTTCCACTTTATAATAGACTTAAATGACAATTTATGCAAACACATAGACTAACCTATTAAATTCGGCTAAAACTCAGAAAGCAATTCTGTGTAAAAGTATGTAATTCTAATTCTTAATTTAAATTGATTAGGCCTAACAGCTCGGCAATTCCTGACATGACGAGGTAAGGAGTTCCATAGGCGACAAACTGACACGATGAAAGAGGATGAGTAGAAGGACGTACGATGACGAGGAATAGATAGGTAAAAAGTCTGATGATGATTCCGCAAAATTGTAAGATAGGCCTATTCAAAGCGAGTTCTCAGATATTTTGCAATAGATGTGATGAAACAACTGAACATATATCTCGATCGTTTCTAGAATTTTTATATAATGTCCCACCAGTGTTTATATATCGTATTATATCATCTCTTCACAAAACTGAATATTAAATTCAAAATCGTCGCGAATTTTCTTTTATAGTCAGACGCCACTTGTCGCTTTGAAGGGCCACTCGTGACTCGAAAGAGACGAAGCGCTGGCTTCCGAGTGGCGTGCTCCCATCCCGTCCTCTCTGTGTGCATTGATACATTTGAGGACTACGCGGTAAGAAGGATGAATAAGCATTCGCGCGCATGATGTTCTTTGTGCTTTTCTTGCGCGGAGGAAGGAGCGGCAACCATGTAGTGTCCCCTATTCTACTACTCTCCTACTCCTGTAGTAACTTGCAGCAAAGAGCAAAGAGTTTGCAAAGCATTGTACTTTGTTATGATGTAGTCATAGGATCTATGTTATTTAATGCATACAATTTACGATAGGCTGTTAATTATCAGGGATAAACTTAATAACTATTAGAGTAATGTAATATATAAGAGAAGAGAATGATAGATCGAGTTAAAGAAAACCAAATAAATTGTTATAATATAGCCTAATAGCTATTTAAATCAAGCCTTTAATGAGCATGAATTCTTAAGGAAAAATATTAATATGCTCTAGGTGCTTTCATACAATTAATGCATAATATAATAAAGAGCACTAGGTACAGTCATCAAAATAAATTCACATATAAAAACAAACGTACATTGACTGTTAAAATTATTGACTTACTTCCTGTTATGAGAACATTTCTGAAATATACCTTTGCAGTAGCTAAATTACATTATAAGGTGTTAAAACCTAATGACATGGACGAAATACCAGTGTGGTTGAAAGCATTCATATCATTGCATGGGATCTCTTACAAGCGCGTTCAGGTACTACAGAACTCTTTTAAGTCTACAAGCATGCCACCTAAAGATCAACGAGACAAAAAATCTTATGATGTCTTCGAAAGTGTGCTCAACCACATTAAATCATTCAAGTGACGGAAAAACCATTATGGTCAGTAAAAAGAAAAGTGATCGAATATATCTTCCGACAATCTCAACATAAAAAATTATGAAATGTACTTATATATTTCACAAGGTCGTTCCGATGTGTCTTATGAACAAAGCTCGGATCTTGGGGACTTGTGTGTCGTGTGCTTGAGTAAGGTTACAGGCATAACGTATACAAAGCTCACGCTGCAAGTGCTCAGGGACAGTCGTTTGTACTAAGAAAGTGGTCACATCGAATGGCAAGAAGACGAACGAATAAACTGTGTCACGTCGAAGCCAATGACATTAAGAGAATTACAGGTAAACGGTCTGTTTGAGGAATTAGAAAATACGTGTTATTCGAATGGGTGTTATGGAAGTTTGAAAATGCATTTCTTAAATTTTAGGTACAGAATTTCGTGGAGGAATTCTGAGGAGATACATTATTTTCTTCTAATGCAGAGTTTATATCTTGTAAGTTGTACCACACATAAACTAGAGCTGGAAACGGGCATTCATTGAAAGACATTGCAGTCCTTTAAATTGATGGAGAATTTGTCCATAGCCATGGATCAAGGCGTAGAGGGACCTTCCCTACTAGTGATACACTAATTGAAAACTATTTGCGAGAAAAATTTAGGATATACTTATCTTTCTCAGATACGAGATCTGCTGAAAATCGAACAGGAAACAGTGACAGTGAAATATTCAGTATTTTATTTAGGCCCAAGACTTTATAATAAAATTTCAAACCATTTTCCAAATTTGAAATTTTTTAAAATTGAAACTTTTAAAAAAGAATTTTGTAAAATTATCCATGATATATAATAGTAACAAATGTACTTTTTTTACCTTTTATTTCTATCGACTATATTCATGTTTTTATTGAATATCACTGGCTTCTATCGGATTGTCAATTTATATTAAATGTGTATTTTTCTCTCGTTTTCCCTTTCTTCTTTATTCTTGCTCTTGTGTTGTACTTATTGGTTTGAATTAAGTTAATTACTGTATTTAGTAAACTGTCCTTGTAAATTTTATGTTATATTATTCACTAAGACCACACCGTACACGAGCCTGACTCTAACGGTAGTGGCTAGAAACATTTTTATTTTATAAATGCAATTTGTACTCACTAGGTAGCTAGTTAAAATAAATAAAATAAAAAAATTAAAGTTTGCTCCCGTCACTTCATGTGACGTGGAAATAAGTTTCCTTCGTTTCATATCATGTTTAACTAACAGACGAAGAATTTATGGGTTCGAAAATCTTCGAATGCATGTAGTCATACACTGTAATGAAATGTACAGAGCAGAACTGTAAATTTGATGTATTTTGCATGTTTATTTATATATATATATATATATGTGCTATAAAATTAGATGTTTCAACCTATCATAATATTATCATTATGTTGTTCCAGCCAGGAACCACTTTTATAGCAGACCTGACAGTACCTCCGTGCTGGAAGCGGGAGTTTGTTGACATTGAAGTCCGGTCGCTTAGCCACGTTCAAAGACACAAGTCCCCAACTTCCGAGCTTTGCTTATGAATACTACAGAAAGATTTCCAACACCAGATTTAACATATCATTTGGATATCCACGTCGTGACACTTGCAGTACATGTGACAAGTTTCAGGCTGATCTCAAAGTTTATGAAAATAAACTCTCTGATAACATTGTGTCTCTTCTTCCTGTAAGTGAACGTATACTATACACTCGTATAATCGTAAATGACACTGTATTTGCTTCGTTTCTGTGTTTACGTATAGGTCGCGCCAGGGATTTTGGCAGATGGATTTTCTTAATGTGAATTGGAGAGCGAGTTCTTCACCGCTGCAAGATCGGCTGTTATCTCTGGCGCAGTGGAATGGGTAGGACATAAGAGTAAACATGCACGCCCGAGTATTTATGCACTCTGGACAGTCACTTCCAAAAACTAAACAAATATTACAGTAGTCTATATGTGTCTTTGCTATTCCCAAGAAACCTGTTCGATTAATTAAAATGTGTCTCAATGAAACTTGATCTGGGGATCTTTGCGATCACAGAATACGAATAAGGTATTATTTAGTCCGACTTTGTCCCTAAAGTGGTGGAGTGGGACAAAAATGGGTGAAAAATTAAATTAGATATCTTAGGGGTTTTCGAGACTAAAATTACGAATAATACAATTTGTGCGAATTCAATATGGCAGTTCCAGTACCATGAATTATATTTTTAAAAATTAAACATCGGATGTCGCACAGGTAACACATGTACAGTATTTAAGGGGGTATGTAACACCTTTTGATAGTAGGCCTATACATTTAGTAAAATCCAAAGTGTAATTTCTACATATTCTGAATGAATGTTGTGCTGGAATTTAGTATAGTCATCAGCCAATAACTCTAGATTAATAAACAACTTTTTAGAATCCATAAAATACAGTATTTATTGTGAATGGTAATTATATTTTTCAATTGGTGCAATTTGTGCAGGGAAAATTGGTTTCTCCGATATTTTGTACGATTTCGAATACTTTAAAATGCTTTCTTCTCTGTTCTATTCACAATGTGCGTGTGAAGAAATTATTGGCCTTTTAATATCCATTACAATCCTATTTATTATACTCTTATATAAATCTAACTTCCGTAGCATGCAATTTTATCCAATTAACCAAATTATATTTTGATTATTAAGAAGATTCGTAATTTTATTAACTTGAATTATCGCACCATCAGTAGACGATCCCTAGATTATTACTGGACAAATCTTGTATATTGATCTGGTGAGGGTAGGATGATATATATATATATATATATATATATATATATATATATATATATATATATGCGCAATGCAATGCTATTTCCTTTTAATTAAGCATTAATTTAATTTAGAAAATGTAGGAGATGTATTGTAAAATCATTGCGAACGGAAGTCATTTACATTTATTAAACGTATTCTTTGAGTAGGACTGTACCGTGGTGTGTTTCATAATAAGGATAATTGATATGAGCTGCTGTTATGAAAACATGAACGACTCAGAATGTTATCGCATCTCATTCTCGCAGCTTACACAAACAATATTGGCTCGCCTACTGGAAATGTCATCGAGGTCATCTGCCAAAATCGGTGCCTCCGACTATACCAGCTAAACCCAGGTCTGCCTTCTAAGCTTCATACAACAATGGCATATGACGCTGAATGTTCCGGCAACTCTATTCATCCTTTCTGCCGTGTACTGTTCATTTGTTTACACGGGAGAGACTCGAAAAGCCATCATGTCTCCGCCAGATGTCCGAGCCACGTCTACTCTGTTTGAATTGCGCCTTACGGAGCAACTTGTATTTAATGTTAGTAAATATCTGCAGTGCTTGGGAAAAGTGACATAAGTCAGTTTCCACAAACGTTTTTTGATAATTTATTGACAACTTACACTGGTTTATATCGATTTGATTTTTTTCTGTATGAATTATTGTAATGGGAGAAATACTTATACTTAGCCTATGTATATTTTTTTTCCGTAAGTTGTCAATAAATTATCAAAAAAGGTTTGTGGAAACTGACTTATGTCACTTTTCCCAAGCACTGCAGATTATAATCTTAATAGTTGTTACCACTGCCACCATCGAAACAACAAAAATGACTCTATCTTCAATGAATAGTCTCTGGTCCGATCCATCACTTTTCTTTTTAAAGGGCAAACAACAAACTTTAATATTGGAGGAATTCCACGATCGTGCCGTGGGCTTGGAGTTTGCTACCGCTTAAGTGAATATAAGGCTAATACAAATGAATGGACCCCGACAAAAGACTGAGATCCTGCAATAATGGGGGGGGGGATCCCCTCTCGCAAAGTAAATCTTTTTGTACAATTTAAATTTCATGAGATAGTAAACCTAACAATAAAATCAAATGAGTAAGTCCACACCTGTGGAGTAACGGTCAGCGCGTCTGGCTGCGAAACCAGGTGGCCTGGGTTCGAATCCCGGTCTGGGCAACTTACCTCGTTGAGGTTTTTTCCGGGGTTTTCCCTCAACCCAATACGAGCAAATGCTGGGTAACTTTCGGTGCTGGACCCCGGACTCATTTCACCGGCATTATCACCTTAAATCATTCAGATGCTAAATAACCTAGATGTTGATACAGCGTCGTAAAATAACCCAATGAAATAAAAAAATCAAATGAGTATTTTTATAGTTGCAAAATAATATATAAAACAGGATATAAGTTAATAAAATTAGGACATCTAAGAAAAAAGTAGTGTTCAAACCTTAAGGTACGAAGTGACAAATTATAAATGTTAGCTCGTACAAATAGGAAAAGAAAGACTTCTGCTAAAGTATTTTGGCCGTCGGTGTAGCACTGAGATAGCGAATGAGATTCGTGGTCCGAGACTGCGTTCATGTATGCGTTCGAATCCCACTTATGCCGATTATCTGGATGGATTTCTCTGAGATTTTCCCCAACCTTTTCTGCAAGTGTACCACGAATATGAAGCAATCTGAAGGTGAACCTTCGGCCTCATCTTGCCAAACTGTCATCCCATGATGAGCAATTCCATCGATACCGGTAATAAATAACCTTGTAGTTTTTTTTAACTGGGTTATTTTACTATGCGATTCTGGGTTAAATTAAGGTGCTAAAGCTAGCGAAATGAGTCCAGGGTCAAGCGCCGAAAATTATCTGACATTTGCTCTTAATGGGTTAAGGGAAAAGCCCGGAAAATCCTCAATCAGGATTCGAACTTGAGCCCGCTCGTTTCACAGTCAGACATTCTAACTGTTCTCCACAGCAGTGGACAACACTGTAGTTGATACAGCGTCCTTAAATAGTATTAAAAAAAATAGTCTCCAATACACAGGAAATCGAGATTCTAGCAGTCTTCACTAACCCATGTCATCATCATCGTCATCATCATCATCATCATCATCATCATCATCATCATCATCATCATCATCATCATCAACAATACGATTTGGGCCCATTGGCCCGTTTCGTCTCCATAGCAATATTAAAATTGGTCATTCCAGCGTTTTCTAGGGCGTCCGATTCGTCTTCTCCCTTGGGGTTTATAATGGTGTAGTCGGTATGGAATGCGGGTTGGTTCCATCCTACTAACCCATGTATTGGAGAAAAAGAAAGAAACATAGGTGATATTCTTTATTCGTATTTCCAAGATAGAGGCCAAATATACTTATAAGAAACTCACCATCGGACGCGTGGACATCCAGGTATCTCACGAGCTCTTGTCCACACTCGTCCACCAGGTAGAACATGCGTCGCATCTTGCCTGGAGTGAAAGCGGGCGATAGGCTAGCACGAACGTATTTCCACTTGCGTCCTGTGAGAGCGAAAATGGCCTTTCCGTTGAGCGGGTCGAGGGTCTCGTCCACTTTTATGATGCGGTCGAGAAAGCAGTGGGCGTCCTGCAGCAAGATGCGCTTCACCAGGGCGATATCCCGCACCAGCAGCGCGGGGTGGTCCACCGTGAAGATGCCCACATAGGGCAGGCCACGATGCGCGTCGTACAGAGTCTTCATGTGGTGCCCAATATTCGATTTTTGTAGTATGACTTCCTTCATGCAGCCGAACAGAGGCACGGGCGGTACGAACGGGATGCCACTCTTCTTCCAGAAATCGAAGTTGCGCACTAGGTACAGGTACAGGACGGCGAGGACGACGGTGAAGATGGTGAGCAAGTCGAGAGCAAGTGAGTCGAATAACAGCGCCATTGTATCTAGAAAATTGCATTGCATATTTCTTGACATAATACAGCTGTTGCGAAGCAATAGTGAAACCAAAAAGAATATCAAGAAACTGAAATTCTGGGAGAAAAGCTCTGATAGAGTGGAACTGTCTGACAGCAGTTTCAAACGATCTGTTGAGATTCGAATTCCAATTCATTTGGTACAGAGACATCATTTTATTTTTACTTCAATTTTTATTGTACCTGAGTACAATGTACTTCACTCCCACTCCTTCTACTAGTAAACTTCCACACGTCCTCCATGCAGAACTAAGACCAAGTGAGTATAGTACGTTCCAAAAATATGCCCGCGTTTTACAGCGACGAAAGAGCTTTCAATATTGAATCATATTTTCGTACAGATACTGTCGTCCGTTTGCCTACGTCGCATCCCGGTTTCCCTCACTTGCTTCTGCTCTCCCCTCTGTAAAGTCTAGTGGCTGGACTGTCTTTGCTCTTTTCTGAAAATATTAATTTCTGTTAGGAATTGGACGTCTACGTAATATTATACAACTGTTTAAAATAACTTAAATAATGGGCCTCGTTAAATAATTAACTGTCACGTGTTTCCCTCCTTTTTACGACCCTGCGATAAAACCACTTGGACGGACAGTAGATAGCATGTCTGAGTAGTTTTATCTTTTCGGATCGGGCAGAAGTGAAGATTAAATTTACAGTACGTAAGGTACTCTTTTATAGAGTAGGTACAGAATTATTTCAACATGAGCTACTAGTACGAAGGATGAAACTGGTAATTGGAATTAGGTACAATAGTCTATAGTGCGATAATATGCACAAAATAACTGAAGCCTGTATCGAAATGAACGGCCCGCATTTTCAAAAATATGTTTAAATATCTATATTATGATTATTTTTCAATTTAACTTCACTCTCTATACTGTACGCTAATGTGCTGTAAACAGTAAAATATACACTGCATAATGAACACGTCCTAATGGATAGCTCAGTTCGTGAGTAAAAACACTTATTATTAATACTATACTGTATTTTGATTAAACAAAAACCTAATAAAAATTATCAAACTCAAAATCGCGATATTTCCTAGTTTACGTAAATGAACTACTTTTCTTCCCTCCTTACCTAGTAAAGTGATTTATTTGTATTTTACGCAGTATCATCGAATTCCAGTCGTGGAAGGGGGTAGCAAACAGTGTTTCCGGTTCTCAACCGTTAATCCAAAGGTATAGCTAGATTAATATTAGAAATGTTAATAAAAATAAAATGATGTCCCTGTATAAAGCCACATGAGAAGAAAAAGATAGCTTATGAATAGAAAACGTGATATTTTGAGTAGCTTGTACTTTTGTGCATAAAATGTACATTTGAGATCACATAATTACGTATTTTAAGGTGAATATTTTCGAGTTCAATTTGTAACAAAGATCTCTTACATTCCATACGTCTAAAATGATGATTTTTTTTAGCATAATCGTTACCATTAACGGTTGCCTTTATCTTCCCCAAATCTTTCAGAACATATCCTCGACGAGAGACAAATTTTGTAGACATTTATTTACGTTAAATAATCTTTGTAACTGAAAGAGCCGTTAAATTACTACTAATACTGCTGCTACTGGTATTGATACTACTACTACTACTACTACTACTACTACTACTACTACTACTACTACTACTATAGGTCGCGCCAGGGATTTTGGCAGATGGATTTTCTTATTGTGAACTGGAGAGCGAGTCCTCACCGCTGCAAGATCGGCTGTTATCTCCGTCGCAGTGGAATGGGTAGGACATAAGAGTAAACATGCACGCCCGAGTATTCTATTGAACTGTGCACAGTCACCTCCAAAAACTAAACAAATATTACAGTAGTCTATATGTGTCTTTGGTATTCCCAAGAGACTTGTTCGATTAATTAAAATGTGTCTCAATGAAACTTACAGCAGAGTCCGTATAGGCCAGTTTCTATCTTATGCTTTTCCAATTCACTGCGGGCTAAAGCAAGGAGATGCACTATCACCTTTACTTTTTAACTTCGCTCTAGAATATGCCATTAGGAAAGTTCAGGATAACAGAGTGGGTTTGGAATTGAACGGGTTACATCAGCTTCTTGTCCATGCGGATGACGTGAATATGTTAGGAAAAACTCCACAAACGATTAGGGAAAACACGGAAATTTTACTTGAAGCAAATAAAGCGATAGGTTTGGTAGTAAATCCCGAAAAGACAAAGTATATGATTATGTCTCGTGACCAGAATATTGTGCAAAATGGAAACATAATCTGTTATATATATGGAAATATATATGTATATGGAAATATGTTAATCCTTAGTCAATAGATAAGATTGAGTTTTACGAAATACGAACACTAAGGGATGGAAAATAGGAGGCAGTAATGATCAAAATAATTATACCGATTTATTTTTTTAACCATCAGAAGTGCAGCCTTTAAATTTAAAACAAAGATTCACTCATAAAATTGGGTTAGACTATTCATCTCATCTCTCAGAATTGTTTCTAAAATGTATAAGGAAAGTAAAAAAATTCTATTTCATGTAGGCTACTCCCTTGAAATAACTTCAGTTTTTTTTTTTTTTTTTTACTTCCGAGCAGAAAGGAGAGAGAAAGAAGTAGACGATTTAAAAAATTCACTAAACTAATTATATTTAACTAGAGACGTAAAATTTAAAATGACGGTTACTCTGTACAATGTTGGTTAAACATTCTTAGATTTTTTAAATACCATATCCTAAGGTACTGATGAAAAGGCAGAATGGAGTGAGAAATCTCATGTCATCCGATCTCATTGAAAGTCGATATCTGGGGATCTTTGCAATCACAGAATACGAATAAGGTATTATTTAGTCCGACTTTGTCCCTAAAGTGGTGGAGTGGGACAAAAATGGGTGAAAAATTAAATTAGATATCTTAGGAGTTTTTGAGACGAAAATTACGTGCGAATTCAATATGGCAGTTTCAGTACTATGAATTATATTTAAAAAAATTAAACATCGGATATCGCACAGGTAAAACATGTACAGTATTTAAGGGGGTATGTAACACCTTTTGATAGTAGGCCTATACATTTAGTAAAATCCAAAGTGTAATTTCTACATATTTTGAATGAATGTTGTGCTGGAATTTAGTATAGTCATCAGTCAATACCTCTAGATTAATAAACAACTTTTTAGAATCCATAAAATACAGTATTTATTGTGAATGGTAATTATATTTTTCAATTGGTGCAATTTGTGCAGGGAAAATTGGTTTCTCCGATATTTTGTACGATTTCGAATATTTTAAAATGCTTTCTTCTTTGTTTTATTCACAACTTGCGTGTGAAGAAATTATTGCCCTTGCAATATCCATTACAATCCTATTTATTATACTCTTATATAAATCTCACTTCCGCAGCATGCAATTTTACCCAATTAACCAAATTATAATTCGATTATTAAGAAGAATCGTAATTTTATTAACTTGAATTGTCGCACCACCAGTAGACGATCCCTAGATTATTACTGGACAAAGCTTGTATATTGATCTGGTAAGGGTAGGATTTTCCTTTTAATTAGGAATTAATTTAATTTAGAAAATGTAGGAGACGTATTGTAAAATCATTGCGAACGGAAGTCATTTACATTTATTAAAGGTATTCTTTGAGTAGGACTGTACCGTGGTGTGTTTCATAATAAGGATAATTGATATGAGCTGCTGTTATGAAAATATGAACGACTCAGAATGTTATCGCATCTCATTCTCGCAGCTTACACAAACAATATTGGCTCGCCAACTGGAAATGTCATCGAGGTCATCTGCCAAAATCGGTGCCTCCGACTATACTACTACTTCTATGCGTTTACTGCTATTACTATTAATACAGTAGTCTCAATAATTATCCGAGTTTTGATTAACCGAGGTTCCACGTTATCTGAGCCCGTTTAAAAAAGATACTGTAAACAACGGTCGCGTTTCCATTAGCGCCAAAAGATTCAATTGTTTCACTGCTCGCGCCTAACCACTCCCTTCTAATCGGTATCGGGGTGAACGCGCAACACGACTCATTTGTTTCGCGGCTTGAGTCATTTGTCATTAACCGCTTTTCCAGGAGTTTCGCGGCTTGATTTGTCAGTGTAATCACTATAAGAGACCTGCTTTTGGTTACTTTGAATACAAGTTATGTGTACATCGGTCATAGTAGCTTGGTACGGATTGCAAGCTGCGAGTCGACAGTTCACGATGCGGTCTCTCCCCGCACGTTTCGTGACTGTGTGTGTACATCTGTTTATTCGTGTATCTATGTCGGTGGACAACAGGAATAGTACCCATGTACAAAATACCACTTGGATTTAATAACAAAGTTGGCCTGGGTGGCGCAGTCAGTATAGTGCTGGCCTTCTGTGCCCGAGGTTGCGGGTTCGATCCCGTCCCAGGTCGATGACATTTAAGTGTGCTTAAATGGGACAAGCTCATGTCGGAACATTACTGGCACATAAAAGAACTCCTGTGGGACAAAATTCTGGTACATCGGCGACGCTAATATAACCTCGGCAGTTGCGAACGTCATTAAATAAAACATAATTTAAATTTTATGACAACAATAAAAATAATACATTATGCAGCGAGCCTATAATGGTATAGCGGTTTCAGAATAAGAAGGCATATGGCCTAAGCTAATTGAGTGCTAGCAACAGTTCGACGTTGTCACACTGTGCACGGTGCACGAGACGTGGAAGACAGAGACAACAGATTAGGACAGAACATATCAGTTGCAGCCATCTCGCTGAGCGAGCGGGTCGAGACCTGTTTTTCATTGTGTGTAATCTATACTAATAATAAATCTGTAGCCGAAATTTTTCTGGTAATTTTCGATTTTCCAAAAATAATTAACCACCCTGAAACCGAAAATCGCTTTTTTGAAATTTTTGTTTGTATGTCTGTCTGTCTGTCTGTCTGTATGTTTGTTACCTTTTCACGCGATAATGGCTGAACGGATTTCGATGAAAATTGGAATATAAATTAAGTTCGTTGTAACATAGATTTTAGGCTATATGGCATTCAAAATACATTATTTAAAAGGGGGGTTATAAGGGGGCCTGAATTAAATAAATCGAAATATCTCGCTTATTATTGATTTTTGTGAAAAATGTTACATAACAAAAGTTTCTTTAAAAATAATTTGCGATAAGTTTTATTCCTTGTAAAATTTTGATAGGACCTGATATTTAATGAGATAAATGAGTTTTAAAATTAAATTAAGTGCCATCTAAGGCCGTGTAATGAATTAAAAAACAAATGACTTCGTCTATAAGGGGCCTTGGACAGCAACAATCGAAAGCTATGAAAGATAGCCTACAGAGAATGTTTCTGTGTTTGTATGAAATAATATCGGAAGCTAAATTAACCGATTTGTATAATTAATTATTATTTCACCATTGGAAAGTGTAGTTTCTCTAGATGGACATAATGCTATAATGTTATTACAGTAACTTCTGATATAATATAATATATAATATTATATAATATGTAATATTATATAATATAATTTAAGTTATTTGAAGGGTTCACAACCATAGTGGGCCAAGCGCCATTTACTGAATACGTAGAAAACAAGGGTTAAAATTAAGTTATTACCATAATTCAATGGAAACCTATAACAAATAAAATAAAATATACACATTAAATCTAAATGATGTCAATCTTCATTAAACTATGGTTGCATGTAATAAAAATTAAGAAACAGGTTAAAGGAATTGTCATTGCACCAAATGAGTGTCTCTGGACCAAAATGATCGCATTTTAATTATTTGGATGCAATTTAAATTAAGTAACATATTAAACGATTTATCCTTCTATCAAACACGAATGTTTCCTGGATCAAACGTCCTATTTTAATTATGTAATTACTTTATATTTATTTCTAACGGGTGCGGCGGAGCGCACGGGTACGGCTAGTGTTTAAATATAATTACTCTTCGTTTACAGAGACGGAAATCAGAGCAAAATATGTTCTATGCTGTAGGTTGGATATCTCTGTTTAGTCCTAAAGCAATAACACGCGAACCAGTTGACATACAATTCAATTGTCATTCTTGTACTGTTGGATTCAGAATTCGGAGCTCTATCGAATGGCATAGCTTTAAAATTCATTCCTAGCCATAAGTATTGTGCGCGCAAGAAAGCAACTAATACGCGACGCTTCAGCGAGACTTCGCGACGATTTAACTAGGTAACACAGCTTCACTGTTACTGGCTAGTCGAGATAGACCGGCCTGAACTAGCTCCGCCTTTTATGCCTTCTTATTCTGAAAGCGCTCTAGTAATTAAGACGCGAGTATGTTTGTTTATGAAACTCGCTTGCGCTCGTTTCATAATTTTCATACGAGCGTCTTAATTACCATTATAGGCAAGTTTCATACGACTTTTTATGCTCGACCATATTTCTAACTTGAAATTATTCATAGGTATTCATGTTATGGTTATGTAAGTGAGGAGCGGAACTGACCTGAATTGTGAGATGTGCGCAGACGCGAAAGTATTGATTTTTTCCGAAACACGAATGTCATTGACCTTGATATAATCTAGAGAATAACATGAACATTAGGCTTGATATAACCTGGAAATTGATTTAGAATTGAAAAACGAGATGACAAATTGAATTTATTTGAATGTTATTTACAATTAACGCTAATTATTATAGTAACAGAACATAACCTTCTGCGACAGTATTGGATTTCCAGCCTCCGTGACTTTTCGCTAATTGTCTTTCGATTGCATATCCGAGAATAATCGACACTTGCGGTTTTATAATGGTACAATCAGTACAATGGAGATTTCTCATTGGCTGAACAACTGAATTATAATGAATAGGTGTACTTTAATGAGGTGCATTAAAGGGCTATTACCAGGTGTATAATTACTACATTTCGGCATGGTCGAGCATAAAAGAATTTATTTAAAGGCAGCTTACGTGAAATAATAGATAATCTTTACCACGATTAAACTAAACTAAGAATTTTCAGGATCTATTCCCTTTGTTTTCGGGAACCAGCATATTTTGCCCACATATGCAATGAGAAAACCATTCAAGCTAAGATGAAGATATCTTTACTGAAATACATTAAACAATATTATATATCTATGCAATACAAACACACGCTTTCAGAGAGTTCTGTGCTCTCCACTGAAGCTATATAGTGACAATATTTTGAGATGCACAACAAATGTAACAGTATTAATCTAAGAAGCACATTCGAATTTCTTCCTACAACAGCTTTTGTTAACATTATATATTAGACGTAGTGACATAAAAGAAATCGAAGTTTAAAAAAAAATTGAACCCATTAAACAATTTAGCCACTACATACAATTTTAATCGCCAATTCAGTGGCTTAAATGGGACTTTAAAGGATTGTAGGGCGGCACCCTCCTCTCACTGAAGAGAAAGAAAGGAACGTAAGTATAAAATTTCATATTAAGCTCAAAATATATATTCGTACTTTCCTATTTTACTTCTCACGTTTTGGTTAAAATGTTGTCAAAACGCTTGATAGCAAATATAAGTCAATGTTTTCAGCAAGCAGGTTACACGGACTTCGTGAAATCTTTCCGAATTAATTGAAATTGTTGACTGGTCGCGGAGTGTCAAAAGGTGGCGTGTGGTTGAGAGGTAGGCGGCAGAGTCCAGATTGGTTTTTGGTTCCTGTCGGTTCCTTTCTTATTAAATATTTAAATTTCGTTGTGAAACTTTCAAGATAGCACACCACTCTATCATAAAAACATTCTTGGTGCAATCTAAAATTTAATTTACTTATGCTATATGGACAGGAAGATAACATTACATGCACGGTTTTTAACACTTTAAATAGCAATGTTTTTTTTATTGCTAGTATGAAGTTACTGCTGTAGGCCTATATTTAATGTTCAGGAAAAAAATTCATATTTTTTTTTAACTGAGTTGGTGGTAGTGATTCTTAAGCGATGCTTAAGCGATCAGTCGGTCAGTTTCATGTGGCGGTGATAATTACATGCTTGTGATAACTAGTTTGTGTAAATAGTAAATGCTTTTCATATTGAATTTTATAACTAGGCCTACAATTTTGAGTACGGTTGCTGATAACCTGGGTTTCGAACTAGGTTGAAACTCAAGAGGCTCGGGCTTCAAGATCAAATTTAAATATAGTTAAGACTCAAAATGTTTGTAAAAGCAAAATTGGTTATAGGTCTACCAAGAAATTTAACCCTTCAGATCAGCTGCGTGGATGTTATGATTAAAATGCCTTTTCCTGTTATACGTATTCAGTTATGAATGTTAGTGACTGTGCGTGGGCTTCAATTGATGTTTCGGACATAAATATCTTTGTGAAAATGTTAAAAAAATAAACTGAGTGGAAAACATATAAGCTAAATGCAGATATTGACTTCTAAATACTTCGTAAGGTAGATATCAGATGTCAGACAGTGCGCACAGATTACAAATAAAACAATTTAATGAAGAAGTGTCAAAGAACCGTTAAATTCTTAGTAAACTAATATACATAATATGCATAATATTTTGCGGAAAATTTGAGCTCACATTGCAGGTGCATGATGAAACAAACTTATCTGATAATTGAGACACTCAAAAGCAAAGTGATACAAGTGACATTTAGTAAGTTTTGAGATAAGTGACTTTGAAGTTGAAACGGAAATTAAAAAATCTGTTACAGGACTATGTTCTGTAAATTTACAGTTGTATATGTTGGTACCTATATTTTTTAACTTCTAAATAGAAATGATCTATTCTAAAACAGTTTAGGTAAAATAGGGTCCTAAAGTCACTTGTATTATTTTGTCACGAAAATATTTTTGTTGAAAAGTAATATAAGTGCAAGGGTTTTCAGTATTCTTGTCGTATTATTTAAAACAAGAATAAGGACATTGCTTACAACATTGAAACATTTCTGTCTTAACAGCACTTGAGCTTTCTTATTATCATATTATAACAAAAAATGTGTCTGTATAACCGAAAGAATCAATCAATCAATCAATCAATCTTCTTAATGTATCCAGTTGCTTGCTGACAACATAAAGTCAACTATAGTCCACTGTAGTATATTCAGTTCTTCTTTTTCATAGTAAATTAGGGGTATTTTGATCGGTGTTCATTACAGACGCCTGTTGCTAGTAGCCAGAGTTGGGGTGTAGTCAGTATATACTACAGAGATGTGTCTTCTCCAACTGGTACTGATGATTTTAATTTACTTCTATTGTGGTTTATGGATGGACAGTATAGAAGAATGTGTTCTACATCTTCATCATGATTATTACACCACAGACAAGTAGGATTATCAGAAAGGTGAAATCGGTTTAGGTACAATTGAGTGACAATGTGATCTGTTCTGGCTCTTGTTAAAAATGTTTGAACATGTCTGGGCAAGTTTTTGTACATTTCCAGGTCATTCGGTTTCTTTTTAACGGACAGTAAAATTTTTCCTTTGTCAGAAGAGAACTAATTGTTGATCCATAAGTTCATAAAATGAAACTTTACTGAAGTATAGGCATTGGATAGAGATATCACTTGAAGAGGTCTTAGTTGCAAATATGTTGCCTGTTTCGCAACGTTATCGAATTTCTCGTTTCCAGGTAGACCACAATGACTAGGTATCCATTGAAATTTTATTTTATTTTGGAGTTTTTTTAGTTCACTTATTTGTTTCTGAATTGGAATAATTCTATGTGCATATAGGTGTGGTACATATTTGATTATATTAAATATAGCCCCCTTGGAGTCGGTAAGTATTCAAATAGATCTTTCAGAAATTTGAGTAACACACTAAAGAGCAGCATCAATAGCTAGCAATTCAGTGTCAAGACTGGAGGAGGCTGAGAGTGGTATGAAGTAATTTTCTTGATATTTTGGAATATAATACCCTGCTCCTGATGTTCCATCATCAGGGTTTAGAGATTCATCTGTATAAATTTGAAGGTAATCCTTATATGTGCTGCAGAGAGTTCCATGGCATCTAACTTAAGAAGGTATGGAGGGTCATTTTTGAAATGATTTCCTGGAATTTGTAGGCAATGTTCTGGAATTATCCATTTTCATGGAGGAATTTCATTTACAACTGGAGTTTTAGCAATGAGTGTGTCTGTGTTATAGATTGGTATTTCTTCCTTTTTTATTTTGTAGAAATTACATAGGATATTATCTGACAGTTTGAAGAACATCTGAGATCTGGATGAGGCTTGAAATTTTAAATGTATTTTTAGATCCTGTTTTAATACATAGTGTCTGATTTGTTGAATATTATATTCAATTTCTAGGGCAACAGTTGATGTGGTTTATGGTACTCCGAAAGAAGAGGGCTAAGAAAATTTCAAATTTTAAATGAACTTCAGCCTTAGTCGCTGTTCATTACGTCACTAGCCTCATCTAATGAAGTCACATCTCTCTCTGCTGAAACATCTATGTATCTGTCATGAAGTGCATCTGTAGTGCTCCTACAGCGAATATTCCTTCAACTTCCTCTTCCACGCACTTTTCCACGTTCTGCAGTCCTTATTATAGACCCATCCTAATGCTTCAGGTCTTCAAAGAAAGAGTGGTGTATGAAAGCGATGAATTTCATTAGCTATTGCAAGTTGCTCCACTTAGCAAAAGTTATCCTTATTGGATCACTGTATCGTTGGTCCAGCTCAATGTGTGCAGCCTTTCCACGAAGATGTTTCGAATATGTAATCTATTACCTCTCTCCATTATGGCAAATGAATTAGTCATACACAGAAGAAACGCAACAACAATATGTAAACAACGCACTTGTATTAGTTTGCCTCTCAGTGAAAACTCTGTATGCATTGTAATACAAGTGTAAGGCCAACATGGAGCAGTAATGACTGGAACTGCACTTATATTACTTTTTCTCTGAACAGAAATGACGTTAAAGATTTAGAATATATACTTATCTCACTTTTTAAAAAAATGTCACTTATATTACTTTGCTTCTGAATGCCTCAATTCTGGTATTTTTCGTGGGTTGGTATTCGTTCCGGCACCGGGAATCGAGCCCAGGACCCTCAGCTCTGCGCGCTTAGTGCTCTTACCATCCATCAATAGTCTAAATGAACATTTTGCCACTGCTCCACCTGAACCATTACATAAGCAAGAGACTCTTGAATTTCTCAGATCTTACCCCCAACCTGTGTGGGATAAATTCTTCTTTAAATACATTAACCCGACTGACGTAATGAAGACGCTGCGACGTATGAAATCTAAAGCCCAAGGTATAGACAATATAAATATCACTCTCCTGTATAAAATAATAGATGTGATCCTGCCGACCGTCACACATATATTCAATGCATCTATTATGTCTGGATCCTACCCCTCACTCTGGAAAATGGCATTAGTGAAACCTTTACCTAAATCTAACACACCTTCTACAGTAAACCAATACAGACCGATATCAATTCTTCCCACTCTTTCAAAAGCATTAGAACATATTGTACATGGACAACTTATGAACTATCTCGACGAACACAAACTCCTTGATGACTATCAATCGGGTTTTAGACATGGACACAGCACTTCTACAGCCCTACTTAAAGTGATTGAGGACATCCGTGAAGCTATGGATAGGGGTGAAGTAACGGCACTAACTCTTCTCGATTTCAGCAATGCCTTTGGTTCTGTTGATATCGACTTGCTTCTTGCAAAGATGAAGGCTTTGCACCTGTCAGACAATACCTTGAGCTGGATGGACTCCTACCTACGTGACCGCCAACAGTGTGTTTCACTTGATAATCAATTCTCCCAATGGAGATGCACAAAGGCGGGAGTGCCGCAGGGCTCCGTATTAGGACCACTACTTTTCTCTATCTACATTAATGACGTATCAAAGAACTTACAGTATTGCCGATATCACCTCTATGCCGACGACCTACAACTTTACATACATTCCAGACCCAATACGATCAATGAATCGACTGACAAGTTGAATTGTGACCTAGCCACTGTCTCCACTTGGGCGGACAATTTCGGACTCGCACTTAATCCAAGTAAGACTCAAGCCATAATTATTGGACATAAGCGTTTAGTTAACTCCCTTAATAACAGTAATCTTTCAGTTATTACCCTTAACAACACGCTAATCCTAAGGGATTAAAAAATCTTGGCTTCTTTTTTGATAATAATCTAAGTTGGAATTTTCAAGTTAAAGAAACGATAAAAAAATCTGTTCCTCCATTCACTCTTTGAGTCGCTTGAGAAACTTCTTGCCCCAGCAACTAAAACTTACCCTAGTGCAAACCCTAGTAACGCCGCACTTCGATTATTGTGACGTTTTGTTAAGTGACCTAAGTTCTGAATTGTCAGTCAAGTTACAGCGAGCTCAGAATATGTGCGTCAGATACGTGTGCAACATCCGACGGTATGATCACATATCACCGTCCTTCGCAAGTCTCTCGTGGCTCCGACTTAAAGAATGTAGAACTTTACACTCTTTGTCTTTACTCTTTCGAATTCTGCACACTTCAACACCAAATTACCTTTCGTCTCGTTTCTCTTATCTATACTCTAACCACGACGTAAATACCAGATCACTTATCTGTGGCACGCTAAGTATACCTCTTCATAGAACATCTTGTTATTCATCATCTTTTACAATATCCACCTCACGTCAATGGAATTACTTGTCACAAAGTATTAGGGGCTGCAAGACAATAAACACCTTTAAGAACAGCTTAAAAGATAACCTTATTAGCATTTCACTCCAATCATACTGATTTAAACTATCACTGACTACATTGTTACTTTTTTCTTTAGACATCATCCTGATTGTGCTGTATTTTAATTGTCTCGTAATAATCTCTTTCTATTATCTAACATTATTTGAAATATATTAACATTCTATGTATTTTAGTTTAATTCTGCTACACAGTTTATTTCAGTGTTTAATTAATAGATCATAGTATTTTGTTGTTTAATTTGTAAATAACTTTTGTATACATGTAACTCTCATCTAAATCAAATTGTTGAATTCTTTGTAAGTTCATGCATATGTATATACACTTTTTGCTGGTTGAGTGGAAGAGAAGGCCTTACGGCCTTAACTCTGCCAGCTAAAATAAATCATTATTATTATTATTATTATTATTATTATTATTATTATTATTATATATTCTTTCATACATGCTATGAATTTCAGATGTATAAAAAAAAACTCTGTAGGCTAAGGTAGTATTTTAAGCAAAAAAAAAAAAAAAAGACAGAGAGAGAGAGAGAGAAACAAAAAATATTACACGCTTAGTAAAAAAAAAAATACGCGGATATTAGCGGATTCGAACCACTACATCATCTGATTTAAGGAATGCTCAGCGGAAAGTGTACTTCTGCACCACAACACATAGCCTACACAACCTCCTACCTTGTCTAAAGGAAAGTTTTTGCGCATCAGTCGGAGTTAATCGGAGAGCTCCGATTGAAAACGCCGACCAACAGCTCCGGAGACTACTTAATCGTGCGCAGCAATAATATAGACCGGCTTGAACTAGCTCTGCCTTATGCCTTCTAATTCTGAAAGCTCTCTACAATAATATTTCTGAATGGCGAAAGTGTAGATGCCTTGTATAGAGAACATGCAAAAAAATATATGCACACACAGACACAGACACAGACAGGGTGGAAGTGAAATAGCCTTGCAGATTTTCAGAGCGAATAGCTCATGTTGTATGTAACAAAAAATTATAGTAACATATTGGTATAAAGTTACTTTTTTTTTTCAGAAAAAAAAAGTTTTTTTATCAAATGTTTAACAACCTCTTATTCTGTAGGCTAACTATTGCGAAAAGGATCGTGAATTTTGTCCATATCGATAGGAAAACTAATAAAGAGTAATAATTATTCCCTCTCGCGTATTTAAATAATATGGACGGTTTTAGTGTAAATTTAATTTTAAAAATCTTTAAATTAAAGTCTCTGCACGCTGCGAGTTGGTGCAACACAGCGCCAGAGAATAGCTTATCTAGCGAGACACACCGAGTTACCGCCGAGTTCGTTGATCTCTTACATCTGTATCATGAGAAGCGTGTGTTCGCGGCGATGTTGTCGGATTGCTGAAATTTCAAACTTAATTTTCTAATTAACCGTGCATTTAATCACAAAACGTAATATAGCTTTTCTATTTATTTCAGTGAACCCTATAGTCCCTTTCAATCTGCAAGGTAATATCACTTCCACTCTGTATATACTGTATATCGAGTAAAAAATTAAGAGTAACAATACCTCTTGTTATAGCTAGGACTCTGAAGTGGTATGGCTGAGTATTCTACTGTTCTCTCGATTTCTTTTAAAATTCTTCTGACATATTTTGTAACGTCTATCTATCGAGATTTTTCATACTCTCGCGAGGTTTACTTTCATCTTGTACTTTTAGGAATGTAATCTGACACTAAACGGTAGGACTTTCGTGTTGGAGATAAACACGACAATATCTTTACCCAAGGCAACGATATGTCATCACAAAGACAATGGACGATCACTCATGCCCCAGTCGAGATTCAAAATTTTGTGATGTGGACTCCACTAAAGTCAAAAAGTTATGCACTGTTGCTTTTAATGTCTGGATTATTTACACTTCTGGTTTGAATTTTACTGTTCATCATTATAGGAAGAAACTATGTTGTGTTTATACCTCAGTAAAAAGAAGAAAGAACACCTTAGGCGAAAGAAAATAATTAAATTAATTTATCAACTCTATTGATTAAGAAATTGGAAAGGTGAAATAATTAGAGCAGGACTCCATACTCCAAACTATGATATGGGATCTAGCGCTAATGAAAATCTATTGTAGAATTTATCGAGATGTTTGGACCTTCATTTACGTCAGCAAATAAAACATTTAGAAACTTATATAATGAAAAGAAGATAATATTGTGATAATTTGCATGCTAAGCTTACTTTTAGTTGCGATTCCTGGACCTCTTAAATCTACAATCACTCTTCGAACAACGACGATGTTATACGTAGTGTATAGTTTCCTACAATGCAAACGGAATGGATTCGTTTACTTCTTAGACTCGTAGTTTATTTGTGACGTACTAATCGTCAGTTATTTTAACATGTGCTTGATAAGTTTATTACGTACTGGTTTAAGAGTAAAATGTTATCGGAGTTGTGAAACGACATACGTAAATCACCTAGTATTTTATTGTACCCAATGGAGGGTACTTCAGTGCAATGTGTAATCAGGAGTGCCGAACTGAGACTCCTGGCAGAGCTGCTAGTGTTGTAGTTGCTGTCAAGGACGTAGAGCTGGGAACGTTGCGAGTAGAACTGTTGAGTAACTCGGTTCTATCGGTTTATGTGCTTGGCAGCGGAGCACCGAAGTTACTCGGTTAACCGTAGCCGTTCAAACAGAGATCACGTGTTTTACTTAGTTCTAGCAGACAACAACGTAGGTACTGTTGTATTTAAGTATTTTCTGCTGGAGGATAAATTATTTCCTTATCCCCAAGGCGGGTTGAAACTCTAGTATTGAAGAGGAGTTCATCCTATTATAAGACCTGTCAAATGGGCCTAATGAACACTGACAGTCTGAACACATTATTATTATTATTATTATTATTATTATTATTATTATTATTATTAAAGTACAGGAGAACAGAAAGTTTTGAATTGAACGGATTACATCAGCTCCTTGCTTATGCGGATGACGTGACTATATTAGGAGAAAATCCACAAACTATTAGGGAAAACGCGGGAATTTTACTTGAAGCAAGTAAAGAGATAGGTTTGAAAGTAAATCCCGAAAAGACAAAGTATATGATTATGTCTTGTGATCAGAATATTGTACGAAATGGAAATATAAAAGTTGGAAATTTATTGGTTGAAGAGGTGGAAAATTTCAAATACCTTGGAGGAACAGTGACAAATATAAATAACACTCGGGAGGAAATTAAACGCAGAATAAATATGAGAAATGTGTTTTATTATTCGGTTCAGAAGCTTTTATCATCCAGTCTGTTCTCAAAAAAGCTGAAAGTTAGAATTTATAAAACAATTATATTACCGGTTCTTCTATATGGTTTGAAACTTGGACTCTCACTTTGAGAGAGGAACAGAGTTTAAGGGTTTTTGAGAATAAGATACTTAGGAAAATATTTGGGGCTAAGAGGGATGAAGTTACAGGAGAATGGAGAAAATTACATAACGCAGTACTGCATGCATTTTATTCTTCACCTGACAAAATTAGGAAGATTAAATCCAGACGTTTGAGATAGGCAGGGCATGGAGGACGTATGGGTGAATCCAGAAATGCATATAAAGTATTAGTTGGGAGGCCGGAGAGAATAAGATCTTTGGGGAGGCCGAGACGTAGATGGGAGAATAATATTGAAATGTATTTGAGGGAGGTGGGATATGATTGTAGAGACTGGATTAACCTTGCTCAGGATAGGGATCGATTGCAGGTTTATGTGAGGGCGGCAATGAACCTCCGGGTTCCTTAAAAGCCATAAATATTATTATTATTATTATTATTATTATTATTATTATTATTATTATTATTATTATTATATTAGAGTGTTTGATTAATGTTAAAATATGTTAAAAAAGGAAGTGCATTATATTTTTTTCTATTTCTGTTTATTGGATTTGTTACCTCATCAGTCATTTTATTTTTATTTATTTCTACGAATTATGTTACCTAGCTACTTTAATTTATCAATAATATTACTCTTCATCAAAGACAACATGGTTGTATGGAAGGCTAGTAATGTTATAAAATAAATAAACATTATGTTCTTCAGTTCAAGATTCCACGTTTTATTGATTATATTATCCACATTCCGTAATAGTAAATAATTCTGTGTATTATTTTTTAAGTGCTTTAGGCAACGCTTCATTGAGCTCGTTTATTGCTATTAGCTGTTAGTATTATAAATTATTTTATCAATTTTATTTCGTCTGTCATATATGATATCACTGAAGGTTAAATAGGCGTTTCATATAAAATAACTCCGCAAATAGTTGTAATCACGCAAATAAAATTTGCAACCGCCATTTTGCAATGAAGAGAACCACTTGTTTTCTAGTCAATTGGCAAAGCTTTTAAAACACGCTTGGTTTCACTTTAAAAGTACGTTCTAAAATCGACTCAATATATCTAAATTTTAAATCTGCCGCCACAAATTTGTACTCGGATCAACCGAGTAATGACGTCAAAGTAACTGCTCAGAAACGAACCGCTCCGTCCCCAGTCTTACAAGGACGTAGCCGCTTTGATCGAAGGTAGCCGAATGGTTCTCACCAGCACGAGAGAGGGGAAGCCTGCGAACGCACGATATTGAAAGACTAGTCAGCTCTGTATCAACAAGCGCTCTTTTTGTTCAAGGATGAATTTGTGTGAGGGAAATGCAATGAGTGTTTTCCGTTAAAGAGAAAAAGGCATATCGGAATAATAAACGCACTTCGTGTCAAATAGATTTATTCACATCTTACATTTTGGAGAAACAAACTGCTTTCGTAGTGTGGGGGCCAGAAGTATTTAAAATATAGTAAATACACATTATTAGGAAATAAGGCCAATGGATCAATAGTGGGAAATAGTGATTGCCTCCTACACCAAAACTATTACTTACTCATTTAATAATGCTTCAAAAACTTACAAGGGTGGACATGTCCTTTAATAGTCGCTTCAAAGCTTATAGCATTAATGCACATAATGTTTAAGCTTACATTACAAGATAGAAATGCAAAATATTAACCATATCCCAATATAAACTCTTACTCATTCATAAAGAAAAAAACCACCTAAAAATTCCCCCAAAAGGCCCATGACTAGATAATGCTAATGATCATACATGATAATGAATACAATAATGACTAATGATAATGATAATTAGCTAAAATGATCGGCTAGATGGGATGACAAACCCAGAAACCCTAAACGGGAAGCTTTCAGCAATGAAAACAGTTTCACAACGCAAACTGAGGTAACCAGAATAATGCTAAAAATAATGGAAAGGCAGCTTGACTCCAGAACGGACTTACGCCATACAAGACAGAATAATGGCGCAGCATCACCAGCTGGTACTTTATATAGTAGCGAGAGACACCCACGGATTACCGTGTCCTTCGCTGACAAGCAGTAAAAGGCGCAAGGCTCACACTACTGTTCTCCAACCAGGAGAAAGGAATGTGCTTACTATTGCGTCATCTATTGGAGCGAAGTAGATAGATAATATTACCGTTATAACGTCAGTTTAAAAACCATGCGCTCTCCTGCATATGTTATTTCCTGTATGGAGAGATTAAAAGACCAGGAGATTAACAGTGATCTAATTTTGTAACTAGGGTAGTATCAGTATGTGTGTGTATCAATGTTATTGTTTGTGCTGTGAGAGCTAGCCAATACAGATATGAGTACCCACGTGTGTGACCTTATGACATCTTATGACATCAACATTCATTCACAGCATTACCCCCCTTCGTCTCAGTCCCCAGTTTCGTGATATAACCTGTTCCAACTGTTCCAAAGAGTGTTACACTGCTCCAGTGATAACTTCAACGTTCCACATGGTTCCAAAAGATAAACAGTTCAGTTTCTAAACAGTTTTCCTCTTCTTTGTTGTCTGCAAAGGCCATGTGTAGCGCTATCATTACCTCCAATCGAAAGTAGATATAATATCCATGTCCCACATGACCTTCGTGCAACAGTAGCCCATGCAGGATCGCGCAATTTAGTTGTACGAATCAAATTCCCTAATAAATCTCCTAATTATTAGCTGTCCATTGATAAAGAATATGTTCATGATGCCCTGACATAGTGTTTTATTAATATACCGCGAAAAATATCATAGGCTAATGTCATCGTTATTAAACACTCCTAGAGTTATATGCGTTATTTTTACTAAAATCGATTTATACGATGAAAGAGTAATGGAACGGAGAAAAATTCTCTCCGGCGCCGGGATTTGAACCCGGGTTTTCAGCTCTACGTGCTGATGCTTTATCCACTAAGCCACATAGTGCAGAGGGCGGCCACTAGAGGGAACCCAAGAGTTGGAGCTTAATCTGAGACGATTCTGTCCGACACCGGGGTGGTATCCGGTGTGGCTTAGTGGATAAAGCATCAGCACGTAGAGCTGAAAACCCGGGTTCAAATCCCTGCGCCGGAGAGAAATTTTCTCCGTTCCATTACTCTTTCATCGTATGATGACGCAGAATATCTGCATGGAAAATATCATATGTACTTCGGTACATTAAAATAATATATATAAAATCGATTTATTTTGAATTGTAGTTATTTATTGTACCCTTAACAGTAACCTACGAAAACTATTTTTCGTTGTCATAATACACTGAACATGTGATTTAAAGACGATTCAAGGGCCTTGAAACATGTTCCCGAAGCAGATGAGAGGTTGAAACAGTTGGGACACTTGGAACAGTTGGCACTGATGTTGTAAACATATTCTTATGAAACTGTTTCTTTGAAACTGTTATTTTGGAACAATTTCGTTCATGAAACAGTTACAGTCGAAACTGTTTCTTAAAAAGAACAGTTTATCCCATCTCTAGTTCACACAGATGAAACCCAAACCCACGCCCCAATGCGTAGTAGGGATGAATACAGCGACATGAGCCACTGCAATTATCTTCGTCGCAAACACGGATGACTTGAAGAATAACCACAAGATAACAGGGGCGTAGACACAGATGACTCGGTGAATGGTTTCTTGGTTAACAGGGAAGACGCCACCAATACGCCCCAATGCGTAGAACCAACCAATATAGCGACATAAGCCACCTTAGATAACCCCAGTAGTGACACTGATGAGCCGACAAAAATAACTTCTTGGTTAATAACGGTGTGTCTTGAATATTCCTATGCAAACCGCTATACGTCAGGGTAGAATTTCCATGTAATGCTTAGCTCCATCCCCAAGAGCACGGCACATAAAATGAGCCTCTCTGTGTTGCCAGTCGTCAGCCGAGGAGTCGATATAAAGGCAAAATATATACGGCTAGATGCGCCGTTAACGTAGTGATGTGGGAGAGGCAATCCACAGCAGAGATCCGTATCCAGTCGCGACTCCCAGTAAACTCCTCGCCAAACCAAAGTTCTCAAAGTTCGGAGCACAGACCACGGTCGCTGGCGGGAGTAAGTCGGTTACAATAATTCAAAAGGCTCGAATCCCAAGACAGAAAAACAGTGAAATAAGGAAAAACAAAAACCAAAGAATACAAAAATTACTCTCTCTAGTGAGATTAAAGAGAAACTAAAAAGGCCTGGAGTAAGAGTAGGCCTATTTTAAGACGTTGGATAGGATGTCGGAGCAAACAATATAATAGTGGTGTACAACACCACAGTAGAAAACTGACAACGCGTTCTCTTCACAACAAGTTCATGAATGTTTGCGTTAATTTTCTTAGCCGTCATTAACCAAAGATAAATTATACAAGTGTTTATCCGACATTCTGCTAAGAATATGTGACTTTGTTAATTTCTTTAATGAAAACGCAGCTTCACAAATATAAGTCGTCGCGAACAATGAAAACACATTTGCAACAAAAGCACCTAACGTAGGAAATCGTCGCGTTTTTGCACCTTCCATCTTTCCTAAAAACTGCGCCATGTCTCTTTTACGCGGAGGATGATCGTTATTACGCTCTTCACTCATAATTTATTAGACTTCAGATGTTAAACGTAAAGAATACACTATTAATCGCGATTCAACTTAAATACATTCACCTAAAATGTACACAAATGTAATAGCATACAATAAGCACAATATGGTTGTATCAACTCTACTCCGTTGAACACAATGAATGCGCTTTGGTTATATTTGTGTTTTACATTTTAGGCGTTTAGTTTGTAATCTCCACCACCACTTTTCCTACCCATGAATTACACGCTTTCGCGTAATCTTCTGTCCGAACTCCGTAGCTTGGTTTTTAGATTCGTCTCTCCAGGGTATTCATTCATTCATTCATTCATTCATTCATTCATTCATTCATTCATTCATTCATTTACTTATTTATTTATTACTCTCAGATACTTACATCGTTACCGTACTTATTTATTTTTCATTTATTTATTTGCTTCTCTTTTTTGCTTGCTTGCTATCTTTCTTTCTTTCTTTCTTTCTTTCTTTCTTTCTATTTATGTATTTATTTATTTCTTTCCTTCTCGTTTCTTTTCTCTCTTTCTCTCTTTTCCTTTCTTCTTTCTTTTTTATATCTTTACTTCTTTACTAATTTATTTATTTCTTCCTTTCTTTCTCCCTTTATTTATTTATGTATTTATTTATTTATTTATTTAATCTGGTATAGATAAGGTAGCCGTAGCTCGGTCGGTTAAGGCGCTTGCCTGTCGATTCGGAGTTGCGCTCGAACATGGGTTCGATTCCCGCTTGGGCTGATTACTTGGTTGGTTTTTCCGAGGTTTTCTCCAACCGTAAGGCAAATGTCAGGTAATCTATGGCGAATCCTCGGCCTCACTTTGCCGAATATCATCTCGCTATCACCAATCCCATCGACGCTAAATAACTTCGTAGTTGATACAGGGTCGTTAAGTAACCAAGTAAAAGGAGAGAGAGAGATAAGGTCATCAGGTCTTCTCATTCCTTGTATCAGGGGATTACAACTACAGTTACAATAAAAAAATCAAAGTACTAATACATTATCGGATTAATAAAGACTGGACAATTTACTGTATAACTAAAAAAATGGAAGTATCAGTTACTGAAGTACACATTAAACGTAGAATAATATTACATAGGGATGAAATTACTGGAAATTGAAGTATTTTATGCTGCAATAAGAGAACTTTTACAAAAATAACAGAATATTTGCTGGCACTACATTTAAAGTGATTCTAGGTTCCCAATGAGAAGAACGGTTTCTTTGTGTTCAAACTGGCGAACGTGCCAAATGCTTAATATGTGGGCATACCAGGCATGCTCAAACATATAATAATACAATTGGAGATGAGCGTATGTAACTAATAGACATTTTAAAACAATCCGTCGTCAATGAGGTAAGTTATTTCAGGAAAATAAACTATTGTTTCAGATATTTCCCTGCTTATTGCAAAACACAGAAAGCAAAACATAAGGAAATACATAAAGCAATACCATAATAGCATTTCGTTATGTAGATAATATAAATATATTGGTATGTAATTTGAAAAGACAAATTGAAATGAAGTTACCAAATATTTTTTTCAAAAAACGCAAAATAGAATGCGTAAAGCAAAACATTTGTTGTTTAGATAATGTAAGTAACTTATATTATAAATACAATTCTCTAATTTTAAAAGACATGATAATGAAATAAAGCGATAAAAAATTCTTGTCAATCCCACTAGGAGAGTCACGGACCCTTTCGAAAATCTGGTGAAAGCTATGGACCACTCCCTAGAAAAATGTAAAAAAAAAAGTGAGAAACAATTTTAGATACGCTTCTGCTTTTTACGTTGAAATAATATATTGACTATAGCCTACATGTTGATATTTTTATGTGACTCACAGATCCCCTGAAGCCCATCCAAGGACCTCCAAGGTGTTCATGGATCCCAGGTTAACAACTCTTTTACTAGGAGATTAGCAACTGAGTGGCCGCCACTGAATTCGTCTACCCAACATATGCCCACCTCGCCTAGGGCACGCTCGATTCCTACTCCCGTAAGCACGTCTTGTCTAAATAGTTGGGAAATCGCCTGTTTTAATGTCTGGGAAATGAATTAATATCTTATATTTATTTTTAATCAAAATATAGAAACATTAAGAACAACAATATTAGGAAATAATTTACATTTTTATTTATATTAATTCTAAATATCACTTAACATGAATACATAATGAAAAAGGCATATTACTGTCACTGCCTTTAATGTGGAAAGTTGTCTTTCTTGCTCTTTTCTCTGCAAAGTCATTTTTAGGATTTAGTCTAACTCTAAATGTATGCTAATTTGAGATTCAATTAACATAATTACCAAACTATGCAAATGTTTTTGCTACACTGGTCAGTTTAAGATTGGAGAAACCCCTTTCCCCTAATGCCACAGTTGCTGGGAGTGTCAGGAAAATTCGAAGGGCAATAAATAAATTTGGGAATGCAATAGGTCTGTGTTTGCAAACAAGGAACTCTAGTATTTTCATGGGGTTTTTAATCTCATGAGAGAATTGATTTCTGCGCCCCAATTTCTTCACGAAGCGTGTAACCACCTGTATTAGCCACTTTCATGTTAATCACTTGTTATTTTCCTTGTTCTAGCTTGGCATCTATCAGTGCCACTTCCTGATATGCTGCGCATTTTCTTATAGTATTCTTAGGTACGGAGTCATGTTAATCACTTGTTATTTTCCTTGTTCTAGCTTGGCATCTATCAGTGCCACTTCCTGATATGCTGCGCATTTTCTTATAGTATTCTTAGGTACGGAGTCCCTTAGATTTGGGGCCCCATTGGGATAAATCAGTCCAATCGGCTTAAAGCCGGTCCTGAGTATGTTTCCCCCCTACCAAGTTTGTGGGACTCTGCTCTCGACAACGATGACTTAACAGAGATTACTAATGCATGTGCATCATTCCGTGTTAAACCTACCAGCAAATTCACCTATTTTTTTTTTACCTTGGGGAATTAATTGAAGTGAATTTTAATGGCAGGCAGAGTAACTATCTCATGCCCCCAGGTTTTAAATTGCTACCGGTGCACTTCATTAGAACCAGGTACCCAGCTTCGAAGCCGGTAGCCCTGTGAACTTACAATATATTTATTTTCCCCTATTATCATAATACAGGGTTTTTTATCTAAGAAATTAGCAAGTTCTTTGTGATAGTAGAAGAGAAAGAGTGGGGGAAGGGAAGTGGTCCGTGGCCCATTTCTTTTAGGTCTCATCCCGACATTTGTCTTATTACTCAAGGGAAACCACGGAAAAACCTTGAGCAGGATGAGGTGTCGTGCTGACGACAAGCCAATTGGCTACAATGGGGTCATGAATATGTTGAAGTGGGAGGTTATCTTTTAATCATACTTAAAGTACTGAAACATTAAAATACATAATAATTATTTACAACGAATACAAAGCATCCATGCAGCCAATAACGTGATGACCCTGAAACAGAGAAATAACATTATTAGTGCATTAATATATTATGTCTGACTGTAGAGTCAAGTGGTTGTTTAGAGTTCAAGTTGGTATTCGTCTTGTACGTTATCGTTCCAAGCTAGAGGGTGGAGTACACTCTTAGGTCTTTTATGTTTATCTAATGCAGGATTGTAATTTCCTAGTGAAGAAATTTGTGGGTTTGTGCTGCTGTACGACTTGGTATACGTGCAGAAAGCTTGATTTGAAATATATTCTTGAATTGTCGTAATTTCTAGTTCTTCATGAATCAATCTAACAGGAGTTACTCTAGGAAGTCCTGTAATGAATCTTAAAATTTTGTTTTGGAAAACTTGTAATTTTTTACGGACTGTAATAGGTGCATGTGCCCAAGCAGGACAAGCATATACAAGTAATATTACTGACCTAATTAATGTTTTATACAAAGTTAGAGCTGTGTGTATGTTTAGATGTCTGCTTTTATTTAATATTGGATAAAGCTCTACCATTCTAGAATTGGCAAGTCTGAGTTATTGTAGTACATGTTCGGAGAAAGTGAGCCGTCTGTCTAGTGTTACTCCGAGATATTTTACTGAAGTTTTCCACTCGATTTGTGATCCATTTATGGCTAATTTTGTATAATTTATTCCCGGTCTATTGAATTTATTTCTTCTTCAAAATAAAATTGCTTGTGTTTTGGAGATATTTAATTTAATTCTTCATCTGAGGAGCCATGGTTCAATGTCACATAGGTGACCTTGTAGCCTATTAATGGCAACAGTTGGCTTCCACGATGCCGTGAGAATTGCCGAATCGTCCACGTATAGCGCTAGAATGCTATTGTTGAAATCAAATTCACCTAGTGCCATCCTAATGTTTATATACTTATTTGTAGGTGTCTTGGAAGAACTGCAAATTAACACTAACGTTAAAATGAGAACTTCCATCAGAGTGTATTTCTTAGTCGATTGTCTTATCTGAAAAATAAATATGGTGTGTTAAAAAATAAGATGAAAAAATACAAGAGGAATCTCGCATATCGATTTTCATAAGCGAAGAAAAAATCTTATTTCTGTAAGCAAAGAAAACTGTTAATTGCAATTAAATATTTTATTTTATGACGACAGAGTGAAACATAAAAAATTTTTAACCACATAAAACATAATAAAAACATCCATTACTACTGACAGATTAATCATATTTGAATAAACTGTTTTATTAGTATTAAAACATAGGGCAGTCAGTGGCATGTGAGTTAGATACTAAGTCTGATAAAGTTGGGAAGGAACATTTTATGCTAGTAAACTTTGCTGGAAGTTCATATTGCAATGTAGTATTGTAATTCACTATATTCCTCGGAAATTACATGGTAAGTTTTTTCGGAATAATTATAGGAGTTTGCACTATTCCTTTAAGGTCAACAAGTAAAATTTTTTAGGAGTTTAAATAGTTATTTTCTATGAGTTTACCGATTTCCATCCTAACTCGTTCCATGTTATTTGTTCTTCTCTTCGTGTAGTGTATACATTAATTTGTTTTCCATGCGTGTTGGTAATACAATGTCCTGTGTGGTAACAACGACGCTACAAATAGCGTGGGATTTTTAATCTGTGAAGTGATAGCATTTCTCCGAGTCACTGGTCTAGAGTTTAAATCATTCTAATGCCTACGTAAGGTAGATACAAAGAACTGACTCCTAGAAAAAAAAAAAAAAAAAAGGAGGAGCGACTTGAACTATGCAGATCTGTGAATTTTGTCTATGATACTTTATATTAGTTATGAGATATGTACAGTTACCCTGAAAAAGAATGAGACGATTCTTGGTCGTCGGAAGTTAAAGTTCTACAGCGCGGTTCACTCGATATCGACGTAGGGATACATAACATGACAGATAGTACAAGAATTGTTACAAGGACCACAACAAGGACAAGGACCAGAATAAGGATCACGACGAAGACTGCCATTTAAGGCCAGGATTTCACAACATAGCTCGAGTCACAAAATATCATTGCTTCACTGTACCGAATGGCAAATGCCTGCTAAGGGATCTACATTCTGGACTGCTGCTATCACTGTCTTGTCTCGGTAGCTCATATAGTAGCGTGCCGGTTCCATTGTATAACCGAAACGTCTCGTGTTCGATCCCAGGTAAAACTTTTTTTTTATTGAGGTGTAATTAATTTGTTCAGAGTTCCTCAACTGTCTAATTTGTCGAAAAATATGGAATAATTTATGCCCAATTTCTGGGTCTTACAAGTGGGCTGAACCTCGTCAAAAAAAAATAAATCTTACTTGGAAGTTAAAAGTATTCTTCCACAAACAAAAATCATAAGAAACAAAAAGAGACCTGTTAACTTAAAATCTTGTCCACATGCCATCAGCTTCTATTACAGATCTAAGTCGATCCGGCATGGATGTCACGAGATTGTGGAATAAGTTCTGATCCCCGGCGAGATCTTCCCAGGTGTCAACAACTTGATTCCACAATTCGTCTCGATTTCGAGGGCGTCGGTGGGCATAGGTGGCTATCCTTCTCTTTTTGAATTCCGCCCATAAATTTTCGATGACATTCAAATCAGGTGACTTCGGAGGCCAATTAATGATTTCGATCTCGGGTCTCCTTTGAAACCATCTTTGAATGCTTGCAGCATAGTGCACGGGATGGTTATCCTGCTGGAACAGCAATGTTCCTTCGGGAAAACGTTCTCGGGCGGAGGGAAGGAATATATTTTCCAGAATGTGCTCGTAAGTTTCCGCATTAAACCGGCTATCGATGCGTTCTATAACGCCAGGTCCATCGTAAGACATCCACCCCAACACGATATGCTAAAGCGCCCCGATCTTTCACGTCGGTGCACATAGCGCTGATCATGTCGGAGACCATCCTCACGATAGACACGGACAGGGCCTTCGTAATCACTCGAGATGGTTGTTTCGTCGGAGAAAATTACATTTCTCCAATCGAAATCCACTCGATTGGTAGCGAAGGCAAGACGGTCGACAGCTTGTGCTTCCCCCAATATTTCCATTTGCGCAGCCCTCCGGCTCCTAATACCGCGGTTCCTCAACCTGCTGATCACAGTCTGTGAAGAGCCGGGAAAGTTAGATGCTGCTCTTATTTCGTTAGCAGTCAGAAAGGGGTCCTGTCGAACTGTCTCGAATAAAAGAGCATCCTCTTCCAATGAAGAAATCCGCGGGCGCCCAGGAATAGGGCGATTTTCGACCTCCCCAATATTTTGGTAACGATGAACCCATCTCGCGGCTGTACTTCCAGGAACACCGACCAAACGGCCAGCAGATCTAGCCCCATATCCAGCCTCAACTAAAGCTATAACTCGCTGTCTCATGTCACGTCGGTTAGCCATTACGATGAGAAATGAGAGATGACGATAATACTTTAGTGTAGACAATGACTATTTAACATGATATAGAATTATTGAAATAAGAGGCATCTTGCATAGTAAGAGTTAATAAATCAACCCTAAATTAAATATCTAAATAACAGGATATAACAGGAAGTCCAATTGTTGCGAAACTAATCAAATTAAATCTAATTACATTAAATAAACAAACCCCAAATTATGACACCACATTGCTACAGCTAAATTGTATGTTATTAACATAAGCATTGAATAGGTCCGTGGTTGTGCGTTGGACGACAAAACCAAACATCGAAATTTCGAATCTTGCCGAGGAATGTAACTTCTTGCTTTTTATAATGTAAATCAGACTTATAACTACAATCATTCATATTTATTACATTATTTATTAATATTTATAGCCAACATTGAATTTGTAAAGAAAAGACTTTAGAAATCTCATATGGAATTTGTGATCTGTAGTGACATAAACATAGATTATCTCTCGGAACTTTTCCGTAAAAGTAAATTAAATTCACTCCTTGAAACTGGAAACCTTATTCGTAGGGTCATTTTCCCATAGCATACAAGCTGAAGTAATACAGCCATTGATAAACGTTTTGTACACAGAATTAGACTGAATTCCTATTCGACAGAACCTATAATCAATGGCTTGTCTGACCATGATAAACAAATCCTATGTGTTTCCAATGTCACTGAACAATTTCAAAATATTAATTTAAAAACTAAGAAAGGATCGTAATTGCTGTATCTAGTGATTATTTACATTTATGTCTACAAAATGAATCTTGGAAAAACACATATGATACTGGTACTACTGATATTAAGAGTAAATATATGGAATTTTTCACTTAATTTCATAATCACTTCAGTGGATGTTCTCCACTCAATGTTGTGAAAAAATTCAAAAGTTAAAACATGTAGATAACGCAGGGACTTCAAAATCTCATGTATTAAAAAGAAGAATCTATATGTAATGAGTTGCAATGTAATGATCTTCATGTTCTTAAATACTGCAAGAAGTACAGTGTAATTTATAAAAAATTATGAAAGAGGGAAATAGAATATATTTGAGTAGAAAAGTACAAAATTCAGATAATGCAATTAAACCTATTCATAATATTATTAAATTTAAACTTGTAGATATCCTAAGAAAGAAAATATTTTTTCATTAAAACCAATGATTATAAAGTAGAGGACCCCAAATCTATTGCAGATTCTTTTAACGTATTATAGTATATAGTACAGAAATATTATTGACAACTTAAACATTCAAGATTTTGCAAAAGATACTGCAATTGGTTACTTAACAGATGTATTTAATAATTATTATTAATATATGTAATTAGTCAATAACTGCAACAGTGCTTATACATTCAATCATAACATGAATAAAATTGAATGCAAACACGTAGATAAAATAGTTAAAATTAACTGCAGGGGTGAGAATGAAATAATCCAAAGCCATACTTTTAACAAAAATTGTTTTTTGCGAGTGCATTTCTTACACATATGGGAAAGCTATTAATAAATTATTGTAATAATTACTCAACAAATGACATAGCCTAAGGACTCTAAACCTTTGTAAAAGTTTGTCTATTATTATATATTTTTTTAATTTCATTTTAATTGTTAGTTTTTAATATATATGCATTTACATTGTATATATGTGTGTGTATAAATGCATTCATTAGATTAACGTTTATAATATTATAACTTGTAATTTTGTATTGTTTGCGATCATTAACACTTAATCTCAGGACTTTGTAAAACTATATTTCAACGTGACTTAGCTATTTTAACGTTATTTAGACAAAAAAAAATTGTTGTGTAGACTAAGAATCGAACTCGCACTCTTCTACACAACACGCAGAAGTCTTACCGTCTGAGCTATGGAAACGACATGAAAGCTTTCCTTTCTGTGCGGAGTGTCGATCTAGTCATGAAGGTCCATTGTCGATTTAACTACACGATTTATGTATATATTTATCTTTTATTTACGTAATATTATCATATTTTTTGCAGTTTTTTAATTGAATTTCGGAACGATGCTAGTAACAAACCAAATAGCCTGAATTTAAGTAACTCAATATTCGTTATCTTGTGTATCGGTGCTCTGGTCTCCGATCATGCGCAGTGTCTTACATCTGAGACTTAGGAATATTCAATCGTCTCATCCTTTTCCAGGGAAACTGTACGTCATAGTTTGAATGTTTAATAGATGAAAAAAAAATATGAGAGGGTGAATCGCCTCATTTCGAGTTTCTTCTTCTTCAATATGCAACTGGGCGTGGGTAGGGTGACCAGATTCACATCGATAGAAAAGAGGACACAAAGTTCAAAAGGAGGACATTGTTCGAAAAAAGAGGACAGAAAATATGTAAGCTTACTTAGATTTAGGCTTAGGCCTATGTTATACTATAAATTACGTCAATATCTATATTCTTACAAAATATTTACAGTACAGATTTAGGTTTATATCATACAAGTATGGTAATATTACAAAATAATTATTATAAAACTTGATAATGATTTTACATTTAGGTACATATTATGAAAGTCAAAGGAACTATAATTATTAAAAGAAGACAGAAAATATCTATTTAGATTTAGGCTTAAGCCTATATTATACTCAAAATTATGTCAATATCTATTTTATTACAGCACACTTATGATAAAACTTAATATAAAAGTGATTTTACAGTTAACTATATATGAAAGCCAAGGGAACTATAATTATTATCAAAATACATAAAAGACCGCATAAAATGTGAATTTAATATTACTTTGTAAGAAAGAGAATTATGGTCGTTGGCAAAGAGTATATTGCGTCGATGCTGCTGCCACCTACAGGAAAATTACTTGAAAAGGGCGTCAAATCAGATAATTTCAAAATATCAGGCATACAATTTACGAAAAAGAGAACATTTCATGCTTTTTTTTTAATCCGCCCGGACACCGACAAAGGCTTAAAAGGAGGACATGTCCGGACAAAAAAGGACGTCTGGTCACCCTAGGCGTGGGAAACAACATAATCGCTCGTGAATACATACAGAATGTCCGAGATGAAGCCGATGAAGGTAAACATAAACAACAGTTTATAATGCGAGAATTATACATTATAAATTTTATACGTAAAGTGCCATCAATAGAATATCACTTTGAGATTTTTTTGTCACATTTGCAAGATGATTATTGCGTCACCTGCCATGCAATCGCGGAAATGGAATGAGGACAGGTTATGCAACACCGTTTCTTTGTCAGTTAGAGATTAATTTAAACGATATTTTGAAATATCTTTGACAACTGTGACTGTGACATGTTTATTACTTTTATCGGTGATTTTGTCTCACCGATAAAAATTAACATGAAACATTAAAGTACAGTGAAATACGATTTATTTGTGCACGCGACATGCCGGGTGATTTATATGGGGAAATGTAACAAATTATGTACTGTACATGTACCAAAATAAATATTTAGCAATTGAATAATAAGGTGCCAATAGTTAAGGTCATGTACCAAGTGGTTATGTTGTAGATATTGAATAAGTTCATAATTTTTAAATGGAGTCGGATATGGAGAAATTGGGGTTATATGATTACTTTTCATAGTTTTAAAATCGATTCTTTTTATTGTATGTAATATGATGAATAAATTATTTGAAATAGTGCATTAACATAATAATGTTCTTATAATGCATGAAAACTAGACAGTGGATGCGGGATGACTTATCGTTGAATGTAGGTGCACATTTACTGTATGTTACTTTTTTTTTCTTTCAGACCATTGGCTCAACAGGTTTTAAACGTAAATAGACCACGTCAACATGCTACTGTCCACACCTGTGGAGTAACGGTTAGCGCGTCTGGCCGCGAAACCAGGTGGTCCGGGTTCGATTCCCGGTCGGAGCAAGTTACCTGGTTGAGGTTTTTTCCGGGTTTTTTTCTCAACCCTATATGAGCAAATGCTGGGTAACTTTCGGTGCTGGACCCCGGAATCATTTCACCGGCATTATCACCTTCATCTCATTCAGACGCTAAATAACCTAAGCTGTTGATAAAACGTCGTAAAATGAACTAGTAAAATAAAACATGCTACTGTATCTCCGTACAGTTAGAACGAAAAGAAAAATGAAGTACTGTAGCACATACCTCGTCATCATTGATGGAATTACTAGCTTTGCATAAACGACGGTATATTCTCGTAAGTTGTCGACGCTGAATCGTCTTCGCCTATCGCTTAAACAGTTTTTGTATCGAGAGAATTTCAGACAGACGACGTCAACGTGCTACTGTATCTCCGTACAGTTAGAAGGAAAAGAAAAATGAAGTGCTGTAGCACATACTTCATCATCATTGATGGAATTACTAGCGTTGTAGTAAACGACGATATATTCTCGTAAGTTGTCGAAGCTGAATCGTCTTCGCCTATCGCTTAAACAGTTTTTTTATCGAGAGAATTTCTGAAGAAAACCTAAAAGAAAAATGGGGATCACTCAATTTCTTTAGAGGAATATTTGCACTGAGCATCATGTTACACATGACATTTCGTTTAGACTCGCACAACTAAATGATGATGATGATGATGATGTAGATGTAGTTGGTTCCTCAGATTTCATTTCAACGCATTTCCTGTGCGATGTACTGTTGCAATGTTTCTCTATAGCCTGAATTGTTCTGGTTTTTATTTAAATTTTACATACATTACAGACGATATTGTCTTCGTTAATACATAAAATTCCACTCCCATACTTCTTAATTGCACTTCGTGTCTTTGAGCGAATTGAACGTTTTGCCTTCAACATTATGAATGGATCAGCACAACACTATTCAATGAGTACTAAATACTTGAGCAGGAAAACACAACTGCACACATTGCGTTGCAATATTACTATGAACGGACCGAGATTCCTTCGTTCTGTACGCTGCTGTACGCTCCAGGTACACAAAAGACGGACGACGCGGCACGTGCCATATACTCCGATACGAAACAACTTCACTTTTCCTTAAGTCATCCCGCATACACTGTCTGATGAAAACAGAATAAAACTTAGTGAAATATACACTATTCGTAAAAAGACATTGGAAAATAATTACAAAATTAAACACAGTTGTCGACCTGGTTGGCGAGTTGGTATAGCGCTGGCCTTCTATGCCCAAGGTTGCGGGTTCGATCCCGGGCCAGGTCGATGGCATTTAAGTGTGCTTAAATGCGACAGGCTCATGTCAGTAGATTTACTGGCATGAAAAAGAACTCCTGCGGGACAAAATTCCGGCACATCCGGCGACGCTGATATAACCTCTGCAGTTGCGAGCGTCGTTAAATAAAACATAACATTACAACATTAAACACAGTTGTTCAGAAAGGATTATACACAAGAGAAGTACTAGTAGTTAGTGATGTTAATATCTAAATAGTTTAATCAGTGCATCATTTATAACAAGTTGGTTGTAATAATTTTCCACTGTTTTTGCGAATACTGTATGTTTCATTAAATTTTATTCTATGACTTCATATACTGTATTATGCCTGTAAGAATATTATTCTGTGCATCGAGTGTTATTCCGTTGCATAGGCTGTCTTAATGCACGGCTTTAAATCATTTATCCACCATATTATGTTCAATAAATACGTCAATTTTGAAGCTTGAAAAGTAATCACATAACCTCAGTTTCTCCATATCCAACTCCATTTAAAAATTATCAACTGATTCGGTAATTCTCCAAGACAGCTACACACAATTCTCTCTTCCTTCATTGATTCCAGTCGCCCTCAGTAGCGTAGTTGGTATAGCGCTGGCCTTCTATGCTCGAGGTTGCGGGTCCGATCCCGGGCGAGGTTGACGGCATTTAAGTGTGTTTAAATGCGACAGATTCATGTCAATAGATTTACTGGCATGTAAAAAAAAATTCCTGCGGGACAAAATTCCGGCACACCGGCGACGCTGATATAACCTCTGCAGTTGCGAGCGTCATTAAATAAACCATAATAATTAATTCACTGGTTTCTGTGAGAAATATATAGTGGTAAACACGTGGTCTTAGTTTCCACCCACAAATACTTTCAGAAAAAAATCGTTTGATACTTAACTGTATATTCTATTAGGTCTACTAATTTCCACTATAACATACGAGAGGTCTAGGACCAATTACTAGAGTTATTATCAGTTTACCTGGTATTGCATCTCGGATCTCTGGAGTGTTTATTTGTAACAAGAAAGTCTACAACAGTGCACTGGAATATACCGGTAAGTATTAAAAGATTTTTGTTCAAAGTATTTGTGGCTGCAGAGTAATACCAATGGGTGTAAAAATGTATACCCCATGTGTAAATTTACACATTTAAATAGATTTATGTTTATACACATTTAAATAGATTTATGTTTATACACAATATAAAATAAAGACACCTAATTAATGTTGCCATGATTAACTCATATACGGTAATTAAATCTTGAGAACTCGCGCGGAGTGTACAAAACTCCACTTCTGTTTAGAACATTATACGTCGGAAATTGTTTCGTTTAAAACGCTGTGATCTACTTTATCTTTGAAGAATGTTAGTGTAAGTTTTGTCTAGAGACAGAAATAACCATTTTTGCCCATTATAGGTCTTAACGCAAAAGGTATTTAATAGTTTTGACCTTCGTCTGAATACGAGCGCTGCTCATTTGGTCGTCACATTTATTAAAAATTACTACATCCTTTGTTTATTTTTATTATATGCCCTCTTCTTCTTCTTCTTCTTCTTCTTCTTCTTCTTCTTCTTCTTCTTCAAATCACGGGATAGGCGCATTCGCCTGTTCCGACTTCACAGTTTCTCCTTCCAACGTCTCTTCGACCGTCCCACGTTCCTTGTCCCTGTTGTTTTGGATTGAAACGCTATTTTGGGTAGTCTTGTGTCCGGTTTCTGTCCATGTGCTGAAACCAGTTCTCGCGCGTGATATTTCTTTATTTTGTCATTAAGACTTTAAATCTGTAGTTCTTTCCGTATGTATTGATTCTTTATGTGATCTAATCTTATGCATCTTTTCGTTTTTTTTTAAGTAATTTCAAAACTTCGTACTTTATTAAGAATGGTCTTCAAATGAACCCATGTTTCTAAACCATATAAGAGAACAGGTGTAGCCATCGTTTTGTAGTACTTCATTCTTGTTGCCTTCCTCTTGTATTTTTCAGTGTTCGATGAATAGTGCCGCACATTAATTGGAATACCGTACAGAGTGTAAGAACTATACAGGGATAAGCCCTTTAAATTCAATGTATGAAGTTTATGCTAGAATCTTAAATAAAATATTAAAAATAATGTCACAAACACTATTAAACGAGGAACAATGTGGATTTTGAAGTGGACGCTCTACGACTGACAATGTATTTGTTTTGCGACAACTTTTTGAAAAGAGATTTGAATTCAGACTTCAAACACATGTTGCTTTTATTGATTTTGAGGAAGCATTCGACCATGTAAATAGGAGCTTATTATGGACAGTTATAAAAGATCATGATTATCCACAACATTTAGGCCTAATGTATTATTATTATTATTATTATTATTATTATTATTATTTTATACTCTTTATATTTTATATTTATCTGTTTAAATAGTGCTAACTTTACTTGGTAATGAAATGAGATGAAGTAAGTAAATGCTTATGCTCTACTAGCTCTTGTATATAATTTGCATAACCTATATCAGCGATGTCAAGGTCAAAAGCACGTAGACGGTTCTGCGTGCGATCGAGCGCTCACTGGTTGCAATGAATCCGTTCTTCAGGGAACAGCAGTGAAGAAGGAGGGGTAAGCAAAATGAACTCTATTGGCCTACCACTGCAAGATGAATTAAACTGCTTTTAAGTAATATATAATGTGTTAAATTCATACAAGACAACAAGAAATCAGAACATGTTTTGTAGAATGTATCTCTAATAAATGCAATGAATTATAAAATAGTAGGCTACAATAAATAATAAACATAACTTCTCCTTAACTTATAGTTTCTGTTAATATCTAGAATATAATTAAGTTTTATATTAACAAACGAATTAGTATAAAACACTTTTCCTTTTTTAAACTTATCTAAAGAAAAGTGAAAGAAATCGTAGGACACTCTGCATATGGAGAAATGAAATAATAGACCTACACCAAATAACAAACATATTTTCTTTATCTTAGCGGTTTTAGATAATGGGACCAATCTATTAATTGCTATATAACTATTACATCATGTACTTATTATATGAATATCACATTTCTAGAAACAAATTTAAATTCCTGACTTCTCGTCTAATGCAGAAGTGCTTTTTCTGTTTTTTTCTGAAACTGTATTCCGAAACTCTAAAATTGAATTTGTTTTTCGTGTCTCTTGAAAAATACCTTCTAGTTGTGAATCCTGCTGAAGATCAATAAGTTCATTTTTGAGATCTCTAATCTCAGTGCCAAAAATTGACAACCCAGTTACATCTGCTGTCATTTTAAAAGTTTTTAGATTTCCTGCTCTGAATTTAGAATCTTTAGGATAATTGCTGTCAAAATTTGAATGCACGATATTATAATGCGTATTAAGATTAAGTCGTTTTTAACCTTGAACTATGTTACGACATAATAAACACATGGCACTGTCTTCCTTTTTAGCAGGTATGAAGAAAAAATCATGCTTCCAACTATCTTGAAAAACTCTTCCTTCCGCTTGCAATTTTCTTTTTTATTTTTCCTTCCGAAAAAAAAACAGCCATTATTAAACACTGCATTGCAATGAACTTACAATTATAAATTAATTGTTCAACTGAATAGGAGTATAACAGTAACCAAGTATTCAGTCGCTTGTTCATAGAAACTAAGGAAAATGCATATTTTATTTTGAAATCTTCCGACGACAATGAACAAATTCAAACGGTCTGCCAAATAAACGTACATCTCATCAAAACCAATAAGTAATTTCAAAGGCATATTGGTTCCGTTAAGTTCAATGTTAATTGAAAAATGAGTTCTATTCAGTCAATACTTAACATAAACACAATAAAACATGTTATAATAACATTTACACAGATTTTAAAAACAAACGTTTTCGCCAATTTTAATTGGCATCTTCAGGTCGTGTAGGTCGAATGGAACATGTTATAAAAAGTGAACACTTGGTATATGACGTTAAAAACCAAAGTTACAACTGTAATATCACTTAAAACAGAGAATAGAATATAGCAAAAAGCCTCCACGATATGTGTAGAATCACTGTGTTGAAAGAGGCGTGTGTGAACCAAGGAAACAGCAAAACTCTCCTGTCATTGCAGATACAGTTTTCAAGATAGATTTGAAGATGCTACGAACAGGTCGGTCGTGTGGCCGTTATGGAGAGCAGGAAAAATCCTGTAAATTGTAAGGATAGAATGAAAGAATATTTAGAAGCATTTAAGTATTATTTAAATCTTCTAAAACAATACTTACAAAAAATGGAAGAACGTCTTGAATTCCATGAGGACGGCGACACGACTGATCTTTACATTAAGTGGTAGCGTATGACGAAAACTGTATACGTTGCACGACTAGTGGATGAATGACCGTTACTTGCGTGTGATTTTAAACAGAGGATTTTTCCTGCTCTCCATAACGGCCACACGACCGACATGTTCGTAGCATCTTCAAATCTATCTTGAAAACTGTATCCGCAATGACAGAAGAGTTTTGCTGTTTCCTTGGTTCACACACGCCTCTTTCAACACAGTGATTCTACACATATCGTGGAGGCTTTTTGCTATATTCTATTCTCTGTTTTTAAGTGATATTACAGTTGTAACTTTGGTTTTTAACGTCATATACCAAGTGTCCACTTTTTATAACATGTTCCATTCGACCTACACGACCTGAAGATGCCAATCAAAATTGGCGAAAACGTTTGTTTTTAAAATCTGTGTAAATGTTATTATAACATGTTTTATTGTGTTTATGTTAAGTATTGACTGAATAGAACTCATTTTTCAAAACCAACAAGGCTGAACATAGAAATTTAATACATTGCACTGTCCGCTACTGCACTGCACTGCTAGGGATTGATACAGGGATATCCAAACTTTTGTAGAATTTCAATAAAGATATTGTGAATTTATTTCTAGACAACAACAATGTAATTTATTGTCACAACAATAACAATTTAACTTAACTCCCGTCAACAATGGGATTTGCTCTCCGCACAGCAACACAGCGTTCGTAATTGCACTCCACAAACGACAATGACAATTTACTTGGACTATTACGAACAACAATGAACTGTTAATCTTAAGTAATATTTACAAAGCACTATTTACAAATCAGAACTGTCAGTTCTCAGTTCACAGTTCTTCTAGCTCAGTCACTCGAGTTCACAGTATCTCGAACCACAGATTTTCAGAGACAGTCCACTGTACTCGAACTCAGGTCCCTCCAACTTCTGTTCACTGCACTCGAACTCAGGTCCCTCCAACTGCGATCCACTGCACTCGAACTCAGGCCTTCGGATGCTGACACAGTTGCGGACGCACACTCGAGTCGAACTCCGGTACTGGCTTGCTTGCTCTGGCTTACTCACTGAATGGCTGAATAAACTGAAAACTGCCCAAGTTCGCTCGCGTTTCTTCTTTTATAGCAAAATCATAGTTGCGAGAAATTTCTACGGGTGTGCAGAGATAGCTCTCTCGAATTATCTGGATATCTCCACTTCGACGGACTTCTGGAAGAGTCGGGAGGGTCCGTGCCCCCTTCACTCCGCACGCAGCAGTTGCGCGCGCACCCTCCCCTCGTCGCGTTGACGTAATACAACCCCTCTGCCCTTCAGCATGCAGATGTTTACCGTACTAGCGTTTCGTCTGCCGCGCGCCCTGTCGGACGCGTGTTCAAACCCCGTTGCAGCTGTCACATTGCTCCCTCCTTAGGGCTGCTCGTCCCTCGAGGTTGTCGCTGGATGCGGTACACCACGTCGTTGATCCGGGTCACCACGCGGTATGGTCCATCCCAGGCACGCTGCAGCTTTGGTGATTTCCCTTTGGTCCTGGTAGGTCGATACAGCCACACCAGGTCGCCCTCCTGGAATCCTGCGGAGTTGGCTAATCTGTCGTAGCGCACTTTCATCCTGTCGCTGGCCATCTTGAGGTGCTCTCTGGCCAGTTGGTGAACTCCATTCAACTTCTCGGTGAGTTCTGCCACATAGTCAGTTGCTGGCTGGTCGGCGCTGGGTGGCGTGCCAAACAGCAGATCACAGGGCAGGCGCAGCTCTCTCCCGAAAACCATGTTTGCCGGTGTCATCCCTGTTGTATTGTGGACCGAAGCTCTGTAGGCCAAGAGGAACAGTGGGACTCTGGCATCCCAGTCTCGTTGATGGTTGGACACGACCTTCCGCAGATGCTCTTCCACGGTTTTGATGTAGCGTTCCACCATACCATTGGACTGTGGGTGGAGGGGAGTGGTCCTGGTTTTATGCACCCCCAGACGCTCGAGCAATTCTCCCATCAGGTTGGATTCGAAGTTGCGCCCCTGATCGCTATGCAATTCCCGGGGCATCCCGAATCGGCAGATGAAGTTGTCAAGCAGCGCGTCGGCCACCGTCGAAGACTCTTGGTTCGGAATCGCGTACACCTCTGGCCATTTTGTGAAGTAATCCATGGCGACTAGCAGATAGCGGTTCCCACGATCCGTGACCGGGAACGGTCCAGCAACGTCGATGGCGATACTCTCAAAGGGAGCTCCCACTTTGTACTGCTGCATGGCTCCCCTGCTGCGTGTCCTTGATCCGCGACTGGTCGCACAGGTGTCGCATCTTCGGCACCATTGTTCCGTGTCGGTTCTCTGATGCAACCAATAGAACCTCTGCCTTAGCTTGTCCAGCGTCTTGTTGGCTCCCAGGTGTCCTCCAGTCACTCCAGCATGAGTCTCCTCCAGCACTTCCTTCACCTTGCTCCTGGGCAGGACGAGTTGTTCTATGCGGGTCTTTCCATCGGCCGATTAGCAAATCCTCTTCAGGATACCGTCCTTGACAGTGAAGGATTCCCATTGGGCCCAGTAGCTCTTGTAAGTGGTGCTGCGGTTGGCGATATCGGCCCATACTGGTCTCTGGCCGGACTCCACATCACGTAGTAGCTGTCCAATGTTTGGGTCCTCCAGCTGCTCTCTCCTTATGGCGGCGTTATCCCATCCTGGGCTCGGCTGGGCGGCAATTGCTCGGACTGCGTGGGCGCCATCTCGCTCTTCTACTTTCAGGCAGTGTTTGTAGTCGTCCGGGCACGGGCGTCTTGATAAGGCATCTGCGTTGGAATGTTTCTTCCCTTGGCGGTGTTCGGAGGTGAAGTTGTACTCCTGCAGTCGTTGAACCTAACGGGCGGTCTGCCCCTCCAGATTCTTGAAGCCTAATAGCCAGGTGAGTGCAGAATGGTCTGTCCTCAGATGGAATTCCTGGCCATACAAATATTTGTGGGAATGCTTCAGGGCTTCCACAATGGCAAGAAGTTCTCTACGCGTCACACAGTAGTTTCTCTCAGCCATGGATAGTGTTCGGCTGAAGTAGGCAATCACCCTCTTTTGCCCGTCCTGTTCCTGAGAGAGTACTCCGCCGACGCCTACGTTGCTAGCGTCCGTGTCAAGTGTGAACTTCCTTCCAGGGATGGGGTATCCCAGTACAGGAGGAGTGCAGAGCGCCTCTTTCAGTGACTGGAAGGATGACTCCGCCTCGTCCGTCCATTGGAATTGTCGTTTCTCCTCGGTCAGCTGGGTTAGAGGCTTAGCGATTTTGGCGTACCCAGCTACGAACCTTCTGTAATAAGTGCAAAAGCCGAGAAAGTGGCGCAGCTCATGCTTGTCCCTCGGTCTCGGCCAACCTCTGACGGCTTGTAGCTTCTCCGGGTCCGTGGCCACTCCGTTGGTCCATACTACGTGCCCTAGGTAGTTAACTTTCTTCTGGAACAGATGACATTTCTTCGGGTTCAACTTCAGCCTGGCTTGTCTCAGTCTCTCGAACACTTTCCTCAGGTTGGACAGCTGTTCGCCGAAAGTCTTGCCGACCACGATGACGTCATCAAGGTACAGCAAACAGGTGTCGTATGTCAGGCCTCTCATTACGGACTCCATTAATTTCTGAAATGTAGCCGGGGCGTTGCAGAGGCCGAACGGCATAACGGTGAACAGCCATAGTCCCTGGCCTGTAGAGAATGCCGTTTTCTCCTTTTCCTCAGGATGTAGCGCCACCTGCCAGTATCCTGACTTGAGATCCAACGTTGAGAACCACTCTGCTCCGGCCAGGGTGTCCATGGTGTCGTCAATTCGTGGAAGGGGAAAGCAGTCCTTCCTAGTGACGTCATTCAGTCTTCTGTAGTCCACGCAGAAACGCAGGTCCCCATTCTTCTTCTTCACCAGCACCACAGGTGATGACCAAGGGCTGTCGGATTCCTCGATGACCCCTCTTGCTTTCATGCCCTTCAGTTGGCTGTCAATCTCCCTCTGTTTAGCTAGGGGGACGCGTCGAGGAGGTTGTCTGATTGGGCGAGCATTTCCGGTGTCGATGCGGTGCTGAACTTTCTCCGTTCTCCCGTAGTCGTTTTCAGACAGACTGAACACGTCTTGAAATTCTGTCAGTAGATCGTGGACTTGTCTTATTTCTCCTTTGCTTAAATTCTCCTCCAATTCTCGAGCCAGCTCTTTCAGTGATGGGTCTAGATCTGGGCGTGGTCGGTGACACCCCTCGTTATCTGCCAGAGACGTCACAGACACCACCGGCTCGACGCTACCTAGTACAGTTCCACTAGGTACCTCCTTGTCCCGATTGGTGACATTCAGGACCCTCACCGGTACCACTTTCTGATTCGGAAGTAGGGATCTGGCCACATAAACCTCATCTATCTGAGTTGTTTGCGAATCGAGGAGCAGGTTTCTCTTAGGTTGTCCGTCCACCACCATCTCGCAGCCTGGCGGGATTGTCACATGATTCTCCAAGGTGAGTCTGCTGTCCATGGGTTGGTCTTCGACGTCCCTCAGGAACACTTCATCGTGACCAAAAAGGGGGATACGGCGCCGGACGTCCACCGTTGCATCGAAGATCCGCATGGCGTCGAGTCCCAGGATGACGTCTTCAGTGATGTTGGCGACGAACACCCACATCTCCAGTCTCCTCTTTCCCAAGGTCAAATCCAGGAAAACCACTTTCTGGATGGGCAGGCTCTCGCCTGAGGCAGTAAGTAGCTCATATCGGCGCAGCGGCGTCCTCCCAGGTAGGTCACGCACGACTTCCGGTCTGGCGATGGTGAGCGACGCCCCGGTGTGTACCAGTACTCTGCATGGGCGGCCTCTTATCCATCCGTCAGCAATCAGCCCATCGTCGCATCTTCTGTTAACCGTCTTCAAGATCAGCCGAGGGGATGGTGATGACGGCGCCGACGTGCCCCTTCGTCGCATCGGCCCTTTTAGTTTTCCTGTTTGTGACCAGGTCGGTCACAGTCCCTCCTCGAGTGCCCAGGTTCGCCGCAGGACCAGCAGGTAGGCACTCCTCGTCTTCGTCGCTGTGGTGATTTCGGTTGACGTTCCTCGACGTCGGCCGCCGCGACGCTCCTAATCCGGTGCGATGCCGAGACGTTCGCCGTCAACTTGTCTGCCTCCATCCTGAGGGCCGCCGCCAGAGATGCGTTGATGGTGCGATGCTCTGCCAAGAGTAGCTGTTGTCTTATTTCGGGATCTCGAACTCCGCTGCCGAAGGTGTAGGCGCCTCTCCATCGATGAAATCATTAGGTAGGCCCCTGAGGGCCTTATGGGCCAGTTGTTCCACCGCCATCGCAAATTCTTGTAGGGAGTCGCCTGACTGTTGGACCCTTCGTTTTCAGTTGGGTCCTGAATGCTGCCGCAAGTTGATGGTCACCATAACGTCCCTCCAAGGCCGCCATTATCTCAGCGGCCGTCCCATCTTGTGGAACGCTGTGAAGAATCTCCGACGCCTGTCTCTGAAGCGCAGCCAGCACCTGAGTAGTTTTCTCTGCTGGCGTCCACCCATTGTGCTCTGGGATGGCCTCGAACTGGCGACGGAATATCGCCCAAGACGTCGTACCGTCGAACTTCGGCGTCTTGACGTTGTAATGTCTGGCTGAAGGCGATGGTTCCGCAGGGCCACTATAGGGAGTCCTCAACTCTGTGGCCGCTGCTAGCATGGCCCGTCGAACCTCCTCGGCAACTATCTGTTTCTGTTCTCTAGCCTGGTGATCCACCAACGTGAGGATGTGCTTGTTTTCTTCAGCATGTCGGTCCATCAACGTATGTGCTTGTTTTCCTCGGCGTGTTTGTCCATCACCTCACTCGTCTTGTCCAGCAACTCGCTCGTCTGCTCTTGACGACGCTCGAGATCGCGGATTTTGCCGTCGAAATGGTCTACCTTCTGTCTCAATTCGGTTACTGTCTCGTTTATAGTTGTAAAATTCTTGTTTAGGTTGTCAAGATCGGCTTTGAGTTCGTCTTTCACGATGGCGACAATTCCATCTACGTGGACTGAAACGCTTTCAATTTGTGTAGTGACGTCATATTTCACTCCGCTTATGTCACTTTTCATCTCCGTTTTCACTTCACTTCTGTCGCCTTTCACTCCACTTATGTCACTTTTCATCTCCGTTTTCACTTCACTTATATCGTTCTTCAACTCACTGATGTGCTTGTTCATTTCGTCTTTCATTTCTGCTTTCATTTCCGCGATGGCTTGCAGGATCTGCTGTAGGTTCTCCATTGTCGATAATATCCCGGTTCTGACACCAATGTGAATTTATTTCTAGACAACAACAATGTAATTTATTGTCACAACAATAACTTTTCAGTCTCTACAATTTAACTTCACTCCCGTCAACAATGGGATTTGCTCTCCGCATAGCAACACAGCGTTCGTAATTGCACTCCACAAACGACAATGACAATTTACTTGGACTATTACGAACAACAATGAATTGTTAATCTTAAGTAATATTTACAAAGCACTATTTACAAATCAGAACTGTCAGTTCTCAGTTCACAGTTCTTCTAGCTCAGTCACTCGCGTTCACAGTATTTCGAACCACAGATCTTCAGAGACAGTCCACTGTACTCGAACTCAGGTCCCTCCAACTGCGGTCCACTGCACTCGAACTCAGGTCCCTCCAACTGCGGTCCACTGCACTCGAACTCAGGCCTTCGGATGCTGACACAGTTGCGGACGCACACTCGAGTCGAACTCCGGTACTGGCTTGCTTGCTCTGGCTTACTCACTGAATGGCTGAATAAACTGAAAACTGCCCAAGTTCGCTCGCGTTTCTTCTTTTATAGCAAAATCATAGTTGCGAGAAATTTCTACGGGTGTGCAGAGATAGCTCTCTCGAATTATCTGGATATCTCCACTTCGACGGACTTCTGGAAGAGTCGGGAGGGTCCGTGCCCCCTTCACTCCGCACGCAGCAGTTGCGCGCGCACCCTCCCCTCGTCGCGTTGACGTAATACAACCCCTCTGCCCTTCAGCATGCAGATGTTTACCGTACTAGCGTTTCGTCTGCCGCGCGCCCTGTCGGACGCGTGTTCAAACCCCGTTGCAGCTGTCACATTGCTCCCTCCTTAGGGCTGCTCGTCCCTCGAGGTTGTCGCTGGATGCGGTACACCACGTCGTTGATCCGGGTCACCACGCGGTATGGTCCATCCCAGGCACGCTGCAGCTTTGGTGATTTCCCTTTGGTCCTGGTAGGTCGATACAGCCACACCAGGTCGCCCTCCTGGAATCCTGCGGAGTTGGCTAATCTGTCGTAGCGCACTTTCATCCTGTCGCTGGCCATCTTGAGGTGCTCTCTGGCCAGTTGGTGAACTCCATTCAACTTCTCGGTGAGTTCTGCCACATAGTCAGTTGCTGGCTGGTCGGCGCTGGGTGGCGTGCCAAACAGCAGATCACAGGGCAGGCGCAGCTCTCTCCCGAAAACCATGTTTGCCGGTGTCATCCCTGTTGTATTGTGGACCGAAGCTCTGTAGGCCAAGAGGAACAGTGGGACTCTGGCATCCCAGTCTCGTTGATGGTTGGACACGACCTTCCGCAGATGCTCTTCCACGGTTTTGATGTAGCGTTCCACCATACCATTGGACTGTGGGTGGAGGGGAGTGGTCCTGGTTTTATGCACCCCCAGACGCTCGAGCAATTCTCCCATCAGGTTGGATTCGAAGTTGCGCCCCTGATCGCTATGCAATTCCCGGGGCATCCCGAATCGGCAGATGAAGTTGTCAAGCAGCGCGTCGGCCACCGTCGAAGACTCTTGGTTCGGAATCGCGTACACCTCTGGCCATTTTGTGAAGTAATCCATGGCGACTAGCAGATAGCGGTTCCCACGATCCGTGACCGGGAACGGTCCAGCAACGTCGATGGCGATACTCTCAAAGGGAGCTCCCACTTTGTACTGCTGCATGGCTCCCCTGCTGCGTGTCCTTGATCCGCGACTGGTCGCACAGGTGTCGCATCTTCGGCACCATTGTTCCGTGTCGGTTCTCTGATGCAACCAATAGAACCTCTGCCTTAGCTTGTCCAGCGTCTTGTTGGCTCCCAGGTGTCCTCCAGTCACTCCAGCATGAGTCTCCTCCAGCACTTCCTTCACCTTGCTCCTGGGCAGGACGAGTTGTTCTATGCGGGTCTTTCCATCGGCCGATTAGCAAATCCTCTTCAGGATACCGTCCTTGACAGTGAAGGATTCCCATTGGGCCCAGTAGCTCTTGTAAGTGGTGCTGCGGTTGGCGATATCGGCCCATACTGGTCTCTGGCCGGACTCCACATCACGTAGTAGCTGTCCAATGTTTGGGTCCTCCAGCTGCTCTCTCCTTATGGCGGCGTTATCCCATCCTGGGCTCGGCTGGGCGGCAATTGCTCGGACTGCGTGGGCGCCATCTCGCTCTTCTACTTTCAGGCAGTGTTTGTAGTCGTCCGGGCACGGGCGTCTTGATAAGGCATCTGCGTTGGAATGTTTCTTCCCTTGGCGGTGTTCGGAGGTGAAGTTGTACTCCTGCAGTCGTTGAACCTAACGGGCGGTCTGCCCCTCCAGATTCTTGAAGCCTAATAGCCAGGTGAGTGCAGAATGGTCTGTCCTCAGATGGAATTCCTGGCCATACAAATATTTGTGGGAATGCTTCAGGGCTTCCACAATGGCAAGAAGTTCTCTACGCGTCACACAGTAGTTTCTCTCAGCCATGGATAGTGTTCGGCTGAAGTAGGCAATCACCCTCTTTTGCCCGTCCTGTTCCTGAGAGAGTACTCCGCCGACGCCTACGTTGCTAGCGTCCGTGTCAAGTGTGAACTTCCTTCCAGGGATGGGGTATCCCAGTACAGGAGGAGTGCAGAGCGCCTCTTTCAGTGACTGGAAGGATGACTCCGCCTCGTCCGTCCATTGGAATTGTCGTTTCTCCTCGGTCAGCTGGGTTAGAGGCTTAGCGATTTTGGCGTACCCAGCTACGAACCTTCTGTAATAAGTGCAAAAGCCGAGAAAGTGGCGCAGCTCATGCTTGTCCCTCGGTCTCGGCCAACCTCTGACGGCTTGTAGCTTCTCCGGGTCCGTGGCCACTCCGTTGGTCCATACTACGTGCCCTAGGTAGTTAACTTTCTTCTGGAACAGATGACATTTCTTCGGGTTCAACTTCAGCCTGGCTTGTCTCAGTCTCTCGAACACTTTCCTCAGGTTGGACAGCTGTTCGCCGAAAGTCTTGCCGACCACGATGACGTCATCAAGGTACAGCAAACAGGTGTCGTATGTCAGGCCTCTCATTACGGACTCCATTAATTTCTGAAATGTAGCCGGGGCGTTGCAGAGGCCGAACGGCATAACGGTGAACAGCCATAGTCCCTGGCCTGTAGAGAATGCCGTTTTCTCCTTTTCCTCAGGATGTAGCGCCACCTGCCAGTATCCTGACTTGAGATCCAACGTTGAGAACCACTCTGCTCCGGCCAGGGTGTCCATGGTGTCGTCAATTCGTGGAAGGGGAAAGCAGTCCTTCCTAGTGACGTCATTCAGTCTTCTGTAGTCCACGCAGAAACGCAGGTCCCCATTCTTCTTCTTCACCAGCACCACAGGTGATGACCAAGGGCTGTCGGATTCCTCGATGACCCCTCTTGCTTTCATGCCCTTCAGTTGGCTGTCAATCTCCCTCTGTTTAGCTAGGGGGACGCGTCGAGGAGGTTGTCTGATTGGGCGAGCATTTCCGGTGTCGATGCGGTGCTGAACTTTCTCCGTTCTCCCGTAGTCGTTTTCAGACAGACTGAACACGTCTTGAAATTCTGTCAGTAGATCGTGGACTTGTCTTATTTCTCCTTTGCTTAAATTCTCCTCCAATTCTCGAGCCAGCTCTTTCAGTGATGGGTCTAGATCTGGGCGTGGTCGGTGACACCCCTCGTTATCTGCCAGAGACGTCACAGACACCACCGGCTCGACGCTACCTAGTACAGTTCCACTAGGTACCTCCTTGTCCCGATTGGTGACATTCAGGACCCTCACCGGTACCACTTTCTGATTCGGAAGTAGGGATCTGGCCACATAAACCTCATCTATCTGAGTTGTTTGCGAATCGAGGAGCAGGTTTCTCTTAGGTTGTCCGTCCACCACCATCTCGCAGCCTGGCGGGATTGTCACATGATTCTCCAAGGTGAGTCTGCTGTCCATGGGTTGGTCTTCGACGTCCCTCAGGAACACTTCATCGTGACCAAAAAGGGGGATACGGCGCCGGACGTCCACCGTTGCATCGAAGATCCGCATGGCGTCGAGTCCCAGGATGACGTCTTCAGTGATGTTGGCGACGAACACCCACATCTCCAGTCTCCTCTTTCCCAAGGTCAAATCCAGGAAAACCACTTTCTGGATGGGCAGGCTCTCGCCTGAGGCAGTAAGTAGCTCATATCGGCGCAGCGGCGTCCTCCCAGGTAGGTCACGCACGACTTCCGGTCTGGCGATGGTGAGCGACGCCCCGGTGTGTACCAGTACTCTGCATGGGCGGCCTCTTATCCATCCGTCAGCAATCAGCCCATCGTCGCATCTTCTGTTAACCGTCTTCAAGATCAGCCGAGGGGATGGTGATGACGGCGCCGACGTGCCCCTTCGTCGCATCGGCCCTTTTAGTTTTCCTGTTTGTGACCAGGTCGGTCACAGTCCCTCCTCGAGTGCCCAGGTTCGCCGCAGGACCAGCAGGTAGGCACTCCTCGTCTTCGTCGCTGTGGTGATTTCGGTTGACGTTCCTCGACGTCGGCCGCCGCGACGCTCCTAATCCGGTGCGATGCCGAGACGTTCGCCGTCAACTTGTCTGCCTCCATCCTGAGGGCCGCCGCCAGAGATGCGTTGATGGTGCGATGCTCTGCCAAGAGTAGCTGTTGTCTTATTTCGGGATCTCGAACTCCGCTGCCGAAGGTGTAGGCGCCTCTCCATCGATGAAATCATTAGGTAGGCCCCTGAGGGCCTTATGGGCCAGTTGTTCCACCGCCATCGCAAATTCTTGTAGGGAGTCGCCTGACTGTTGGACCCTTCGTTTTCAGTTGGGTCCTGAATGCTGCCGCAAGTTGATGGTCACCATAACGTCCCTCCAAGGCCGCCATTATCTCAGCGGCCGTCCCATCTTGTGGAACGCTGTGAAGAATCTCCGACGCCTGTCTCTGAAGCGCAGCCAGCACCTGAGTAGTTTTCTCTGCTGGCGTCCACCCATTGTGCTCTGGGATGGCCTCGAACTGGCGACGGAATATCGCCCAAGACGTCGTACCGTCGAACTTCGGCGTCTTGACGTTGTAATGTCTGGCTGAAGGCGATGGTTCCGCAGGGCCACTATAGGGAGTCCTCAACTCTGTGGCCGCTGCTAGCATGGCCCGTCGAACCTCCTCGGCAACTATCTGTTTCTGTTCTCTAGCCTGGTGATCCACCAACGTGAGGATGTGCTTGTTTTCTTCAGCATGTCGGTCCATCAACGTATGTGCTTGTTTTCCTCGGCGTGTTTGTCCATCACCTCACTCGTCTTGTCCAGCAACTCGCTCGTCTGCTCTTGACGACGCTCGAGATCGCGGATTTTGCCGTCGAAATGGTCTACCTTCTGTCTCAATTCGGTTACTGTCTCGTTTATAGTTGTAAAATTCTTGTTTAGGTTGTCAAGATCGGCTTTGAGTTCGTCTTTCACGATGGCGACAATTCCATCTACGTGGACTGAAACGCTTTCAATTTGTGTAGTGACGTCATATTTCACTCCGCTTATGTCACTTTTCATCTCCGTTTTCACTTCACTTCTGTCGCCTTTCACTCCACTTATGTCACTTTTCATCTCCGTTTTCACTTCACTTATATCGTTCTTCAACTCACTGATGTGCTTGTTCATTTCGTCTTTCATTTCTGCTTTCATTTCCGCGATGGCTTGCAGGATCTGCTGTAGGTTCTCCATTGTCGATAATATCCCGGTTCTGACACCAATGTGAATTTATTTCTAGACAACAACAATGTAATTTATTGTCACAACAATAACTTTTCAGTCTCTACAATTTAACTTCACTCCCGTCAACAATGGGATTTGCTCTCCGCATAGCAACACAGCGTTCGTAATTGCACTCCACAAACGACAATGACAATTTACTTGGACTATTACGAACAACAATGAATTGTTAATCTTAAGTAATATTTACAAAGCACTATTTACAAATCAGAACTGTCAGTTCTCAGTTCACAGTTCTTCTAGCTCAGTCACTCGCGTTCACAGTATTTCGAACCACAGATCTTCAGAGACAGTCCACTGTACTCGAACTCAGGTCCCTCCAACTGCGGTCCACTGCACTCGAACTCAGGTCCCTCCAACTGCGGTCCACTGCACTCGAACTCAGGCCTTCGGATGCTGACACAGTTGCGGACGCACACTCGAGTCGAACTCCGGTACTGGCTTGCTTGCTCTGGCTTACTCACTGAATGGCTGAATAAACTGAAAACTGCCCAAGTTCGCTCGCGTTTCTTCTTTTATAGCAAAATCATAGTTGCGAGAAATTTCTACGGGTGTGCAGAGATAGCTCTCTCGAATTATCTGGATATCTCCACTTCGACGGACTTCTGGAAGAGTCGGGAGGGTCCGTGCCCCCTTCACTCCGCACGCAGCAGTTGCGCGCGCACCCTCCCCTCGTCGCGTTGACATAATACAACCCCTCTGCCCTTCAGCATGCAGATGCTCACCGTACCAGCGTTTCGTCTGCCGCGCGCCCTGTCGGACGCGTGTTCAAACCCCGTTGCAGCTGTCACAATATATTTATACTTATAATTTAGATTTGAGAATTTAGATGTAAATGTCGTCATTAATAACAGTCTTGGATTAGGCCTCCTGGCCTGTTCCGCTTCCGATGTCTCGTTTTCCATGAGGTGTATAGTTCAATAGTCTCTTGGGTAATCTATTGTTCGGCATTCTTAATACATGTTCATATTATCGCCGCGCTCTCATGGTTAACATTCGGCAGGTCTTTGAGCGGCCTCGTGCATAACATTCGGCAGGTCTTTGAAATTTAATTGTATTATTGTTTTCAATTTCTTATGTCGCCGCTCCAATCACTAGCCCCAATTTCAATATTGCTGCTTCCATTATTAAATGACACCTAATTGTCTAATCCACGTGGACTAAAATCGAGGTTGCAATGTCTTGTGCTGAGGACAAACATTAAAGTACTTGATTAAAAATTATTATGAAAGAATTATTATTAAGAGTTAAGAATGTCAACGTATTCGTATATGAAATGATTATAATAATAATTAATAATAATAGCTATTTAACAGTGTAACAAACTAGTGGTTATTCTTATCGAGGAAGTAGACGTGACAACGTGACGCTTAAGCCGGAAACACATTATTGCTACGGCATGTGTTCTCCTGTGAGATCATATAAGTTGGAAGGCACGTGCTGTGTCGCGTTGTGTGCACATTATCGCCACGCAATGTCACTTCACACTAAACTTGCAATCTGTTCAGTCGCTATTTTATTCAGTAGCTTTCTGTAGCAGAGATGGAAGGTGAATGGGTTAGTAGTTCCAGTAGTTCTTCAGAGTTTGAAGAAGACATCGAAAATGCTCTGGTTGATGAGGGTTATAAATTTATTACAATTGATGTAGGTTCTTACGGCAGAAACAGTGATGGGTGTGTTTTTGCTAATTCACGCTTTGGGAAAAAACTGGAATCTAATACTTTAAATGTGCCACAAAATGCTCCATTAGTTGAAAATGTGGAGCCACAACCACACATAATTGTTGGGGATGAAGCATTTCCACTAAAAAAATATTTTCTGCGTCCATATGGCAGGCACCATTTAATGGAGACGAAACAAGAAAGATTTTCAACTATAGACTTTCCCGAGCGAGAAATGTGATTGAGAATGCATTCGGAATTTTGACTGCTCGTTGGAGAATTTTTCGAAGATATATGGAGGTACAACCGAACATGGTCGATAGAATTGTACTTGCGTCATGCTGCCTGCATAATACGCTATGTAAAGACAATATGTTTGGGCCTGATGTGCAAGCACTTTCACTACCAACCTGTGCCCTAAGAAACCTAGACCACTTGAGAAGAAACAGTACACGCGAGTCTTTTCAAGTGTGAGAAAACTTCAAGGAATATTTTAATTCTCTAGGCTCAGTGCCTTGGCAATTAAATGTTGTTCGTCGAGGTAGATCGCAAAATTAAGCTTAATGTCTACAGTACAGCTGTTGTAGTCATTGTTAATATGTACTTTGATGTGTATGGTCGCATCTACACTGATGTACCTCCTAAAATAATAATAATAATAATAATAATAATAATAATAATAATAATAATAATAAAATGATAATAATAATAATAAAATAGTAGTAATAATGAGGTTGAGTTGAATCGATGATTTACTTATGGGCTATTCCATATGAAATCGATCAGTAAAAAACCTCGCATTTTTATACTCATTGTATCACTGTTCTCTACGTACAAAAAAAGTTTCATTGTATTTAGAAATTTTAAGGTCAATTTTCTCTATATTTCGGTCGATTTGAGATGGAATAGCTCTTGGAAATAAGTTAACATACAGTACTCACCGCTTATATTCATCTCTCTTCTTATTTCCTCCCATGCTTCTTTTCTCATGTTTAAGTCTCTGTAATTGGATGACATAAAATTATACATAAATTCATATTGCCTTACTTTTTCAATGATATATATTCCTCCATAATGAACCTGCACGTGCTCTCCACCGTCCGACAATGTCCGGTGCGACAGAATAGGTAGAAACACATTATTGACACGGCACGGCACGAAATGTGATTTCCTGTGCTGTCACGTGTTGCATTCAATGTGTGGTATTCGTTTTCTCCATTTATTTACGTTGCTTAGAATCACACTGTTCCCACGCCACGGACGCCACGTCCTCTCCAGTGTAGCACTCGTGCCATCACGTTTAGATTTTCTGTCGCACCGGACATTGTTGGACGGTGGAGAGCACATGCAGGTTCATTATGGAGGAATATATCATTGAAAAAGTAAGGCAATATGAATTTATGTATAATTTTAAGTAATCCAATTACAGAGACTTAAACATGAGAAAAGAAGCTTGGGAGGAAATAGGAAGAGAGATGAATATAAGCGGTGAGTACTGCATGTTAACTTATTTCCAAGAGCTATTCCATCTCAAATCGACCGAAATATTGAAAGAATTGACCTTAAAATTTCTAAATACAATGAAGCTTTTTTTGTACGTAGAGAACAGTGATACAATGAGTATAAAAATGCGAGGTTTTTTACTGATCGATTTCATATGGAATAGCCCATAAGTAAATCATCGATTCAACTTAACCTCATTATTACTATTATTATTGTCATTATTATTATTATTATTATTATTATTATTATTATTATTATTATTATTATTATTTTAGGAGGTACATCAGTGTTGATGCGACCATACACATAAAAGTGCATATTAACAATGACTACAACAGCTGTACTGTGACTACAACAGCTGTACTGTAGACATTAATCTTAATTTTGCGATCTACCTCGACGAACAACATTTAATTGCCAAGGCACTGAGCCTAGAGAATTAAAAAACTGAGTGTTCTGTTTCTGTATTTTCTCTTTTATTTGATTGTGAATAAATTCAAATTCTTCTTTATTCATTCTAAAGTACACATGAAAACGTTGTGGGTCTTCTTCTAATTGCTTAAACAAAGTAAGAAATTCACCAGATTCCTCCCGTTTCAAGTTTATATCATGCACCCACTTCCGATACCTTTTTTTCCTGAATGATAACAGCCGCAGCCGCATTTTCGATGTGTTCTTCAAACTCTGAAGAACTACTGGAACTACTAACCCATTCACCTTCCATCTCTGATACAGAAAGCTACTGAATAAAATAGCGACTGAACAGATTTAGTGTGAAGTGACATGGCGTGGCGATATTGTGCACACAACGCGACACAGCACGTGCCTTCCAGCTTATATGATCTCACAGGAGAACACATGCCGTGGCAATAATGTGTTTCCGGCTAAAATCTAATCGTGATGGCACGAGTGCTACACAGGAGAGGACGTGGTGTCCGTGGCGTGGGAGCAGTGTGATTCTAAGCAACGTAAATAAATGGAGAAAACGAATACCACACATTGAATGCAGAACGTGACAGCACAGGAAATCACATTTCGTGCCGTGCCGTGGCAATAATGTACCTTTAGAGTGAAACCTACAGAGCAACAATCGGTCAGCAAAATTATGTTTTAAAAGCACACCGCACGTTATTGTTTGATGCCGACATGTTAACCATGAGAGCGCTGCGATAATACCAATTGTTGCGGTAAGATTCTATAATATCTGTAATGGCGGTAATATTCAATTCTGTTCGGATGTCAGCGTTCCTTTTATGGTCGTAAAGAGTATATCATGCAAGAGGTCTTAGCAATCGCATTTCAGCAGCTTCAGCAGTAGATGTAAATGTAATGAAAGTAAAATTATTCCAAGAGCCATAATAAATGTCCTCGAGAGTTCATGCGGGCCGCGTAATGAGCTGGGCTACATGATTAGCTCCGGTAATCACAGCTACCCAAAAGCTTCTGAAATAAAGTTATGGGTACTAACATACAAATTCCGAAAAACTAGCTCTCTAAAAGAGAGAGGACACAGGCCAACACCATATGCAAGCGACATATACATGACAGTGTTGCAAGTGCATGGAAAATAATAATAGAGTAGTTGATCTAATTCTGAATCGTGTCAAGAAGTGTATTGAAACCGAACCGAATGTAAGTACGTCTATTTTCAGAAAAAAATATATAGGCCTATACAGCCTTAAGGACCCCACTTATTATCAGTTTGGTCTTCAGTTCTAATTGATCAACCGTGACTGTTGCGATACATTGAATGTACGTGATATTTTTATCGTTCCGTTTTAAACTGACCAGTCTGACTGAAGAACTGATGAAAAGTCCATCAATCTGTCGAATCGGCTGACTGAACGGAGTGTGTGTGCCACGGCTCACTCGGATTGATCTGTTCACGTCTGTGTCTTGAAAGTGGAGTATTTTCTGAATACGTTTGTGGTTTGTTAGAATGACCTTATGGTGGAACGATTTTCTTTTGGAATTTATTGACTTGTTTAGTGCACAATACCTTTTACATATGGAAAGTGAAAAGTAAAGAATATCACAGTAGAGCGAAAAGAAATAAAGGTTGCGATAACCTTTCTCTCCTGGCCTTCTTGTTTTGAATAGCGACGGCTGTCGCTGCGTAGCATAACTATTCGGTGTCATCCCTTTGTAGTGGGCAAACGCAACAATCACAATGACACGGACCACAATCACCACAGGTATAAACTAAACTGAAGCAAGTGACGTACAAATCTAACAGTGTGTGGAGATAGTGCAGATCAGTTCAAACTGATCAGTTTCATATGAAACAATTTCACTGAAGGCGAAACTGATAGTGTATGGGGCTCTTTAGACATAAAAAATGATCGATGTCCTGTAGCGTGAATTTGTGCACTTCGCGCAGGGACTGGTTCACGTGACTAAGAGAAGGATGTTTATTTTGTATTTCATTTGCCCCTTGAATATATCTTTACTATAGCTTAGTTATGAATATGATAATTCATCTATAAACAGACAGAAAAAGCAACAAACCAATCAAATGCGGAGTCTTGCATAAGAAATTCATTCACATGCAAATCAAAGTTCTCACGGAATCAATCGAGTCTTCCGAAGGGGACTTAGCGGATGGCAGACGGTCATTTTATTTTTGTTTGTTTAAGATTATACAAGTTCAAAGAGCCCTCCAACAGCACATCTGTAGTGAAAATGTTATGATATAAGTAAACGTATAACACTTCTTCTCCTCTTTCCGCAAATACAAAACTCAGACATGAGGTTAGTGGCAACTATTATGTCTTTCTGGATCCATTATTCTTGTGCTGTAATAATAATAATAATAATAATAATAATAATAATAATAATAATAATAATAATAATAATGTTAGTTGGGAGGCCGGAGGGAAAAAGACCTTTGGGGAGGCCGAGACGTAGATGGGAGGATAATATTAAAATTGATTTGAGGGAGGTGGGATATGATGATAGAGACTGGATTGTGTGAGGGCGGCAATAAACCTGCGGGTTCCTTAAAAGCCATATGTAAGTAAATAATAATAATAATAATAATAATAATAATAATAATAATAATAATAATAATAATAATAATAATTTCTGTAATATCGCAGAGCTGAAGCCAATAGGCCTTCTCTTCCACCCAGCCAGACTAATTCTAATTGAATACAATAGGCTTACAGTAGTTATTACAGTAATATCTAGATCGTAAAACAGCATGAAAGTGAATAATGAAAGTTAGCTAAGTACGTTAGTAAGACAATAATAAATATTAATAAGAAATAATAATACAAATACTAATACTAATAATAATAATAATAATAATAATAATAATAATAATAATAATAATAGCATTAATGAAATAATTTAAATATTTATCCTGTGTTATATAAACATTGAGAAACCTGAAACAACTATTATTGTTAACGAGAATTGTTTGAAAAATATTTCCTTAGTCTAATCTGTGCTATGGATATAGGCAGAAGCAAAGATGTCTTATGTTAGTATCTCAGGCGGTTTAACTGTGTAACTATGAACACAGTGATGACAATGAGATGAGATATTGATTTTGCACTTTACAAAGTTTTGTGTGAATGTAACTTTTTCTCATTGAGCATTGTGAATAAACTCATTTCAGAATTTCTGCCAAAAATGCGATCTTCATAACCCCTTAACTGGCAAAGAAATGATTAACATTGTTTTAAATTTTTAATGGCATCAAGAATCAACATGTGTTGGACCAGAAATCTATTTTAATTATAATAGATGAATGGGAAAATTTATCTAACAACACAATGAACGTTGTAACAACTCTTGACAATGTGTCAATAACTGCATTATGCTAACAGTATTCCATTGCGCTTGGCATGATATGAAGATATTTGGGATATTAGTGTTGATCCAGGATAATTACAAGGGTGGGGACTCAATGGTCTGAAGAGTCCAATTCTTGAAAGCAGTTAATGATATGGAAAGGGCTCACGTGTTCTTATGGGAGTTATACTAATCTATTATTTTGTGTTTTAAAACATGACGTAATGATTGACTCCATTCATTGTAAAGCCGACGTAACAGTAGTAGCGTGCATTATTTCTAAAAATGTATTTATTTGGCCAGGATTTGAATCCACTTTCTAAAGATAGGCTTGAAAAAAATTCGACTATGAAGGACGATGGATTCAAATAGTACAATTTATTTATTACCAAAAATGTACTTATGTAATTAATTGACATTCATCTGAGAGAAAAATAAATTATTATCAAGTAACATGAATTATTCGTTAAGGAGGGGAGATGATACATTATTCTCATACTCTCTTGCTTTATCATACGATGCAAAATAGTCTACATTTATTTGCGAACGTGTGATAGGAATGAAGATGGATTGTGGCGGAATTTTGGTAGGAGAATTGGAAGTATCCCGAGTAATTCTGTCACAACACCGTCCTTGTCCACAACAAATTTAATTTAGTTTAAACATATTTTAAACCTGGTTTTGCTGCGTACAGCTAATGTTATGAAGTTTGGCAAACACTGCTGTTTGCTTAAAGTAAGAATTTTTGTATGGATTTTGCGTGTATAGGTTAGTTAGTTTCAATGCGGATTTAGATAGGAAATAAGTACAGCAGAGCAAATATTTTGTAATGCGTCAAATAATGGAAAAGTGTCAGGAATTTAATACCCCTCTTCACACACTATTTATTGATTTTAAACAAGCTTTCGATAGTATAAATAGAGTATACCTACTGAATGTGTTGAAGGAATATAATATACCAACAAAACTCATGACTTGTAAACATGACCTTTGAGAACGTAAAGACGTATGAGTAATGATAGGAAGATCAATGAGTAAAACCTTTAATATTACCTCAGGTGTAAGACAGGGAGATGGATTATCTGCAATTTTGTTCACCTTGGCCTTGGATAGAGTACTGAAATAATTAAATATCACTGGCAGTATTTTATACAAATCTAAACAAATATGCGTAGGTTTATGCAGACGATATTGCCCTGATGCTAGACATATGAATGATTTACTGTACAAGAAATGTTTACAACAATTGAATCAGTGGGAAAGGTAGCAGGGTAAAAATCAATGAAGATAAAACAAAATATATGAAGATGGAAGTGGATCAGACAGATTACATAAGACCAACAACAACAATAAAAATAAGAAACTATAATTTTGAAAATGTCACTACTTTCACGTATCTGGGAGTTAAAGTAAATAACAAAGGAACTTAAGAAATAAACAATAGAATATTAATAGGAAATAAAGCCTATTTTGCAAACATTAAATTAATAAAATGAAGACGTTTAACCAGAACAACCTAATTAAAAATATATAATACCTTAATAAAGCCAGTAGTGACATATTCTGCTGTTGAAAAGAGATGACGATAATGCTTTAAGAATATTCGAAAGAAAAATTATCAGACGCATATATGGACCAATATTTGAAGTCGGAGAATGGAGAATTAGAGCAAACACGGAAATTGACCAAATACTGAAAGGAGAAGATTTAGTAAGACATGAGATTGAGATGGCTGAGTCATGTGAAGAGAAGGAAGAATGCCAAAACTCCTGCTTCATGGACACATTATAGGAGTAAGAAAGAAAGGAAGACCTAGGAAGAGGTGGTTACAGGACGTTGAGATGGATAGGAGAAGAATGGGTATAAGAGGATGGAAAAGGAAGACACGAGATAGAGACGAGTGGAGAAAATTTATGAAGGAGGTCAAAGCTCACAAAGGGCTGTAGAGCAAGAAAAGAAGAAGAAGATTAGTTAGTTATAGGTTGTTAGTTGGGAGATCTGAGGAAAAAAGACCTTCGGGGAGACCGAGGCGTAGACGGAAGGATAATATTAAAATGGATTTGAGGTAGCACTGTATTAATCTTGCTGAGGATAGGGACCGATGGAGGGCATATGAGAGGGCGATAATGAACTTCCGGGTTTTCTAAGTCATAGGTGATGTATAATGTGATTTTTAATTATAAGTAACATAGGGAAGAAACAGTTTGAAAAATTATTTATTAATTTGAATAGTCTATGCAGAGAGATTATATTTTCAGTAAATGCTGTTTGTACAGTATAAGTTATTATTAAAAGGCTGATACTTAATTCATTACCTTCAGATAAGGGTCTTCCTCTAGAAGATGCAAACCGCCGATTCTGTCGATCAGAAACTGTTTGAGGCGGATTTGTATTAGTCTATAGGAGTAGTGATGGTAATGAATATGATGATACAAGGAGAAATGAAAGAATGAACGCAGAGAAAGGGAGGTACTGCCTGAAAACCCGTCCTACATATTGTCTTTGAGACCGAAAAATCCCATGTTGACTAACTGGTATCTCAATCTGGAGGGACTCGGCATGACTGCAGGAGAAATGATTATATAAGTATAAAAATATAGGAGACATTATAATTATAAATATTTTGTTACATTACAAAATAATTATAAATATATACATTACAATACACGATGTATAAAAGGATTATGTGCGTCATTGGTAACATTGAGATGGATGAAATTGCTTGTTTTGCTTTGATGAAAACATAATTATATGTTTTATAGTTCCTTTCTTCGCAGTTTGCTACAATTATTATGACATTTCCAATGGTAATTTGAACCAAATTCATAATGGGTAAATTGTTATTGCTTCCGCCGTCCATTATAAAATCTATGGACAAGTCAGTGTGGCATGGCGACTATATTCATAAGTTTGATGGTAATAACAGTAATATAAAAATGGTTAAATAACGGGAAGAAGAACTGAGACACACCCATAAAATCTATGTCTAGTCTTTTTTCACCACACATTCATTCTGACTCTTAGAAATTCTAAGTCCAGTTTCTAGTATCGCAGACAAACTTCACTAGTCATTCATCTGTGTTTTTCGCATGTTATCGTGTTCTTATAAATATCGAAAAATAAATATTGATCCTTCTGACAGAATTGCTTAATGCATGGGAACGTTATCCTTCCCATTATCTTTCTATCAGACATTAGCGTAAACTTGCATTGATTGTATCCGATGTAACTGTTGGAATATACAGGGTGTATCTAAATTGGTGTCAAATATTTCGGGGACGTGTTCTTAACATCAAAACAATTTAAAAAGTTAATAAGAACATGGGTCTGAAAACCATTCGTTAGGGAGTTATTAAAGGATTTGTCCCTTCATTGACCGCTGATTGTTTGATGGTTTTTTGTTTGTTTGTATTTTGTAGAGCAAAGAAATCAGAAGAAAATGTATTCTGTGAGTGAACAGAACGAAATGATTTGCATCATTTAATTGATGATGTGCTTCTGGACGTCATCAAACGAATGTGTTTTAACACGATGCTGCTCCAGCTCATTTCAGTCTGATAGTTCGTAATTTTTTAATGATCGATTTCCCCAAAGATGTATTGGTCGAAGGGGATTCACTGCATGGCCTGCTCGATCGCCTGATTTGAATCCAATGGATTTCTTCGTCTGGGGATATTTAAAGTCTCTGGTTTATGCGACTCCTGTACTTAATGTTGATATTCTAAGAGCGTATCCAAATGGATTTCACGAAATACGAAACACTCCAGGAATTTTCAACAGAGTACGTCAGAGCATGTAACGCAGGTTTAGGGGATACATCGAATCAGGAGAAAGCCACTTCGAGCAACTTTTGTAACATTAAATTTTGTCTTGTAACTCTGAAATAAATTATTTTGAGACCAATGTTCATATGAACCTTTTGTAATGTTTTTGTGTTACGAACACATCCCCGAAATATTTGACACCAATTTAGATACACCCTGTATTATACTACACATAGATCACCACATTAAGCACATATATGTACCGTAGATAAATTGTCATCAAGTTCGAGATTGTGGAAAATTATCTGTTGAACTTTCCCTCATCACGGACAACACCGTCACTAAATTTTTTTACTAAGCCAAGTCATTTAGTTTATTAACACAATATCACTTAGGTAACTTCTTGAGTAGGAGGTTAAGGTCTCCTTGCGGCTCCATGAGGAAGGCCTTAGGGTTGAGTTTCAGTTTTTTGGGGGTGTCCTCACAAGGTACCACTTGAAAGTTGCGCAGAATGTGGATTAAAGCTGCTTTGTTTTGCATCAGAGCGAACCGCATTCCTGAAAGTAAAATTCACACTGTATCACATAGTTCTAGATTTTTTTGTTTCGGTGCTTATTTTTCACGAGTGGGTAAATTTGTCATTGATTATGAACTGTGAGTATTATTAAAACATTATCTATTTTGGTAGTGATAGCTAATGGAGAAAAGGTGTATTAATGGAATAGTATAGTGGAAACTGTCACAGAGTTTTAATTTAACAGTTTCAACTTTAATTTACTTCAATTTACATTCAGAATTCTGTCGTGAAAAGCGTTGCTATGGATCTTATTTAAATAATGATGTGCGATAATTTACATGTTAAAAACCTTGAAGAAATATAGTTTACATAAGATTAAGTGTAGTCTTCAGAAGGTTTTTATTGAACATAGCACAATATGTCACACCGTCGTTATTGCCATCGTATTTGCATTGTTGTTTTCTCATTGTCACGAAATAGGTTACTACAAGCTATTTGTTGTCACGAATTGAAATGGTTACGTTATACGATGAATGTTACACAGAGAAAGTATCCTTCCAAGTTTTACATAGAGTATCTGATGAATAAACTAACACAATTTTCTGGAATGTTCTTCTAACTCAAATAGTTCTTGAGATATCAAATAAATATAACTTGTGATTAGGCAGTGTGTTGGTGTACATTATACACATTGGACATTTATTACTGTATCTGGCATCGAATTGTAGTGTTAACTAACTTGCTGTGGAATCCGAGAACAGCTCTCCATACACTGCCTAATCACTGTGTGTTAGGTAAAGATTAATTTTGGTCCTACAGAATTTATAATAACCATTGTTACCGTAACAGATAAATTCTGTAGGACAAAAATTAATCTTTACGTAGATTATTCGCCCAACAGTGAATAATACTGTGGAATCCCGGCTACCAAGTCATTCAATTGAGTGCGCTCCTTGCATAATGGCAGTTGATTTAATATATGTCAACATATATGTCGAACATGGAGTAAGGCCACAAAGGGATAAACACTAGAGGAGAGGAATTCGATCTTGTACTGTGGATTGAACTTCGGCGTAGCTGAGTGGTTAGAGCGCTTGGTACGTAGAACCAAGGACCCGAGTTCGATCCCCGGCGCCGGAGCGAATTTGTCTCCTCAAATAACCTCTGTGAGTTAGGTTGAGTTTACATAAGCTTGCATATTAAAAATGGCAATCATTTAGTTCGAGCGGAAAGAAATAAAATATCGGGAATGTTTTCCTACAAATAACACATACCCTTTCCCTTGTAGATTTTTCAATATTGACACTGGGCTTTAACAAATTCAGAGAATGATAACTTGAAACATATTTAAAATTGTAATCCGTGAAGTGCTGCCATTTCCCTGAGAGGGAGAAGAGGTGGAGAGGGACAAGATTAATAAAATCAGGGTCTCAAGGATAGCCTTGGTTTTAGTCTCTGCTGTTATTTATTAAAAAGTTTATTTCTTATGCCTATATAGCGTCTCATTTTTATGCCCACCCCCCGGACATGCGGCCCCTTGCCTACAGCCCAGAATAGGCTAATGCTAATCCCCTTACTGCCCCGACTTACTTGTTTCAAGGTTAAATGATTACAGTAAAAGATGCTGTTCGAACATTGTGGATCTTTCACTTTAGTCATACCGGTAGTTCGTTAGTTATAAGTAGGTTTTGCAGCGTACATTTCCAGAAGAAAATGGACCGCCTAATTTAACAAGTTCCAGATACAACGCATTGCGCATGTGTAGTAAACATAGGTCCTTGTATGTATGTTACTTGTGGACAGTCTTACAAAACTTGTTGCCTACAAACAGGAGGACTGTAATCAAGACTCGCCCCATTACTTTTTTCTACATCATATTTTGAATATTCAGTGGATGGTGAAAATATGAGATGTGTGAACAGTCTATTTTAGTAGGTTATTTTACGACGCTTTATCAACTTCTTAGGTTATTTAGCATCTGAATGAGATGAAGATGATAATGCCGGTGAAATGAGCCCGGGATCCAGCACCGAAAGTTACCCAGCATTTGCTGATAATGGGTTGAGGGAAACCCTCGGAAAAAACCTCAACCAATTATCTTACCCCGACCAGGAATCAAACCCGGGGCACCTGGTTTCGCGGCCAGACGCACTAACCGTTACTCCACAGATGTGGAGTGATTTCACTTTGACTGTTAAGTATTTGAAACTGAAACTTAATTGCACGAATAGCATGACGCATGGCTACTCAAATTTAGCACTGAATGACGTCACACAAAGATATCGAACTATTTCAGTTTTACTGTCTTGCATATAAACTGCAAGTCTGTGCTCCGTATCGGTTCTTTTGAGATCACTACTCTAACCTAACTTCCTTATGATTATTAATATAATCTCACTGTTGGCGCTTATCATAATTGACGTAATTATCATGGCTATTGTTACCGTCATAATGATAATCATTGTGGAGGAAGTAATAATGATAATATACAATTTATGGCAAACGTACCAATGCAACTCCTGGGGCCATCTCCGAAAGGAAGATAGGAGAATCGGGGTATGGATTTCTTGTTTTCCTCGCTGAATCTCTCCGGGTCGAAGCGCTCTGGATCTGGAAAGTACTCGGGGTCATAATGGAAGCCTGTTACAGGAATCATTATTCCAGTTCCTCTTGAGATGACAAGAGCTTCCTTTCCAGATGGGGATAGTAAAGTGTAGTCGCTCACACACTTTCTGTCCAGAAATGGTACGATTGGATATTTCCTGTGTGTTTCTGAAATAGCGATAAAGAAAGATTAGTTTGAAGGTGGTCCCGTGAAGCTGACTTTAGTAACATAACATATCAGACTATGTGAAACGGAATTTATTATTATTATTATTATTATTATTATTATTATTATTATTATTATTATTATTATTATTATTATTATTATTGCAATATGTTAAGAGAAGAATCGGAATATAAAGAGTTTGAAATAATTCTTGAAAGGTAATTAAATTTTACGAATGACCATGGCTTGATCTTTGCAAATACTAAATTATCACACAATTCACACACAATTTATTCACAATTTAACATTTGAATTGATACATATGAAATAGATACCCTAAATGAGCATATGCTTGTGCTCGGGTACAGCCAGTAGTCTACATAAATGCGAATAACATTTTATAGTTAATTGGAAAGTGGATAGTCATTGACCATACATGAATTAAGCGGCGGAAAAATATGTCTGTAAGAATGAGCTATGGAAATACTAAAATGAAAATAACATTTTACGTTTAGAGAAAAGACAACCGTTGAACAACCATAAATTAAGTGGTTGAGATATAATGTGTGTGAAAATGAAGAGTGAAAATATTGAATATTAAATATTAAAATGAATATAACATAATGTTTAGTGAGAAGATGGTCTTTGAGGAGCCACAAATGAATTGGTTGGGATAGTATTAAAACGACTGTTATGTATGACGATAAATCGTCACAATTGTTAGATAGGTAACACTACCTACGTCTCCGAAATATCTTTATCCGAAATGTTTCAGGAAATTTATAAACATTCTGGTATTAATTTTGGTAGACCTATGCTTAGTGCTTGTACTAGCGGAAGTTCGATTACCAAATTATATCATGAGATTGTCTAAATAATCACTCTCCAACATTTACTTAGTGACGCTAATCGGGTACTTAAACATGAAAACAGATAAGCACATTTCTTCTCAGCAATAATACTGGCTCGTCCAGTATTGTCTTATCTGCGCCTTATGTAATATATTAGTGACTAAGTTATGTTCGATGATAATACACATTTCTATATTATGAGATACTAATGCAAAATTGCTATATACAAAATGTGAGGTTTGAACATTATTTTTTCTTAAATAAAACAACTACTCCAATATGTAAACCGATCAATGTCTACCATCACGCCGAATTTATGGATTACTGGTAGGTATTTAAGTTCTTACCTGACATGACCATTTCCAAATACGTCATTTTTTGTATCGCATCGTAGGATACTTCCGGTCCATGTGTTGCCAGAACATCTTCGATTTCCATCCTCAGCCTCTGTTGCACATCTGGATTCTGTGACATCTCATATAGGGCGAAGGTTAGGGTGGCGGTCGACGTGTCGAAGTCGGCAGCGAAGAAGAGGAAAGCTTGTGCGACGAAGTTATCGCCTTCAAAGCCTGAAACATGTTCCAATACACTGCAATTTTATGAGGTGCTTCTATACTTTCTTTTCCGCGTGAGAGTGAAAGTTTTACAATTTGAGAAACAAACAAAAATGATATCGATACAAGTGAAAGATACGGTACGAAATAATTTAATTTAATATTATACAAGTACGACATACATGCGTACATGTATGCAAACAGCATTAACGAAATATTTTTAAATTCAATTACTGGTATTTGATTAATCATCCTCAAATAAGTGTCTTGCGTAAGAATCTTTAAGATCTAAAAGTTTGCTGTCGGTGCACTACGTGGAGCTGTGTTTACTTTGCAGCAAGAATTATGGTTAAGTTTAGTGGAATTACACGTACCAAGTGAGAACTTACCAGAACGTCACAAATTCCATCTGAACTCACCGGAATTAACATCCGAATTAACAAATGTAAAATGTATTTTGAAGTTCTGCTTTTTTATTAATGTTCTTATAATACAGAACAACCCGTTATTAAGAAGATACTGCCATTTTTAAGTAGCTATGTATATGTTTGATGATATTTTTTGATTCTGTTCCCTTAGCGGAGGTGTCCTTGTTTTAAGATCAAGAAATACTGATCTACAAATCCATCGTAAAAGAGTACACTAGGAAGATTATTCTGGATATCTAAAGTTTATATTTTTCCGTTTTTAGAAGTTTATGATCTAAACTTTTAAGATATTGAGGACAAAGGCGAACCCAGGAATTTCTCTTGGGGGTGGTCCAATAAAAGGATATTAAGTTACATAAATGCACACACACATCCAAACATACCTTCTTCTATTTTTTTACAAAACAAAGTTCAATATTCTTGGCTTTTTCTTTAGTTCGTTAACAAAATCTTGTGGAGAAACTGTGATGTCACGATGGATGTGAAATCAAAAGTGTTATGTACAGTAGTGGCAAAAAAAACCCGGACCGACCCTTGTAGCTGATTTCAGAGCCTTGTTCACTCCAGAGCACGATAGACTGGTGACTAAGACTTTCGTGGTTCGAATCCTGCTTGGGAAGGAAACTTTTTTTTGTTCCTTATTCAAATTTATTTCGATTGCAGCGATATTTTACTACTTAATTAACGTATTATTCCCAGAACATGAATTTTACCAGCAATCGAAAAGTATTGGGAATACATTTGAATAAGGAACAAAAAGAAGTTTTCTTCCCAAGCAGGATTCGAACCACGAAAGTCTTAGTTACCAGTCTATCGTGCTCTGGAGTGAATAAGGCTCTGAAATCAGCTACAAGGGTCGGTCCGGTTTTTTTGCCGCTATTGTACATGTACGTGAATGATTTCGGTGAAGTTATAGATAACGGAATTATATGATATCAATGCTTAAAAAATTCAGTAAAAATATTACAATCATCACTTAGAGGAGGGGGATCCGGACCCGATGAACCCCCCCTCCCCCCGTCGGTGAGCCCTTAATTGAGGATGATGGAATCCTGGAGACCAAACGATGATTGTGTATGTAAATATGCGTTACACGTCCTTATCTTGAAGGAGAGGAAGAAAAACAGGAAGAGGAGGAGGAAAAAGAAAAAGAAAAAGGAGAGAAATGTTAAGAAGATAGTGGGGAGAGGAGAGAATAGGAAAAATAAGGGAAGGAGAAAAGAGGCAGATAAGAAAAAATGGAATAGGATAAGAACTACTGAAATATTGATTCAGAATGACATGAACTTGAAAGTGAGAAATACGAAGTGATGTCAAAGCAAGCGCATTTTTCTGACCTTGACGTCGTGCGCGGGCATCAAGCGCTAAGTATGGAAAGAGGAAGGGTTGTGTATATGAATAAGCAGCCTGTTAGATTAAGAAAACAGTGGTGCACAAACTTCAAACGGAACGTGAAATTTTATGTCGTTATTTTTATATGGCTTCTTACTGTTTGATATTATCTATATTGTCTGTAAAACAAAGTACTAATACCAATTTCTTAATATTGCAATTGTGTTTTAAACGTTAATAACATAATAAAGCGTTAAGAAGGAATATACACATAAATTCCATAGTAGTACAACTATACTGTACTAAATGGATGAAACACATCATTCATAAAGAAAGTGATATCCCCCAAAAAAAGAGATTGAGTATGACATGATAAGTTGAATTGGTATTGATGGTACCTTTAGCCTTATAAAAGTAATCAATAAACTAATCAAAATAATATTACAGTACAAAACAAAGTTATCTAGGTGCTGTATATGTTTTAAGTGTAACTAATATTCCATAACAAAACTCTCTTCGCATTATGTTTTTAAGGTGATATTGGTGAGCAACTTCCTATCAGCAGATTATTAAATTATTTTCTCGAAATGTGCTGAAGCTATACAACACATGGCCACGTATCTTTTGCTTATGATGTAACAGTAGCTTTATTAATTCATTTCCTTACAAACAATTTCCATGTGAATATTTTCTAAATTTTAAATACACTATCTTCAGTAGGCCTAATACGTATTTATGGTATATTAGATTTACGAAAACGTTCTGTAAGGCTACTAAATAAATATGCCTACATCTGAAAATTTCACTTTTTTATAAAAAAAGTTGAGAAAATATTTCTTTTGAACAAAAAAATCAAACTTGTGAAAAATGAACATTAAAATTAAAACTTACATTCTTATATTGTACTCATACTTCTCAGACAAATCTAAAAATTAACATGATACAGTTTTAATAAGTTCTCTTCCCTTTATTCGTTGAATCAGTGCTTTCCATCCCTGAATGAAGCTCGACCAAGCGGCATATACTACCTCTTTCGTCTGTCTCTTTCCTTTCCACTGTAAAGCGCTCAGGCTCTCCTGAGCTCTAAAGCGCGCGCTTGCTTCTATGGGCATCAATTGACATGATTGCCCTACAGTATATTGTTGAATTAATATGAAAACAGTATGAGTATTATTTTAAATCTACGGTTTCGTGTAAAATTATTATTAGCCTCTATTTGCATAAAATCTGCTGTCACTTTTTTTCCTTCATCCGGAGGATGAGTTCAAAAACTAGCACTGCAGCTTCCAGTGGGTTTACGAGTATTGTGCCTTACCGCTCTTATACTGGGAATGATTTTTGAAGTCAGATCAGTCGCGTTTTTGTGGATACGGTGACTCATTTGTGTGGTACCATCTGTCAATTTAGTCTGAAGTTTCTGGTGGAGCTGCACTGGAGTGTCCCTTAATTCTCCTCCTCAGACTGATACCTTGTGTACGCCTATCACAATACTTAATCGCTACTCACAGTTTTTTATGAATGCTATTCAAATGAACAGTGAATATTAAGATGGAGAGCGACGGTGGAATGATGAAGAGAACGGGAGTGCCCCGAGAAAATCTCTTGGGAACCTTTACTTTGTACACGACAAATACGACTTCGCTATCGCCGGGTTTCGAACCGGGGTCGTAGTCTGTTCTTTCAGTTAAGCTACCAAGAGATAATGTCACGTTTACAAACATTATCTAAGAAAATAATCTTTTGATATTTCAATTTGAAATATGTGAATGTTCTCGGCAGAAGTACCAAAAACTTGCATTCTCTATGGATTGGCAAAGCTGGTGGGAGTCGTAATGCGGACTTTTACAATAAAATTAATGGGTGCTATTATTATTTATATTTTCATTATAGCTGCACATATGGAGTTGAACTTACGGAACATGTCTTCCTCTCCACGAACAAATCCCTTAGTTCGTAACTTCATTATATGTGCGAAGAAGTCATGGTGCTGCATATCATTCTGCTCTCTGTAAGTTGAAGACGCACGAATTAGGCCTATATAGAATTGTACAAAGTATGAGTAGCATACGAATATAGTAACTGGCTCAATCAACTCAAACGAATTGTAGTGAAGGAAAATATATTGATCATCTTTATCTTCATCACTATCATCACTTTTTAAAATGTTGGAATTTTTACCTATTGTTATCCTTCTTAGGGTTCTGAAACAGCATCTAGACGTTTACTAATAGCCTGACTCTTTAGTCATGTCGAAAAAATTACGTAAGGCTGCTCTTTGAGGGAATCCAACTCAACCAAAACTTAAATCTACGAAGTCTTCATTGCCTCTTCTTTTTTTATTTTAGTATTCTTACAGTTTTGTAAAGTTTCCGAAAGTTCTGTAATTTATTATAGAAATATATTTTAAAATAGTACAGGGGCATCATTTTATTTTTACTAACATTTTTAATATTAACCTGGCTATATCTTTGGATTAAAGGTCTAGAACCGGAAACACCGCTTGCTCCCCCTTCCAAGACTGGAGTTCGATGATACTGGCGTAAAATACAAATCACTTTACTAGGTATAGGGGGAAGAAAAGCAGTTCATCCATTTATGTAAACTAGGAAAATCGCAATTTTGAGTTTGATCATTTTCATTAGGTTTTTGTTTAATCAAAATACAGTACTGTATTAACACTTAGGGGAGAGTCGGGTAGTATCGGACTTCGGGTAATATCGGACAGTGAGTTTCTTTCATCTACCACACGATGATAGTACCTGATTGACATGGTTACGTTTCTGTGATGTCGCATAGAGAAACGTAACCATGTCATTCAGGTACTACCGTATGGTGGTAGATGAAAGAAATGCACTGTCCGATATTACCCGATGTCCGATACTACCCGACTCTCCCCTAGTGCTTTTACTCACGAATTGAGCTATCCATTCGGACGTATTAATTATGGAGTGTACATTGTACTCTTACAGCACATTAGCGTACAATATAGAGCATGAAGTTAAATTGAAAAATAATCATAATATGGACATTTAAACACATTTTTGAAAATGGTGGCCTTCATTTCGATACAGGCTTCAGTTCTTTTGTGCATATTATCGCACTATAGACTATTGTACCTAATTCCAATTACCAGTTTCGTCCTTCGTACGAGTAACTCATGTTGAAATAATTCTATACCTACTCTATAAAAGAATACCTTACGTACTGTAAATTTAATCTCCACTTCTGCCCGATCCGAAAATATAAAATTACTCAGAAATGCTATCTACTGTCCGTTCAAGTGGTTTTGTCGCAGGGTCGTAGAAAGGGGGGGGGGAAATCAAGTGACGGTTAATTACTTAACGAGGCCCTTTTATTTAAGTTATTTTAAACAGTTGTATAATATTACGTAGACGTCCAATTCCTAACAGAAATTAATGTTTTCAGAAAAGAGCTAAGACAGCCCAGCTACTAGACTTTACAGAGGGGCGAACAGAAGCAGGTGGGGGAAACCGGGATACGACGTACGCAAACGGACGACAGTACCTGTGCGAAAATATGATTCAATATTGAAAGCTCTTTCGTCACTGGAAAACGCGAATATATTTCTGGAACGTACTATACTCACTAACTCAGTACTGCATGCGCGGCCTCGGTTCTGTGTGGAGAACGGTTGGAAGTTTACTAGTAGAAGGGGTGGGAGTGAAGTACATTCAAAATCTCAGGTAGGCCTACAATAAAATTGAAGTAAAAATAAAATTATGTCCCTGTATGAAATATCACAGTGCATTAAAAACGACGTTTTATATTTTGTAATTTTCTAACATTTCTTTTGTAATTGCAATTTCTGTTTTAAATATCTTTCAGTACATAGTATTTTAATTATTTGCATTATTCATGTTGTTTCATATGTAGATCTTAATATAAAATTGTATTAGAAATATATGCGGTAAAGAAAAACGGGCGAGGACTTTGGAAACTTATGATAGACTAATTCTTAGAAAAAATTATAATAAAGGAGATAAATTAAGTCTTTCCATAGCATAGAAAATGATGACATTTGAATATTTATACGTAATCACGTATTATGGAAGCAGCATCCAGCTGTGTAATTATAAGAATAGATGACTATTTAGTTGATGATAATGACAATGATGATACCTACCTGAAGCGCACTGCGCCCCATACGACGTCACGCAGGAAGCTTTCCACTTCCTGATCCATAATCTTGACGCGAAGGATACTCTGAATCTCAGGTGCGAAGAACGTGGTGAGGTTCACGAAACTTTTGAGGGAGGAGAAGTGGAAGGCTCTGCGCATATTGCGGCTGAACTCGGCGTCCTCATGCTGCAGCGAGCTGCTATCCAAGCCAAACGCACAGCGCGAAATCACATCCATCACGTAGCGGTCCATCATCGGCTTGACGGTCAGTGCGTTGGCCCCTGAAATTATCGTCAAAAAGAAGACTGGATAGTATTTTTTACTTTTCCTCTGACTTGAATTTTGGTCACATACAGTAGAGCACGTAGCCTACTAAGTGTAGAAGGAGATTATTTGTGAATAATGTTATTGTATAGTACAATTTTATTGTAAGCTCTAGAATCCTGATGTATCAATTTTCTGTGAGGGGGAAGAAATGTGGACGATTAGTCTGCTTTGAGATGAACAATGAAGCGATACTAGCGACGTACGTGACGTCATAGTAACGCGACACGGACTGGTATTCATAATTCCGCGACCTACACCACACAATAGTCTATTGCGAATAAAAATTTCTACTTTAAAATTACAAAACTTCTCACTATCTTCAGAGAAGAGGATATCAACGATTCTCCATACTGTACCTGTCTTTGGTAAGTTCACTCCTTTTTTTTTTTTTTTTTCTAAGAGCGACAACTTTTTTTTTTAGGATTTGCTATGTTATGATTATAATTATGTTCTTATTAAATAGAGAATGTTATTATAAGTACGTACGCCAGCTTTCCACTTAATGATTCCCAATATATTATAGCCCTTATATACACAAGAGAAGTAACTGAACGAAATAATTACTTTATATTCGCTATTTAATAAAATGAATAAATAACATATGAGAGACACTCGTATTCTCCATACTGAATGATGTAAACGCCTTTGTACCGTAAATGGTAGAGATGTCATTTATCATGTTTTGTTTTAGTATTTTGGCAACCGTGTTGGAAGATTCTAGTTGCCTCAGGAGTGTGCGCGCGCATCCAGCGAGAAGGAAGGCGCAGAGAAACTAAACTCGAGCTTCGGTAGGCGGTACGGAGCGAGGGGAAGGAAAACTACGGGATGACGCGGAGCGGAGAGAGCAGGGGAAATATGTGGAAGCAGTTCTCTCCCGAAGATTCTGTAAGCCACGCAGATCGAAGTTTCGAGATGTTATGGTTTAGTAATAAAAGCGCGAGCAATTTTCGGCAGTTAGTCTTCGTCAGCCTTCAAGTCTTGGACAGCAGCGAGGTGGACCTAAGTTCGATGTGCAGTGAACTTGAGTGATTCTGTAACTGTGGCGGTATCCAGGCGAGTGCGACATATCCGGAGGCTTGGGTTCGAAGTGTAGTGAACTGTATCTAGAAGGCTTGGATTCGACGTACAGTGAACTTGAGTGAGTGAGCTACAAGAACTAGCCAAGGCGAACGAACTGTGAACTGAGAACTGACAGTTTTGTTCTGCACATAGTGCTTTGTGAACATTAGTTGAAATTAGGAGTACATTGTTGTTCTTCTCAATAATACATGTGAATTGTCATTGTCGTTCGGTGGAGTGCAATAACGATTACTGTGTTGCTGTGTTGAGTGGAATACACATTGTTGACGGGTGTGTGATTAAAGGTAAAAATAAAAGTCAGATTGTTGTATAAAAGTTACAGTATAATGTTTTTATAACTATAGATACGTAAATTATGTAATTTGCTTCATGATGCTGGATTACTCCTGTAAACTGATAAATTATTGTTTTGGGCAAGTCGCAAAAAAAAAAAAAAAAAAAAAAATGCACAGATCTGCATCAGAATTCCGCTATTGTGCAGTTAACTCTATATTTTGTCACGTTGCGAAAAGATTCTTATTGCTTCGTGAAACCATAAGATTCTAATTTCCTGTTATTACAGTACGTAATTCGTGTCGATCTCTTACGCCGCAAAAATAGCTCTACCATAGAAGACCTACAAAATAAGTCTTTGAATACATTTTAGTGAGCAATGGATAAACTCGATTTTAAATGGTTAACAAAATTCTGAGACTGTCTCTCTCTGGGAAAGGAGTAAAGGTGGGAGATCCATGTCGTAGATATCTCAGATAAAATAATAGGCCTATACTTTCTATCTGATACAGGGCTCCGGGCAAAATTCGCCTGCCACATCTCGCCCACATAAAAATTTCAAGACAGCAGACAATGGTCTGAGCGAGCTTGTCATCTATCTGACATGTTATTTCACACTTTTTTTTTAAATCATGTTTTATTTAACGACGCTCGCAACTGCAGACGTTATATCAGCGTAGCCGGTGTGCCGGAATTTTGTCCCGCAGGAGTTCTTTTACATGCCAGTAAATCTACTGACATGAGCCTGTCGCATTTAAACACACTTAAATGCCATCGACCTGGGCCGGGATCGAACCCGCAACCTCGAGCATAGCAGGACAGCGCTATACCAACTACGCTACAGAGGCCGACTATTTCATCAATATAAGCATCTATAGCAACTGAAGATTCACCTTAATGACGTATAAAGTCTGTGGGTTGGTAATGTTTGAAGTCTGTAGAAGATTTTATAGATATTTTAATGGAGTCCAGAGTGAAAATAATGTTCGAAAGCTTTCCAATTCCAGTTTGTAAATTTAAGAAATCGGCCTTCAGGTCTTTTATAACAGGATACTGATCATAATTTTTTGGCTATGATGCCTTTTATTTAACGACGCTTGTATTACATATACAAAAACAATTAATTAATTTTAATATAAAAATAAAACAAAACAAAAAAAATAATTTAGCTACCAAGTTATTTAAAGTCGGTGGAAGTGGTTATAGCAGAATAGTATTTTGCGAGATGAAGCCCAGTATTCTCATGTTAGTACCTGACATTCGCCTTAGAGTCGTGGAATGTCAAGGGGGGGGGGACCAAACAGCCTAAGCGAAAATTGATAGTTCCAGAGACTTGTGTGTTAAAATCCACTCAAGGCCAACAAGTTTTAAGAGACCATTGGAATCAAACTGGGAGTTCCTTGTCTTAGATTTAGGTATTTGGAAGAAACTTGTCCCTAATAGAGAAGAACTCGGACAAAATTACTCGAAAATACTAGTCCATTTCTTTGCGGACAAATGATATCTCTCGATTGAGACTTGAAATGTGTTTTCAGGATGAAGTTTTACGAGACTACAGAGACGTCTGTAAGACAAAAGTAGAAAATACGAGGGCAGGCATGGTAAGGAAATCACAGCACTATAGTTGATTGCTTTTTGGAGGGGGGGGAGAAAAAACAACAAAAAATAACGTACTAATTTAATTGATCCTAATAGTTAATGTCAAACTCACCTTTAAATGTTGTGTCGTCTATGCACTGAACAAGCTGCTTAGCGCAATTGTCCACAAGGTAGAACATTTTCTTCATCTTTCCGGAAGTGAAAGTTGGTGTTAAGTTCTGGCGAACATGTTTCCACTTCTGTCCCTTGAGCGTGAACATGATCTTGCTGTTGAGCGGGTCTAAGCTCTCGTCCACAGACAAGATCCTATCGGCGAATGCGTGTGAGTCTTTCACTAAGATATCCTTCACAAGAGCTAAATCGATCACGAATAAGGCAGGTTGATCGAATGAAAATAGCCCCAAATACGGTTTATCCTTGTTTTCTTCGTAGATTTTCCTAACGAGTTGCCCTACGTCCATTTTTCGAAGTGCTACTTCTTTTAAGTTTCCAAAGAATGGTAGCGGCTTTAAGTAGGGGATTCCTCTCTTTTTCCACGCATTAAAATTGCGTGTTAAATACAAGTAACACGCCGTAAAAATGATCAAGATAACAATCACGAGGTTGAACAGTAATGCCAATAGTGCTTCCATTTTAATTCTCAGATGTCTTAATTACAATACTTTCTATTGGAAGAGTAAACTGTACATATACTGTTGAAATGCTTCTATCGGTCTACAAAGTAGCATCTGTAGTGGTGCCGATGAGTGTGCTTTGTTTTCTTTTGTGATGCGCTTTTATACCCTGAGCTGAATACTGGGAGAGGGGCAGAGACAGAAGTGATTTATACTTCCTTTAAAAGGCGGAGAGGTTGATGTTATTACATATTTTACTTTTATAAGCACTGCTTGTTGACATGTTTCTTCTCCATTTCTTTTTCCTGAAAAATGTACATGACGTGTTATTTATTATGCACTTAACTTCGTTTGTTTGCATGGTAATTTTGTTTCATTAATAAGGGTATATAAATAACCGCGTTTACTTAAAACATTAATTGTAGATTCGAGTGATTTTAGATTTGTTTTGGTTTGCTGATTGATTAAATATAATTGTTGTCTACACCTTTTCCAGTTGCATTTCAGAAAATATCAATTGTATTTCAGATTTGTCATTTGTATATCAGATTAGTCAATTCAGTTTCAGATAGTATCAATTGTATTTCAGAAAACATCAATTGTATTTCAGATTTGTCAATTTAATTCCAGATAGTATCATTTGTATTTCAGATTAGTCAATTCAGTTTCAGATAGCATCAATTGTATTTCAGAAAACATCAGTTGTATTTCAGAAAACATCAATAATTGTATTTCAGAAACTATCATTTGCATTTCAGAAGTTACAGTTGGCACCTTATTCTCCAATGTTAAATCCAATCGAGATCATTTGGTGTAAAGTGAACCCATCTTGGAATTCCTGACGTCATGGCTCGTGGTGTTGTAGGCTCATTTACCTACTGTAGAGAGTAAAATTGATGAAGCAACACACACTGCTCGTGCAGTACAACGTAGTACAATTCATCAAGCTGCAGCTTTAGCTATGGTGAATATGCCTGTCGGACGCTAAAATGCAATAAAGTTGAGGGTTTTTTAAATACATTTTCCATTTTTTTAAATATATGTTAAAATCTCAAGTAGCCCACATTTATTATTTTGTGAAATAAAAGTGACTATGTAATCTTAAATGCATTGCTTATTTTCTGAAATACATTTGATACTATCTGAAATACAATTGACAAATCTGAACTACATTTGATACTATCTGAAATACAATTGACAAATCTGAAATACAATTGATACTATCTGAAATTGAATAAACAAATCTGAAATACAATTGATAATTTCTGAAATTAAATTGACTAATCTGAAATACAATTGATAATTTCTGAAATAGAATTGATATTTTCTGAAATACAACTGGAAAAGTTGTAGTTTAAATTAAACTCCAAAGAGTGAAGCCATAGGATTGTGCAGTAAACAATATGTTCGTTTATTGTCTACAAATTGAAACAAAAAATTATGAGGATGGTTGCGATCAAATTATCTGGTTTAATTTATTATGTGAACAATTTTATTTTTTATAAACATAAACATGAATTGAAGATTATGATTCGAAAACTGGCTCAGTCCATTTAGTCATTTTTATGATGTAGGCCTATGCATATTACAGTGGTTCTTATTTTTCAAGTTTTAAAATACCTCCCTCCCACCCCTCCAATCGATTTTCCCTGGCTTGAAACTAATGTGGGTAAAATTCTGGTCCAATAGGTTAATATTCAAGGTATGCTCAATCCAAGTGAAATTTCCCCTTACTGATCGGTTATTCCGCATATTACGTGGGATCTGTTGGAACTATGTTTTAATCAGTCAATCAATCAATCAGTCCAAGCAATCAATCAATCAATCAATCAGTCCGTCGATCGATGTATCTTTCTTTTATTATTGTAGGTAACAACATGGAACAATTGAAACAGTAGGCTAACATTTTCACATAGAAAGCTGGAGGTCGATATTGAAAGTATACAAGAATACTACGATCCGTCGAGCCCGTTCATTAATAACAGAAGGAACTGCGATGTTATGTTGCTAAAAGGGTGAAGAAAGACCCTGGAGGAGTGTAGACTTATTTGAATCGGAATAGCACTTGCGGTATGCTGGACGACTTGCAAGATGAACTGAGTCTATTCTTCATCTTTTTTTCAGCAAAGAATTATATTCCTGCATGAGAGCGACCCCTCGTACCGCAGTGTCGTTGACAACGCGAAGCTCTAGAAAGACCTGCTCTGCTTGCAAGTACTCGAGATTTGTAAGCCAAGTGTCAGGATGCACCTCCAAAAATGAATATGGGATGGGTAAAATCTGGAAGAACCACCGGACGTTTTTTGTTACAAAACTCCGAAGTCTGTTGTCAGGTATTGTAGCCAGTTACAAAGTAATTCTTTTTGGAGGATCGTCATCTGCCTCATGACTGAGTCTTTTCAACATCGGCCTCTTCTATGATGAATCTACGTTTTTGTCAAATGCGAGTAGGTCACCCTTGGCTGTTGGCCTTTCTTCCTCACCCATTGGTGCATGGAATTTTTCAAGGTCTCCTCATATCCAAAGTGATTCCCACGATGAGCTTCCTTTAGTGGACGGAACAGATGGAAGTCTGATAGTGCTAGGTCAGGGTTGTATGGTGGATAAGGCAAGACTTCCCAAACAATTTTCGCAATCTCGCCAGTGGTGTATTGACCTGTGTGTAATATTGCATTCTCGTGCAAAAGAAGAATATCCATCGTAGCTTTTGATCGGCGAACTCGCCGAAGACGTGATTTAAGCTTCTTAAGAATTTCAATGTATTGGACAGAATTTCATTGAGTTCCAAAAAAATCACCTGGAACCACACCCTCCGCATCCAAACAGACTGTCGCCATAATTTTCTTTTCAGATCGCAAAGTTTTAAATTTTTTTTCTTCGGCGACGTTGTGTGATGCTAATCCATCGACTGCCTCTTGACTCAGATTCAAAATGAACCCAAGTCTCATCTCCAGTCACAATTTTCGCCAAGAACGTCACTTTCCCCTCCACACTGATGCGATGCAACAGATCGGAGGCTGTTGTTTTCCTTCCCTCTATTCTGGTCAGTCAACATTTTTGGTACCCAGCGTGCACAAACTTTAGACTAGACCAGTTTATCAAAAATGGCCATCACACTGCCTTTACCGATGGAGAGCATGTGACACAATTCATCTGTTGTTACCCAGCGTTGTTCATGAACGATCTCGTCGACTCACTGGATGTTGCGTGGAGTCACTAAAGTCGCTGGCCGGCCGCTTCACTTTTCATCAGCCAAAGATGTTTCCCTTCAGCTTCTCATCGTCTAACAGTGCTGCCATCCATTGTTGCATCTCCATAAACCTTCTTCAGCCTTTCATGAATGCGAATGGACGTTTTACATTCCGCATTCAGGAATTCTATCACAGCACACTGCCTTATTCGTACCTCATAACAGCCATTTTCTAAACTGATGCAGTGCTGCCATCTGTTAATTTAGGAAGCTGTTGCAAGAGTGATCTGTAGAAGAAGGTTTGAGGAATTGCGTCAAATGAACATTTTTCACATTACCAAGTTATTTAAGAACAAACAAAATAGGAAGCATTACTTTCTCACAGACCCTCGTAATAACAAAGTACACCTTGACTGACACTAAAATTACTCGATTTAAATGAAATACCGGCTAGTAGTTTTCTAAAGAAATTACTAAATATGTAATAATATAAATATGTAAACAAACAAGACCACAGAAACGAACATTTAGTGTCCTATATTTTCCAAATAATCAGTTAGGAATTTTTGTGTCATAACTCCGAAATTAACTTATGAAATTAGATCTCTCATATTTTGTTCACCGTAACGTAATAATAGAAATTGGAAGATGAAAACTATAAGAGTAGATAAGGTTGGAACCTAAAATAATCGCCCTTAAACTTAACTGTGGGAGGTATGTGCATAAGTTCCATTTACATTTAGTTATAATTTTGTTCCCAGACACAATGTTACTCTCTCTCACGCTTATTGACCAGTTTTTTTAACGATATTTCACGATATGGCTATCTAATGTCTGAGTGGGATGAAGATGATAATGCCTGCGAAATGAGTCTAGGGTCCAGCGCCGTAAATTGCCCAGCATTTCCTCTCAATGAGTCGAGAGGAAAATCCCGGAAGAAACCTGAACCAGGTAACTTGCCCCAACTAGGATTTGAATTCGGACCCACTTGTTTCACAGTGAGGCATGCTACACGTCACGCCCTAGCATTGGCCAGTATTCTTTGGCTTTCCTTGAGTGGAGAAACTGGCTGTGAAATCATAGTTTGGCGGATTTAAAATCGCTGTATTAAAACATTCCCATGCGCTGTTGTCAAAATGATGTAAGGTACTCATTTACAGCATGTAACAATTAGAGGTCACCCTGAGTGGCGCAGTTAGTATAGCGCTGGCCTTCTGTGCCCGAGGTTGCGGGTTTGATTCCGGCCCAGGTCGATGGCATTTAAGAGTGCTTAAATGCGACAGGCTCATGTCACTGGATTTAGTGGCATGTAAAAGAAGTCCTGCCGGACGAAATTCCGGCATCCCGGCGACGCTGACATAACCTCGGCAGTTGCGAGCGTCGTTAAATAAATCATAATTTTTTAACAAGTAGAGCTCTGCATTTCATTAAGAACAACCGGCCGAGAGTCGTGGTAATATGCGCGATCGGTTGCTCGCTTCGCAGGCTGGCTGCCGCGTGTCCTGACTCCGCTGAAAGCAAAACACCCAACCGAAGCATCACGGACGACCGGTCGTTCTGGTCATATGAAGGGTATCATAGACTGAAAACCATCTTCGATCGATGTGTTTACAGTATGCGCTATGGAAATTGTTGAACTGCCTGATACCCTATCACTTGTTTAGTGAACCAGGTGTGCAGGCTATCAGAGTGAATAAAAAATTACAACAAAATATTTTAATAATAATACATTAATAAATCAATCAAATAAAATGAATTTTAGCAAAGTATGTTGTCTACAAGAATATAAAGTATAAGTGGCACTAAAAAGATTATATATATATTCGTGCATGTCCTCTAGTTGAACGGACCAGATAACTTACAATATTTTGTAACAGTGTTATATTCATAATGGCACAGGACAAAAGTAAATACATTAAAGAATTCAAGGAGGAATGAATTTTGTTTGCTCCATCCTTGACATTTCGTGATATGGTCGTTGAATGTGGAATAATAGAATTTGCATATACCTTACCATAAGTAGCTCCAACATCAATTATTGTTTGAGATTAAGTATCTCTTAATATATGCTATTATAAAAATGTTAAGCAAAGTGAACATGTAGATTTAATTTATTTTTATTAAATACTGTGACCTAAGTAGATTATGTCTGCTTTTGACACGCATCACATAATCTCTGTTTTTTATGCAATCACTTATTTACTACGCTACATTAAACATTGTGTTACTGATATAATGAGTTCGACAAGCTGGATGCTGAGTAACATTATTGATGATATAAAGTATTATTTCATTTAAAGAATTGTGTTATTTAAAAATTATGTTTCCTTGTTTAGATGCTCAAATACTTGCTAATTTTCGTGCTATCTGAAATAAAAACAAAATGTTAACCTTCATAGGTAGGTTGTTTTGGGTATCAGGCATTACAAGGTGATGTGTAAAAATGAGCGCACGCGACCGACCGAGTAAACGTTTCAACCAACCGGTTATAAATTTTCGACTACATGCGCTCGAGCGTATCGTTGCCCGGCCGCTTTCTTTACAACCGAGGACTGATCGACGAGTTTGGTCGTCCGTTTTCAAGAGAATGCAGAGGTCTAATAACAAAACAATACCAAGATAACTAACAGTTGCATAGTTTTAAGAAACCAGTTAACTAATTAACTAACTAGTTAACTGTAGTTCACAGGATTTTTAGCCGAATTTATGATTTGTAGAATAACATCAGATTATTAATATTCTAATGTAAACTGTGATAAAACTTTAAAACTTTAAAGTGTTAAAATAGTTTAAAAGGTAATGTGCAGCACGGCCATTACGAAGTAGTTATGATTCATAGTCAGCGATCTTACTGATGCATAGTATTTTATGCTAGTAAATGTTATAAAGTGAAACGTATTCAAATAATATTGTATTATGTGTTAAAAGAACTTCGTCTTTGGCAGGGCATTTTGTCTTTCTGAAGTTAGATCGCAATTTAATTTTCTTAAATACGAAAAGTAAATGAATTACTTTTTATGTTGTAGTAATCAGTAATTATATTAATTGGAATATAAAGCATTTATTTGATTTACTTGGTACAGGGAGTCGTTGTTTTGTAAATTTGAAATGAATGTTGTTGCCTCAAGTCGAAAGATAAGAAAAATTGAGAACATGAGTGGACTAATGATTTGAGTAAGAAAATAAGGTCTTGAGAAAATCGCTGTCAAAGTTTTAGAAAAGTGGCAAATAAGTACACTTATTTTATTATATAATATTATATATATATATATATATATATATATATATATATATTGAGTTTTATAAAAGTGGCAAATGAATACACTTATTTTATTATATAATAAAATAAGTGTATTCATTTGCCACTGTTTCTAAAATTTTGACAGCGATTTTCTCAAGACCTTATTTTCTTACTCATAATATGTGTGTGCTCATTGTAATATAAAAATATTTGTATTCATTTTCGACCGTATCTAAAATTTGACTGCGATTTTATCAAAAACTTATTTTCTTACTTAATTCGTTAGTCCACTTATGTCCTGAATTGCAGATGATTAGTGAGTTCAGTGTTCCTAAAATATGCTGTAAATATAGTAGTCTATATTTAGCTCACATTAGTAATTGTGACAAGGGTAACTTGATTATCAAGGCAAGGATATTTTTAGTTAAAATATATTTTTATGACAGGAAACGTTCCTTATTTAAAAACAAACACGACAAGAATCGTTTTGAGAGTACTTAATTATTCCCTCTGTTGCTGTTTACATAGATACACTATTTTGTTTTGTCATGAATATAGAATTTTGTAGATTGTGAGATAGGAAGAATTTATGAGCAGTTCTATACATAACGGCACTTTTAAATTACGACTTTAATTTAAGAATCGGTGATATGATAGAGGCGATTATGGAACAGCTGATTTGTTTTAAATGTACGGGAGACTAATAATTTTAATTTAAATGTATTAGAATAGGATTGCACATATGGGAAACCCAAGCAAGTGGAAAAGAAAATCTGTCATAATAGTTCTTTCTACCTGTGACAGGATCTGTCCTTTTACCGAAGATACGCGGGTTCAATCCCGGCCGAGGGAAATAGATATTTAGACCAAAAATATATGTACGATTTCCATAAAATGAGAGCTGTATCTTTTAGTGGACTTTCTGTATATAATAAATCGGTTCTAGTACTTTTCGTATCCGAAAACTCTCATCATGGATATTATTTCTTGATAGACAATTTTATTTGTCACACTGACAATTGGTACCAACGGATTTTTGTTCATAGGCGTAATTACACCGTGTATCATAATTTAGTAAACAAGTTAAAAAATTTATTTTCACTAAACTACATGAAATACATGAATTGGGTTTGTTGCATAATAATCCGTAACATTTCAAGATTTTATGGATATGTACAAATGTTCTACGCGGCTTCCGCCAGTCATTCGACACAGGTCCAATCGAAATTCTAGTTCTTGCCACACTTTTTCCAATAACTCCTCATTGACCAAAGCAGGGGCGTTCCTTATTCGCTCTTTTAGGTGTTCCAAATTCTGCGGCATAAGTGACACATAGATTTTGTCTTTTACAAAGCCTCAAATGCAAAAGTCCAGGGGTGTTAGGTCTGGGCATCTGGGTGGCTAGTCAATGTGACCACCACGTACTATCCGTCGTTTTGAGAAAGTTTCACACAGAAAATCCATGACTTCTCTGCGTTAGTGGAGTGGAGCTCCATCTTGTTGGGAAACACATTGCTATAGCTACGGAATGAGAAAATTGGTCAACATGTCGAGATAGACAATTTAAGTGATAGAAGATTCTGTGGAGAAAAATGGTCCACAAATCTGAGTTCGGCTAACAGCACAAAACACGTTGCTTTAGGACTGTCACTTCGATGTTGCGCGCAAAAAAAAAAAAAAAAAAAAAAAAAAAAAAAAAAAAAAAAAAAAAAAAAAAAAACTGAAAGTGTTACTGATTGTTATACAACAAACCTCATTGTTGTTTTTAACATCGTTTAAACATAATTCAACTGAGAAATTGTTTACTGTATTTTGATACATGGTGTATGTACCGAAGGACATTTTGTCGTTCGACAATGTTCCTAAATACTTGTATATATTATTTACAATAAAATTTAACTCAACCCACAATAAGTGTATACATAGACATGTTGATCACGCATGACTTCAGAGTACTTTTTATCAGGGGCGATTTCTCCGGGCGTGCTATGCTTGCTGCGCAAGCCCAATATTTTCGTAGAATGTGTATTTCTCAAAATGGGATTACGTACATTAAAATTCCTTTTGATTTTTGTAATAATGTCTAGGCATAATACCATCCGCAGGTTGCGCACCGCAAGATCGCAACGCTCGTTTCTCGGAGCTACAGGAAAGACGTAGAAACAGCGAGAATATGATGCGCGCGCAAGTGCCTTCCTCCTAATCCGTCCCAGTCGCACATGCTTCTGTTATATGCTGTATGAAGCTCTGGTCCGAGAGCAATTTGCAATTGCAATTCAAAGGTTTTATTGCCATTAATACTATACATATACACATATGAGTATTAACGGCGGCTGCTTTAAGGTCTTATGTGCCCTCTTCAGCCGTCGTGTACATTTCTCCTTCTTTTTTTTAACAAATACATTTTTGTCAGGTGCTGACATAAATATCAGCCAGACAAATCGGATTTTTGGAGTGTAGATTAAAGAAAAATAACGTTTATATTTTCGTGTTTGAAATTGGGAAATATTGCAAGATATTATTTCCTTTTTCCCCATTGTGGTAACTGTAAATTGCGGTGGAGATTCCGGTTTAGTGTTGTATGTTGATTTTGGCAATTTGTCAGTTTGTAGTTGTGTACATTCGCTGGTTGAACGGAAAGCTTTTGTTGATGTGATCCACCATATGCCTCTCTTGGGAAGTTGCGGCAACTCCGTACTGGCAAGCTACAGTTGCTTTTGTTAGTGGTTGTGTTGTTGGTTGTTGCGGTTGGTGAGTAGTTTCTCTAGTGTGGTTCTGTTATTTATGTTTGGTGGGTTAGTGAAAAGTTGTTGTGTATATTGTCTGTTTAATGCTGAGTGAGTGTATTTGTTGTTTATATGTTCGAGATGTGTGAAGAGTGGTGTGAGGTTTGTTCTGGTGTATACTGTGTGATTGATGCTATGCCTTGGAAGTGGTCCGAGAGCTACACCAACGCGACTATTTAACATTACACAGATAGCAGCAGTGTTGCCGCCAATTCAGCGATTTTCCCGCTAGATCTAGCGTTTTTCGGCGTTAGTTTAGCGGGTAAAATTTATGAAACTTGTATTGCTGATCTAGGGATTTAGCGGGTATTTTTAGCACTCACAGCGGCAAAATAATATAATTTTACATTGACAATATAGCAATTTAGCGGCTTCTGCAAGGCTTCACAGCGGATGTTTAAGAATCAAGTTGGCAACACTGATTGGCAGCAGTTTTTACCAGTGAATGTGCTGTGATTTGCGAGTGTAATGTAATTTTATGAGGGGAATACATATGTTAGCTGCTGCATGTATTATTAGTTCTTAAACGTTAATTTGAAGTGTTGCAATGAGTTCGGAAATGTGTGTTATTGAAACTTTATTATCAAATCCATTTTCCCGGAGGACTATTCAAGAGAAGACAGACATTATAAAGAACGGCAGACCATGTCCAGGGCTCCCAGATTTAAAAAGACAGCATAAGGAAAAAAATAGAGAATATGTGCGCTCGTTCAGTACATCTCAATACAACAATACGCATTGGTTGGCAGGGTCGAAAAAACTGAATAAACTGTTTTGTTGGCCGTGTTTGTTATTTTCTACAGATAACGGTGTATGGTGTAAAAGTGGCTTTGACAGTTAAAATACTTTAACATTGTCTATTACAAGACACGAAAAGTCTGCAAACCAGATGAATTATATCCTCCCATCTTCCCCTATCAATAAAAGAGCAAGCCTAACTTTCGTGACCGCATTCGCCCCTGCTTTTTATTGCTGCAATATAATTGTTGGTGGAAGAAAAATTATATATACACAAGTTTTAAAAAGTTCCGGCAAAAAATATGTCTAAGTGCCCTTAAATATTTTTGAAATTCGCTGTATTCCTCTGCATTTTGTAACCTTCCTTTGTAAGGCTATGTGTACACAGGCGACAAATTGTTCACATTTTTGTCGTTACGATTGTTCAATAGGTTTGAATGAGCGTGTGTACACAGGCACCGACGCGACAAAACTGTTTCTGAGCTGTTGAAAGAGTTGGGGAGGATCTACAACAGTGACGGCATGTTGTCACGTGTACTGGTGGCTACTAGTGGTGGTGTTGATGGTTGTGATGTAATAGTATGTAGTAGTAGGAGCAGCAGCAGTAGCAGCTGCAGCTACAGTAGTTTGGTACTAATATTATGACTAAATATCAATATCATATAAGCAGACATAGCATCTTGGGGACCGATGAGTTAAGTTGACTGCAGCACGGAGTATACACTGACGCTTCGTTGATATTTAGTGGCATAAGATGGAGGTATACAGAAACATCAAAACTCTAGGAGCATTGTTTACTGCTGAATGTGTGTTGACCTTGTAATTCAGAATCAGACAAGAATTTTTGAGTTTTAATATTATACAACTATGTTGGCCTCTAATGAACATAAACACTGCTTGCAAGGAACGATGGGTTACATAAGAACATTTATAGGAAATTAAATAAATATATTAAAAATGAAAATGCCTAAATACATGTCTTATTTGATGCAATTTGCTATCGTATCATATTTTAAAATAATTTTGCCTTAATGTTACATAGATTAACAACTTTTTATTTGTGTACTTTTCAATAAAGACTTTAAAGTGAAGATTTTGTAGTTTCAAGAACGCGATACCAGCTTTACCATGATCTCACACAAATCCAGTTAAAATTGTGATTGTTTATTTGAAATGGAATTCCTGTTGGTAGATCTTCACTTTCATATTTCGATGCAAGTTTTCTATTTCGTGTGTGTTTTCTAGTATTACAACGTCTCTGTATATACTGACGTTTGTCATCCTGCATGTTTACGCTACACAGTTTGCAAGTAATTATTCCCCATTCACTTTAAAACACTCGTCTCCAAATTCTGTCAAAAATTGATACTTCTTAAATTGATACTTATTCGTTTTGATGTAGGCCTAGTACAGATGCACTATCTGTGCAGATAAGTAGCGTACTGACGGGTAGTTACACACTATATGTGTCTCGTGGTGAACAAGAATTTTTTTATTTCTTAGTGTTCCTACATAGTCTGTTGTGTACATGTGCTGCTCTTGCAACTATACACAAGCTTATGCTCCAGCATCCAGTTAACTTGGATGCACAGTGTTCCGCTCAATCGCTGCCCAAGATGCTATGTCTGCATATAAGAATGTTATGTAAAATTAAGTTGTTTGCTAGGAGTAACAAGTGAATGAAAGTTTGAAAATCTCACTCATTCTTTGAATAACACTAACTTCAATAACAAAAAAAACTTTATAATAAGTTATGTTAAGTATAAACATACCAATGGACAATTTTATTAAGAGGTGTTGGATAAAGAAATTTATTATACTGGTGTTTTAATTCTTTCCCTTTGAAGAATTTTTATAGCCTGCTTTAAAATTTCACAAAAATATCATACAAACCTTTCAGCTTGTGCTAAATACATATAAAATGAATGCATGTAAAATGCCACTTAGGAAAAAAAAGAGCGCTGTAGTCCTACTACAGCATTCCCACACTAGTTTTCAGTTTTCGCCAGTAGACTAACTTTTACACTTTTCATACTGGCAAGGAACGCTGACCTGAGGGGAAATGAAGTATTGTGCAAAGTCATTTCTCGCATCCCATGTCAAGGAAACTCTTTACACGTTGCAAGGGTTGATGGGTTGAAAAGGAATCTCGTATAACATGTCATTAAAATTTATTTCACCTTTTCTACGCACGTAATTATGCAAGGAGTAGGCCTTACAGTCGACTCATAAAGAGGTAAGCTGGTGTTTAGTGGCTAGTACAAAACACACTATTTCGACGACAAAATTTCTAAGGTGGCTTCTATCACACGACGAGCTCTGACACATTTCTTCTCCAATTGGTGTCCTCCCTAGCAATTGAGAGTCAAACTGGAGCCAAAAGTTCATCAAAACTGGAAATTCTCATTCTATAACTTAGTAGTACAAAACCTATCAGAATAATTTCTATAAAGTTGAAAACTTGTATAAAACTTTCGAGGATACATTATTTCACTCTAAATAGGATGTGCCCAAAATTGATGTTCACGTCGTCGTTTTCAATCCCAGTCTGTAAGACCCAAAAATAGATAGCAACTACTACTACTATATCCATGATGACACTGGCAACAAAACTGTGTCTGGTGAACACACACGCCAACGACGCGATAGTTTTGTCTTTCACTGTTGCCGTGGCCATGTATTGTGGGTCCCTATCACCACGGCATGGCGCGACCTCAGGTTGCGGATAGAGGAGACGGCCTCCAGATATGGAGGATAGCTGCGAATATTTTGAATAAGCAGTCGTGGACAGCCGATAAGGGGTGGTCCTCCAGCTTGGGGGTTGGGCGAAGGGCTAACAACACATCACCGTAAAAAAAACAGCTTGTTACGAAACCAAACAATAAGCCCCGGAATGGGACTGATTTTCCGGCACGACCACAGATTATATTACCGATTGTTCTGTATGGTTGTGAAACTTGGACTCTCACTTTGAGAGAGGAACAGAGATTAAGGGTGTTTGAGAATAAGGTTCTTAGGAAATATCTGGGGCTAAGAGGAATGAAGTTACAGGAGAATGGAGAAAGTTACACAACGCAGAACTGCACGCATTGTATTCTTCATCTGACATAATTAGGAACATTAAATCCAGACGTTTGAGATGGGCAGGGCATTAAGCACGTATGGGCGAATCCAGAAATGCATATAGAGTGTTAGTTGGGAGGCTAGAGGGAATAAGACCTTTGGGGAGGCCGAGACGTAGATGGGAAGATAATATTAAAATGGATTTGAGGGAGGTGGGATATGATGGTAGGGACTGGATTAATCTTGCTCAGGATAGGGACCGATGGCGGGCTTATGTGAGGGTGGCAATGAGCCTCCGGGTTCCTTAAAGGCATAAGTAAGTAAATAAGTACTGTTGCCGTGGAATTTCCAGCGAGAGAGGTTGACGATAAAAATTTTGTTCAACAGTTAGTCGCCTGTGTACACATAACCTAAGTGCTTAAGAAAGACTAAAGACGGATGATTTCTCCCAGGCAGTTAATTAATCCAGCATGCCATGCTTCGCATGTAGACCGTGGGAGATTTGCAAGAACTCTACTGCAGCAATTCCATGTTCCTAGAGAAATTATCAGGGCGATTCTTCCACAACCTCTACGTCTTCCAAACACATGCAATTATGTATAAGAAGAAATTCGACTATTAAATTGTCACTTAATGATGCAAAGGCTTCCGGAACATTAGGTATAGAACAAATGCTGCAGATAATGGAGAACAAGATTGTATTGTAAATTCTTCGTTTCCTTAGAGTTTTAGACTGCATGGTTACCTACCAAATTTACTAACTTCATCAACATCTTCTGGCCATCGCACAAGTTTCTTAAAGAGTACTTCATTTATACTGATCACCACACTTTTAATTATATGACATACAGTTGCTTTGAAACCCCACTCATGTGAGCAATAGTGTGATATTGTGCTCCAGTGTCTAATAAATATAAAATACGAATGAAAATATAAACATGAGAAGCAGTGGCGACATGCAAGAAACTTGGCCTCTGAAGATTATACAGTAATGATAAAATGACTGAATTTACTTTGAAAAACCTGCAGTTGGAAATTACAATGCAATGCAATGTAACATAACACAACACAACATAAACACTTATGTACATATAAATTTACTTAAATTGAAGATATTAACACATTTTCAATTTCCTTATTATATTTTAGTGGGATATACGTATATTAGAGATTCTTGTTGAAAATGTTTCTAAGTTGGAGTATCAGTAGTAGGATAGTAAAATTCCCCTAATGAATATCTTTCAAAACCTCGGAGAAAATGTATTAGATCTTTTTTAATGCTCAGAATTAATATTTTAACTTATTCTCTGAAATTAAAAACTGTTTTAACACATTAACAGTAACTCTAACAATAAGCGTACTATTTACACAAATCATTTATGGTGCACAGAAAGCGTAACAATTTATTTCTGTAATAATTGGAAATATTTTAATTATTTAAATTCTTATATAATAATAATAATAATAATAATAATAATAATAATAATAATAATAATAATAATAATAATAATAATGGTTTATTTTAACTGGCAGAGTTAAGGCCATTCGGCCTTCTCTTCCACTCAACCAGTATGAGAGAAAATTACTACATTGCCATGAATGTAACATAATTAATACAATACAATACAATACAATACAATTCAAAGCAATACAATACTACAATGCAAGATAATATAATACATAATTAATATAATACAATGACAAATCTTTTTATCTTCACAACACCTATAAAATAATTATGTAATAATAATAATAATAATGATAATAATAATAATAATAATAATAATAATAATAATAATAATAATAATAATATATAGACGGGTTCTGAATTAATTTAACAGAAACATAAGAGAAAGGCTGTTCAGAGAAATAACATATTGTTATATCAAGCAAATAAACAATTAACGAAATGAGTACCGAGTGACAGAGTGCACAGGCGAAGGGACAACGTTACGTATGTTTTGCAGCGGGCGGTTGATGGATGCCTCAGGGACTGATGGAACGACCGGGCGATATCCTGTTCCCTAGTGGGCCTTATCAATGAAAGAAGTTTCTTGTAAACACTAGTAAGTGATGACAAGCAGGTCCGGGTCAGTGCTAATGTACATATACAAATTAGCATTCCGAATGAACAATTCATTGCAATAGAACTGGATGACTAAGGCAATTTTTGTGATGTCATAGCCTATCTACAAAAATACTGCTGCTTCTATAAGCTACAAGGAGCTACATCTTGAACAGAAACGAAAGTTCCTGGATTTGAAGAAACATCAAATTTGGGCGGAAAAATTGTAGCGAAAGAATAAGAATAAATCGCTCATTTGCGATAAGAGTGACACAACTCAAAAAGTGTTAATTTTACAGGAGAAGCATTTTAAATTTCTCGTATTCTTAAAAATCAAATTGTAGGCACATGCTTTTCCCAAATGGAATGCAATTTTGCACATGGATTATATTTATAGTGTTATAGCGTATAGTACCATAACTAAACATTAATTTCAATAATTTCAACAATTTTTTTTAAGTTGTGTCGTTCTTTTTTAAAAAAATATATGTCTGTTTTTAGTTGTGACAGAATTTTTACCTGATGTACAATAATTGTACAATTATTGCAATTGTACAATTATTATGCTTTTAGAAAAGTAATTTTTGATAAAGTAATGCAATGGAATAATTTAATGGCACGTCATTACACAATCATAACATAAGGATGCTCTGTGACATTCATTAAAATATCTAAATTGTAACAGAGCTATTGCTGTATTGACAAGTGAATGTAATAAGTGTTTATGAAAATTATGCTTTCTACTTACCGTATAATTATAAAGACTCTTTTAAATACAGGACTCTGAATTATGTTTAAAAAATAATATAATAGCGACAGTCTAGATTGAGAAAGCATTATACAAAATCTGAAATTGTTTACATAAAATTATTTTGGGAATAAAATTGCCCAGTAAACATAAATTATAGCAGAACACTTTCAATACAGTTCATAGCAGCTCTTTACACTTTCAGAGATTTAAACTATTTTTTATAGAAGCTTGGAATGTGATTACGTGTAATCAGATTAGTAAATCTGCCTTTTCCCTTTCACTTATACCTGTTTTTTCATTATAAGCTCATTGCAATTTTTGAGTCTCGTTTTTTTCTTTTACTTCTTGAAGAACATCTTTTAAGTTGTAGCTTTTTTTAATTCTTCGTTGGAATAAGATGTTTTGTAGAAAAATGACAATGAATGACTTCGATGCACTGTTAAAATCTTTACTTCGTTGATTTTCTCGACGTGGTTCCTTGTGTTCCTGAAGCAATTTGCGTTCTTGTAACTTGTTCCTAGATTCTTGATATTGAAAAAGTTCTTGTGGGACATTTCCTTGGTTTTGTAGGACCGTTCTGTTTTCTTTGCAGCTTGAATAATAGAGACAAACTGATGTGGAGTGTAAATCGGACCACTTTTGGACACGCGTTTTACTTCTCTCTTGATCATTAAATGGACACTATCACCTTCGTTCTGAGTGTATCCAGTTATCAAGAATTTATGGATAATGGATTTCAGATTTGAATTTGGATACAGCAAACGTGTACAGATGGATCGTGAATCTGTTCTTCTGCTGTTCTCCGCAATTATCATTATAGAAAATTATGTTTATGTATTCAGTCGACATTTTTTTATTTTTCTTCCAAGAAGTTAAGGACACAGGTACCTATTTCATTGACACCTCTTTCTGCTTCTCCCTCATGCCAAATGAAACAGGTGACATCAGTTGTTTTCAAATCAAAACATGTTGATTAAAAACATTCAACTTAGGCTTGTAGTAAGAGACTGAAATATTACCTTTAGGACATTAAAATACAGCCTGCAAATCATAACAAATAACTATAGTAGCCTATTTATCTCCATATTCTCTTTGTCATTTTTCTTTTCCTTTCCAGATAGTTCCTTCTGAACTAAATGCTCATCGTATTTTATCCTAAACCATTCTTTGTCCTCACCAATAGAATTGACGTGTGCTACACATAATTGACATTGATCCTTTTTAGGCTTATGAAATGGCAAATTGAAATTTTCTGTGAAAATGCGGTAAGACATTATGTAAGTAATTGCAATAAGCAGATTCTTTATTCTGACATTCAGCAACATAGCCTCGATAGATCTCAGCTATCGTGTTACTTCCATCTATTGTATAAATTCTCTAGTAGAATGTGCACGGTGTAATGATTTGGTATCTTAGGCATTTCATTAAAAGTAGTCATGAACCCCAGCTTTGATGGTTTCATCCATGTGTTTAAGCTTTCCGTGTTTTCACGTCTATCTTCCATAATCATAGGCATTTCAGTCTTCTTCTCTACTCCTGTGCGAATTACTCTGTCAGTGATATCCAAAGTGTTTTTAAAAAACAACAAGTAGCAATCTGTCTTCGGGAACAGTCAGGCTGAAGTTGGACTAGTTCGACATAAACTTTCTCTTTTCCATGAATATATTCATAATTATGATCAACATCATTTACACTGACCTGCTTACTTTCATTATTAATGTTACATAGCAGTATATTATTGAACAAACCTCGAGTTGTGTTTGAGTAACAGGCTACTAGATATTCTCAGTTTCTAAAAATTTCTGTTTTGTCAGCTTTAGAATTAAATGTGAACGTAATTGACTAATTTCCATGTAAAAATATTACGAACCCTATTAGAAAATGAAAAGGTAAAACCTTATTACACTTTTCAAATAGATAGACATAACGCAAAATAATTATTAAACTAACATAATTTTAATCATAAATACCGTCACAATATTAGATTTAAGCTTATTGATGATAAAGGAAGTTAAATAAATCTTTGTTACTTATCTAAATAATGACACAACACAGAATAATTCGTTGTTGCTGAAAAAAATTTTTCAATGAAAAGACACAACATAAATTCTGTCAATCTTCATGAAAAGATTTAAACGTTTCAATGTGAACGCTTCGTAACAACTAAAATTAAGACGTTGTTATTGCAAAGATTTTGCCAGATTAAAACAATCTGATAAAGACACATCTGCTATCTGGTGGGAAAATAATATAATCATCTATTTGTCGTTATTCATGATAAAAAATATACTACTTTTGGAGTTAATTTTTGTAAAAATCTCAAAAATGAAAATTTTTGAGTTGTGCCACTCTTATCGCAAATGAGCGAAATGTTTCCAAATTCGTTGCTTACAGTACTTTGCACACGGAGGTTAATGATAGGCCTCTTTAGAATAAATGAAAATGTCGAAATGTAAAAGATGGTGACTCAGAGAAAGTTAGTTTTGAGAAAAGCGTATTAAATACCTACTTTCGCAATTACTTTTTAATTTATTTCGGAATATTCTATGTTATACATACAATATCGTGTGTGCTACATAAAAGTAAATTTAATTTTGTACGTAATGGCATACTGATTTAACTGAAGAATATGTATGCAGTGTTGTGTTTCATCTCACATCTTGCGGTAATATTAATGACTATCCACCTTCATTTTTGAATTTAGTAGTTTGCAAAATGATTGTTTCGAAAGTATTTTACAATTTCTATAACATGTTCTTCCATATTTGGAGCATCTTTTTTTTTTTTTTACAAATCTTGAGATAGAAGATACAAAATATGGGCAGAACCATAAATAATCACATCAAAATCTTCACGATTCTTAAGAGCATCTCTAATTTTTTACATAGTACTTGCATAGCCATAACAATACTTCTAACACTGCATCTAAATCCTCTCTCACAACGTTTCTCAGAATCCACAGCAATTTCAGTCATATAATCTGAAGTGTGTGGGTAAGCTGATGTACCAATTATGTTGTATAAGTTCATATGACCAGCCTCTGTTGTCACTGTCACACAAATTATTGGTTCATTATGAATATTTGATCAGCCATCTAAAACTCATACAAACAGTTTGTTCACTCGTATTTCGGAAACATCCATCTTGTTCACTCCTATAAATATCTTCAAGAAGGGATTCAGCAACATCACTGCGTGAGGGAGGACAGTAACCAGGCGTAACATTTGTGTTAACTTGATAAATTCTGGAAGATGTATGCATTGAAATAAAGTGTTTGTTGCATAACAAAATTTAGCTAGTTGTTTGTCCAGTGTATCTTTCTGTTGAGCAGTTGTTTTGCCAAAAATGGAGCCGAGTTGACTTTGAGTAATTTTGAATTACATTACCTGATTCCATTTCTTCTACAACTGAAAATCTTCTCAGTTTCGTTGCTGATGGTGTTTTGCACACTTCATTATTTGTAGGCCTACTAGCAGATGACTTGGTTTAGTTGGATCACCTATAAGAAAATGACTACTTTGTAAATTTTCAATAGGCTATTCGCTATATAAAAAACTTCCAGTATTCTAATCTCATATCAAATTAGGGCTGGGCACGTTATGTGATTCTGAGAAATGAGAACTGTTTACTTTAAAGAGCAATTCTCCCGAGCGTTGTGACGCATGCATACTGTACGTAACTCACTGTCAGTGTAGTAGTTGATTGTAGTAGGATGGCGAACTTTGAAGCTACACCCGCCTGAGAAGCTGCAGGCCTGTCAGACGAAAACTTAAATTATATTTGGGATTGAATTCATTTGTTCCAAACACTGAATGACTTCTGCAAATGAAACGACCTCATAAGTATCGGAAAACAACCACATAGTTATTTTGGTTATTGAGTTTCAAATAGTTTTTTTTCAATGGAAAACATATTTTATTGATTTCAGATTGACACAAGTACGAATTTGTTACAATAGTTTATTAATGCAAAATAAAAGTGTGAGAGAGAGTTTATTATTAATTTCCTTCTTTTGTTTCTAATTTTAATCTTTATTTCATATGTTTATATTATTAATACCATTATGTAATTTATTGTTAAAGATATAATATTCTTATAAATTATTATGTATTGACAGACTGAATGAATATAACAACCGTGTCTCTTGTTATATTAATGTAGGCAAGGTAGCTGTAATGTGAGTCCGCCACTGCGTGAGCGTTCTGCTCCGGCTTGGAATTGGAGAGCGAAAGCAACTTTGGCCGGCTAAACGGAGCAGTTCTCATGCTCGGCGCTGTATTAAATAATATTTTAATATCCTACTTAATACTGGAGAAATGAGCAAGTACCTGTTACAATAAAATCAATTTTAATTTACTTTTCAAACTTATTTTCACTAAGTGGTACCTGTTCTTCAGAATAAGAAAAAACTTCACAATTTTCATCTTCCTGAATCTTCTTGCGTTTTAGATGATAAGATTTCATTCTTGCTATTAAACCTTACATTTCTAAACGACGTATTTTACATTTTGCTTTGGAACCTGTGCCACTGTTTGTTGAAAGTTTCATAAAATCTCTTCATATAGGGTCTTTTTTCCTCCCTACATTAGATATTCTAGCAAAACAAAACTAAAACTGTACAGATTTAAGCACAACAAACATTAGATAAGATTGCTGGTTTAGTTGCAAGCTCAAACTGCCAGCAGTTAGTAGATTACCTGTAACTGACAGTGTCCCAACAATGGTCTCTAATATATTTTAAAATTTTAAAAGTTCCGATGCATAACATTGACCTCAGAGAACAAATTTTTATATGTTTAAAATACAAATGTAAAAACTAAAAAATGACTTAAATCAAAGATAAAAAATGAGTTAATTAAAATTATGATTAGAATCACTTTGATTTAAATCAATCCACTCTGTTATATAGGTCTACTATTGTACTTTGTGGCTGCAGCCTTCGAATTAATTGGTTAACAATATATTATTATGGTTTCCAGCATCCATTTCATGGTGATAAGCACATGTTTTTGATCTAAAATTATATAAGAATTGGCCCTGGAATGAATCAATTCTCAGTACTCGCTTGAACAAGTATTAGTCTTTGACCGACACTGTCATTTACTAGCACTCCTGTCATATTTCCAATCTGCCAACACTTGTGAACAGCACTCGTAATAGTCGATATAGAATCATATTTCGCGGTAAATAAAACTATTTTTTCATTGAATATTTTTCCTTAAGAAACCGAATATATGATATCGTTTGGATGCTATATTCGGGGATTTCTGCCATCAAGTGTTGTTTATTTTTGCCTCATTTACCCTATCTTGATTCCTTTATAATATTTATAAATATAAATATAACACACATGTTCTGTTCTGATTCTTGTAATTCTGGTGAAGCTTAAAATCTCTGTGCTGGTGCACGCGAAGTCTTTTTTACTTACAATTTTTCTTCTAAACACAATAAAAAGAACGTTTGTAGATATATAAGAAAAGTATACACTGGGTTGTGCTTTATAATGGGTAACACATGGTGATCTTTGTCGGACAGTCGAATTTCAATTCTCAGCAAAAACATTTTTAATGAACAATTTGCTTTTGCCATCCACTGGGCTTGGTGGGTTGCACCTAGCGATTGGATTTTGAGTTTATTATCTTCTTCCAAAAACATAATGGATAACTCAATTAGTTCACGTTAATCACCTCTAAATGTTCTACTCAACAATTCGTTTGGAAGAAATTTCAAAATTTAATTTCACTTTTATTGAAGTTGATTTGTAAGTATCCTTCGTCATTTGAAAAATATTCTTAGCATTTATATTTGTCCACCTTTCTCTGAGTTAAAAAAAACTGAATATCAGGACTGTTTGTAATCCGAAGTATTTTACGTTTAAGAGCACTACGTAAAACTAATTCATAAATGTGATGACGACTTGGAAAAAACAGCAATTCTCCGTCAAACTTTTGCTCAATTAATATGCAGGCACCATAAATGCTGTCAGTATTTGACTCAGTTATGTTACAACAAAGAATTTAGACTTTACGATTTGATTTCCACTCTTTTATTGCATTAAGAATTGCATTTGCTTGTTCCTTGCCCAAGAGCTTGAAAATTTTGAAACTGTAGTTAAGTGTTCACTGTCTCCATAGATAATAGCTCTAGGTAGTCTTTCCTCTTCTAAATCCCTAATATTTAATGGAGGTAAAAGTTAACCGTTTCAATGAAGTGTCACAAAATCAGGGATGTTTTCGTTAAATGCTTGTTTAATGACTTCTGCACGTTCCTTTCTTATTTTTCTCCGAGATCGTCGGATGGTAGACCGCTTAAAATAGAGTTTATGAACTTGATGGTCAAGGGCTTCAGCTGTCACCTGAAGAACATACACCTCATATCCCTTACACTTAATTGTTATCTGCCTAATACAGTGGCCGGCATCTTCATTGCTCTATGACGTCATACCACGGAGCCGCCATGCTCTTTCAGCGTATTCCGAATCTCACAGGTCCGGTGGCATCAATGACGTCACGTTGCAGCGAAATAAGGAACAAAACTGCTGGAAGGATCGATGCTGACATGGCTACTATACAAGTTGTTGTCTGTGCTACGCTAGCAAAATTTTGCGAAATTTTCGTACACCCATCTCGTTCAAAGAAAAGATAGCATAAACAATTTATTTCTTGAACCAGTGGTAATAACTGGTCCGTTGACATGTTCACTCATAAGCCATTAACATATTGTTTTTACGTTGTGCTCATTACAAACAATACAGCAGAACTAAAGCAGAACACACCGCCATGACACAACGGTGCACGATGTTATGCGTCTGCTAATTCCCGCCCTATACAAGAACCAATCAGATTCACTGATGGCGGCTGATGGAGACTGCCACTACCTCTGCAAGTTGATGGCACCGGTGCGACACCGGTGGAACATCTATGACGTCATCGGTGGAATTCGGAACACCGTGATGCCATCGGATTGCTCACCCGTGAGATTCGGAATACGCTCTTTGCTCGGCAAACTCTGCGTACTGAGCACAGCGTAGAGAGAAGCTTCAACTGAACAGTGACGGTACGGCGCCTATGCAGGGTAGTATGGGAACAGCACAATTAAAAAACATTTGTACGGAAACAAAACTGTACAACCGTGATAAATCAATGTAACAAAATATTTTGGTTTGTAATCAATTTAATGTACTTACAATAACATGACATTCATAATACAGCTAGCTGCAGAAGCATTCGCATATATAAATGAGGCTCCGAAACTGCTATAAACATACAGATATAGAAATAAATACTTTAACTCAGTGATCGGCAGAATCAGTCGTCTGTGACATCATCCCCCAGAGCAATCGTGCTCTCTTTTAAGAACATCAGCTTCCAGAGCTCTGAGGCCGAAGAATAGCTTCAATATTAAACTCTTCAGTGACGACCTATAGGCCTACATCTAATTTCGTGCATATGATTATTTTATACAATTTTGCTCGTTTTTGTCCCTTTTCGAGACAAAACTGGTTTTTATATGTAGCATTCCTTAGCGTATTTTGCGAAAACCATTGATTTAATTCCCGATATACTCAATCGGATTAAGCGAGTAGTGTATTATGATAACAAAGGATTGAAATAATTTTAGTTTTGTCCTTTAAATGTGTATAAATTTTATCCGAAGAAATGTAACTTTTCGCTCAGTAAAAGGAAATTTACAATGTTACATTTGTTCGGATCAAATTTCTGCACATTTAAAGGACAAAAGTAAAAATTCTTTCAATCAATTATTAATCATAATACACTTCTCTCTTAAACTGACCGAGTATATTGGAAATTAAACTAATGACTTTCACAAAAATACTATGAAATACTTCGTGTGCAATAATTTTTATCTCGATAAGAAAGTAAAAACGAGCAAAATTGTATTTAACTGGTTTGTTTGAAATATTTCAAGGAATAAGCCTCTGAAATCAATGACTTTACGTACGAGTCATCCTGTACAGATACAATACAACGTATAAATAAACTTAGAACTTAACCGATTCCCCTGAGCCACTTATTACTGCGCGATTACTGTGCTCCTCTTGAGGTGCTCGTGTAGTCTGACCTTGCTCCGACGTCACAAATGCACAACCTGCCGAGCACTGGTCTAATACAACCGACAGACAGCTTTGGTGTAATGAAATTTTTAGTATCGCGTCTTAAAACACTTTGTTCGGATGTGTCTTTTGAGGATGGAAAATACTAGGCCTATCACTATTACTTATTTCTTATGAACTGGAAAATGTCTCATTGAATTCTTCAAGCTATGGTAAAACACAAGAAGTAGATCAAGTATGTGCTAATGTTCGATGTTTAGTTCGCCTTTTTTTTCCTCTCCTGTTTTCTTTTGTTGCATCCTTTCTTCCCTCCTAGAAAATGTTCTATCACGAAATGCCGCAGAAAGTCTGAACAAGTTCAAGGTCAAATCAACACGGCTTAACTTGGTTTGATCACACTCTAATGTATACAGTCACGAAGCTCAATATGTAGTAAATATGCATCCATAGATAGTTGCTCACCACTAGGGTCGCTAATATCGCCTCATTACAGACAATGAGAAATAGTACCAGCACAGTCTGTTGTTCCTAGCACCCTCACAATTCAAGCTTCGTGACTGTATATACTAGACTGTGGTTTGAACATAGAGATATTTTTTTTATATTAAAAGGAAAGAAATTAACGAGTATGCGTTCCAATATTTAAAAGTCAAGAAATAAGGGACACTCTAGTGTCTACTCTAATCATAATACATTATTAATTTCGCTACGTGCCAATATTATCATTATTTTAAACACTACATATTAATATTATAACTTATTTTTAAACTCTAAATAACTAAGAAGTGCTAGCCAGAACTTATGCTTTCCACTACTGCTAAGAATGAACTGAAATCTGGAATTTGAAAGGCGTGTCAAAATCTTCACTCATATGTAGTCACCAGAACATGTTACATGAAGTTAGAAGAGTTATAAGTGAATTCACAATGACATCGCAATGCCATTGGCCAATACAGTTTCGCAAACAAGTTTTTATTTTATCGCGATCATGTCAAAACTGTTTGAAGCTTGCTCTCCCTCAAGCGTTCGCTGACCTTGAAAGCATTTAGTACTACTCACTATAAGGGCTGCTAGCGAATTAGCCCCCTTATATCAGAATCAACGTACAAAATGTGTAACATCATCTCATTTGCATTTTCGCATACCAATAATTACTTTAGGGTGAAGGTACGCAGATACCTATAAATTTGGTCTCATTAAATTAATGATCTAAAATATAAATAATGTGGATATTCTAAGCTCTTATGTTGAAAAGTCTGGTGGGGCTAAGCTCCTTTAGCCCTCAATAACGTACTACCCCTGAGTACTATAAATTTTACTTGAGAGTTGATCAAATCTTTTTCCTTGGCCAATTACTAAATATGTAACTATAACGCCTGGAGATAGCTGCAACTTCTTCGACGAGTTCGTAAGGCGGGTTCTATAACACGACCTTATCAAGCATTAAACGTACGTACTGACTATATAATAATTCTACTGTATTTTTAAATTGAATTTATAGTCGCCTGACTGCGTGGTAACAGCGACTGTAGATCATTGCAGTTTTTCGTACTTTTAAAATTTGATAATAGTACTTGACACATTAATCACAACACTTCTACAAGTGATATCTCTATGCCAGTGCGTATTACAACACATGGTATACAGAGTTTCCGGGAATGTATGGTGGGGTTTTTAAGTTCACTGTGAAGCATAGCCTACTCTACATATTATGTGCAGTGGATAGACCTACCCTCTGGGGTGGCTGAGTGGTCAGACCTTCAATCTGTCACCCAGGCGATTCGGGTTCGAGTCCCGAACAGGTTTGGGATTTTTCATTGAAAAGTCCTTAGTTACACTTGTGGCGGACAGGGTCGCAGTTGGGGTTTTTCTCGGAGTTCTCCCGTTTTTCCCCATATTAGGCATCTACATCATTCCGTCACCATTTCTCCATTTCGTTATTTCGTAGCATTCTCCGATCGCCGGCTGGCGACGAACGGAGGAGGCTGGCCTAGGGACGAGCGGGGTTACCTGCTCGAAACCTGGGTACACAGAGATCCTTAGCGTGGTCAGCCGGTGTGGGTTTGGGAATGTGCCAGTAGAGGGTTAGTGCAATAGACCCTAACAGATCGCAGTGCTGGGCCATAGTGCCTCCCTCCGTAAATTCCATTTCATTCCATGTGCAATGGATTGAAGGTGCTTGTAATTAGTTCGGTAACTCAAACAGTTTTCAAATAACGTTTGTAAATTGCAATGTGATTACCATTACCAGTACGAGAGAGTCTAAGCGAAATTCAATTTCAGCCCACACTCCGACAAGAATATATGGCGTAATGCTTGTGATTACTTGTATGATTCTTCGTTTTAGGTGATCATGATTCTCAGTTCTTTCACTGTAGACATCATTCTTGACAACCCCAAAGGTAGAAGTCCAGTGGAGTAAGATCTGGACTTCTAGCGGACCATGGGATGGGTCTATTTGTGCCAATCCGTCGGTCTGGAAATCGATGATTTAACTCTTCTCGAACATGGTGTGCGAAATGGGATGATGCTCAATCTTGTTTAAAGATGATTTGCAACTCCAATTCTAATTTCTCGGTTTGAGGAAATGTATGCAATGAAGTTGATGTTTGTTTCAACAAAAAGAATGGATAAAAATCTTATTGTGCATTAGGCCACACCAAACGTTGAATGTGTTCGTCTATCACACGTAGATTTTCCGAGCCCCAAATTACACAATTGTGCCGATTAATACAAACATTTACATGGAACGTGGCCTCATCGGAGAAGAGAATGTTCTTTAGAAATTCTGATTCATCATCAATTCTTTGTAGCATTGTAGCAGCGAATTCAACCATAAGCAACTTTTCCTATGGTTTTATTGCATGCAAGAGTTGAATTTTATATGGATGTAATTTCAATCTCTTCTGCATGACTCATGCACTGTTGACTTAGGAATACCCAACTGTAGATTATGGCGTGGAACGGACTTTTGAGGACTCTGAACACAGGGCTGTCGGGTTCTTTCGACATTTTCTTCTGATATTCTGGGCCTTCCTATTGTTTTTCTTTTTGCACACTACCGGTCTCCTTAAACTGTTTGTGCCATCGCCTCATATTATTCCCATGTGGAGGATCTTTGTTGTACTCACATCTGAATTGCCGTTGTGCCACAATCACGGATTTGTGTTTCGCCAACCACAAGACACATGCAGCTTTTTGTTGTACGGTAAACACATCAAATAACACAAAGAACAGTTTGAAGAAAACAATGAGCACTTCTAAACAGATTCTTTATATGCAGGCTGTGATGTCTGTAATAAAATAGCACAAGACGCAAATTTACTAATGTTCAATTGCGCAACAATGACGTGAAAGCAAACTGTTTGAGTTACTGAATTAATTACAGGCACCTTCAATCCATTACAAGTAATACATGCTTCACAGTGAACTCGTAAAACCCCACATTCATTCTCGGAAACCCTGTGTTTTATATCAGTATTCTAAATCTCAGTAGGCCTACAATACTTAAATATATTTGATAATATGTATATTTTAGCAGAAAGTACAACACTTTTATATTTGATATGAGTATTGTAGTACATAGTATAACATTTATATTTCATATGAATATTCTAGCATACGATACAACACTTGAGTATTATATGACACAGTGTAATAATTATATTTCATATGAATATTTTAGCACACAATACAACACTTTTATATTTGCTATGAGTATTATAGTATAGAATACAACACTTTTGTATTTGATATGAATATTCTGTAGAGTGAGTAAAACTTAAGTTACAGACCACGATGTTGCTCTTCGTTGGGTGGGGTGTTGGGTTTTCCCGAACTCTTGTTTGCTTTAAAGCCGACAGAGGACACAATGCGTGGATTTTCCTTATTAGTTGTTGCACTAGGCCGGCGACACAATTCTGCTGACACTTTACATTGGCAATCTCATTTAGTCTGTAGTCTGAACTGTTTCGAGAAATAGGTATTTTTTAACTGTAGACAAGTGCGAAGTACAGCAACGCAAGTTGCCAATTTTTGTAGTAAGAAGTTTGGAGTTTCTTAAGTTTCATCCCTTTAAGATGTCGGTGGTTCATAAATTCGATCTTGGTGATCCTGTAGCGCTCGCACACGATTGTCTCGCTGGATGTTAGAATGAATTCACAAAGACTTTCTGGCAAACTTAAACACGAATACCATTTTCACGTAGAACTACGTCTTTTTCCTCACTAGGCATGCTCGTAACTTGAGAATTGACCGTCACTTGAAAATGCTTCTGCTTGCATAGGAAAATACACAAGAGAGGCAGCACATATACCATTGAATAGTGGAAAGAACTCCGCATCAAACGAGATATGAACACTCTCTGCTGGTTAAGCCTGAGCGAATTGGCAACGTCGCGAAAATATCACAAATTTGGCTCGTGCTCCTTGTATTCCGCTTGTCCTTCTTGGATTTCCCTTATTCTTCTTGTATTCCCTTTATTCTTAATGTGTTCCCTTTATTCTTCTTGCATTCCACTTGTTCTCATTGTTTTAAACTTGCTCTCTTTGTATTCCACTTGTTCTCCTTGTATTCCACTTCTCTTTGTATCTCCCTTACTCTCTATGTATCTCCGTTGTTCTCCTTGTATCTCTCTTGTTCTCCTTATATCCTTCTTGTTTTTCTTATATCCCCTTTTCTCTCCTTGTATCCCTGTTGCTCTCCTTGTATCTCTCTTGGTCTCTTTGCATCCCCATTGTTCTCCTTATGTTTCCTTGTTCTTCTTGTATTCCCATTATTCTCCTTGCATTGTCCTTGTTCTCCTTGCATTCCCCTTTGTTCTCCTTGTATTTCTCGAGTTTTCCTTTTCTTTCCTTGTTCTTCTTATATAGATCTGTAGAGAAGTGATTGCATCCACACGTAGTTCTAGGAAAAGATATGCAGCACAGTAAAAATATGCACCTGTCGATTGTTATCACTATTTACTTTGCATTTTTCTCCCTCAGTGTTGGAATTCCACTCGTCTATTCATTTATTATAAATAGGCTATTAGGGTCAAGAACACCTTGTAGAATTTAATTAATATGTTAGTATCCATGTTTTTAAAGTAATTACAATAGTTTGCCGTCCATTCTTTCTTTCTAATTTGTTATTTTAGGTCACTTTCTCAACTGCTATGGTTATCTAGCGTCTGAGTGAAATGAAGGTGATAATGTCAGCGAGATGAGTCCAGGGTACAGCGCCGAAAGCTACCCAGAATTTGCCCTCAATGGGTTAAGGGAAAACCCCGGAAGAAACCTCAACCAGGCAACTTGTCCCAACCAGGATTTGAACCCGGGCCCACTCGTTCACGGTCAGACGTGCTAACTACTGCTCCATAGCAGTGGATCCGTTCCTTCTTCTAGTCTGCTCTCTCCTCACCTGTGTAGATAGTGAGCAGGCAGTAGTCATTTACCCCAGTCAGCAAAATTTATAGCCGGATATGTTATCGCTTAAGATTAAGTCAATGCTATTTTAATTTTGTTACGTAATTTGAACATTCTGTGAGAGATAATAAATCCTGTACTTTTGTAGTATAGCTAGTGTTGTAGAGTACCACATACATGTTTATTTTAGTTCAGGATTGAATTTCCTTTTCTTGTCGATAGTGAGCGTGCGAGGAAAAAGACAACGTTTCCTTTGCTGGAGTGTAGATGGCAGCGAACTGCAAACCGGTTGCTGTCATAATGTGGACGGTCCTCACGATAGCATAGGACGATCATGAGTTTTATAGTCAAGAAAATGATGCTGTTACAAACATAAGAGTCACCGGCAAAAACTGGGCTGTAGCGCATTTACCTACAGATCTGAAGCATGTTCGGGTCGTGAATTCGAATCCCACTTGGATTGGAAACCTGGTTGAGTATTTTCCGAGTTTTCTCCAACTGTAAAGTGAATGTCAGGTTATTCCATGGTTAATTCTCGGCCTCATCTCGCCAAATACTATCCATTCACGCTACATAGCCTCGATGTTAATGCAGCGTTGTTAAATAACAGATTAAGAGTTATAAATAATGGTCGTGCGAAACTGGCTTGAATGATTAGTTGTCATAGATGTTAATGCTTTATGTGGTGTGAGTATTTGGTTTTGTATTGTATCATAGAAGTAGAAACATTCAGGTGATGCAGTCTTGGAGAATAGTTCTTTGTAACAGATACAATATAATATAAGCCTAACTAATACGACTATTTGCATTTGAATGTTAAAACATAAAACAATTTTATTTGTACACCAGCATTATAATCACTCTTTATCATTAGTGAAAATCGTTCTTAATGTGCCACATTATTGTATCAGTGCCGTAAAATATTACCGTGCCAAATAAAACGTCATGACTTCCATTATGGTGACATAAATTGAAGCGTCGGCTGGAACAACGTTGTAAGTTACAACAGTTTCATTCGGCGTGTTTCCGTGTAATAATGTTGTATGTTATGTTACCTTGCTATACTCTTTGGCTTGCTACTGTCCATCAATGCAGTACGTGAAATTTATCGACTCAAACGTTTGCTACCCTCATAAGAACAACGTTGTACGTGTACACATTTTTGCAGCTCCTGTAAATTTTACCAAATGTAACTTATAACGTTGTTCCAGCCGACGCTTCAGTTATGTCATTCAGTCAATATTATGAAACGATTTGTCATGCTATAATATATTTTAATACATCACTGCTGTCATAGCAACCCATTAAACCTCTGTCCTCATAGACCATATAAAACTACCCATCATTATAAATTTAATGTTATTTCTTTATTATGTTTTATGATGCTGCCATACAAAAAAATTGTATATAATAGTTATTTATCCAACAAATGAGAGAAATTCTGGATCAATAGCTGACAAACTGTTTTCCTATGTTCGTATCGATTAGTTGGGCCTGGAATATTGGCATTTGGGATAACCTTGCAGATTATGTTACAAATATTCCTTTTTTTTTTAAATACTGTATAGTTTCTTTGAACCACAGAACTGTTTTATGTGATATTACAAGAATAGTACAAAATTGTTAAAGATTGGAAATAAATGATACGTTACCTTGTGTCCTGCATTTCATTTCTTTTTATATGGCGCGTAGAAGATAGTCAAACGAATTGCATGCATTCCGATCCAAGCGTTCCGGCATTACGCCATATAGCAAATACGTCATTGCTATTATCGGCACACGGGCCATAGTAAGGCGATTATAAACGATATTCGATGTAGTAACAACCTGTTTATAATGCTAGGATGGCAAGGAATACGTTTATAATGTGATACGTTATTGCAGTCGTCAGAATTAGAAACCTCGCTTCGATCGTTCCCAAATATTGATTTGTACAATAAAGTGTAACATTCATTCATTCGTAGTGTTCACTGCAAACCCAGTATTCTCCTATCTCCCCTATTTTCTGCGTCCATCTTTTTCTTCGCATATGATCTATATATCTTAATATCTACTTCTGCCCCGAACTCTTCTCCCGTTCACCATTCCTTCCATTGCATCCTTCAGTAGACAGTTTCTTTTCAGACAGTGGCCCAACCAATTCCTTTTCCTATTCCTGACCAGTTTGAGCATATTATTTCTCTTTCCAACACGGTTTCATTTCTTATTCTGTCTTCCACTTCACACGTTCCATTCTTCTCCATATCCACATTTCAAATGCATCTAGGTGCTTCTCTTGGTTTCGTCGTAATTTCCATGTTTCTGCTTCATACAATGCCACACTCCACACAAAGCACTTCACTAGTCTCTTCCTTAGTTTTTTCAGAGATCCGCAGAAGATGCTCCTTTTTCTATTAAAAGTTTCCTTGGCTATTTCTATCCTCCTTTTGACTTCCTGGCAGCAGTTCATGTTACTGCTTATAGTATATCCCAAGCATTTGAAGCTGTCCACTTGCTATACTGTCTCATTTAAAATTCGCAGGTTTGCATTCTTTATTTTTCTTCTTATGGTCATAGTCTTCGTCTTATTTGCATTTATCTTCATTCCATATTGCTCACAGCTGTCATTTAGCTCCAGTAGCATATCCCTAGTATCATCTCTTCTGCTAACAAAGTATGACATTATAAACTCTTATTAAAAACCTTTTATTGTACGTAGCTACGCAAATTTCGAGGCTTGCTGCAACATCTTCAGGAGCCTGAACAAGCCTCGAAATATGCAGCCTATAGCTACGTAAACAACTGTACAATGTAAGAAGTTTGTTAATATAGGATATGTAAGAATTGTTAATTTCATTTTAATGTGTTCAGGTAACTGTTTTATAATTTCAACATTCAAATGTAAGTATAAATAACTTATTAACAATATATATGTATGTATAGAGTGATTCACGAGGAGTTACCGCCACTTACGGAGCATATTTCCAAAGACATTTTGAGCAAAAAATGGTATATAAACATGAATCCTATTTACAATAATTTCAGAGTTACACTAATTTGAAATTGTTACTAAAATACTTTAACATCTTCAGAACACCAACCAATTAAATAAATGATACTTCTGAATTGTTCATTCTGTATTTGTAATATTCTTTTACCCTTAAAACTAAAAAAAAAAGTATTTTAGTAACATGTTTATATGTCATCTTTTGCTCAGTATATCTTCGGAAATAAGCTCCGTAAGTGGCGGTAAATTCTCGTGGATCACTCTGTATATATGAACAGATTAAAAATTGAATGTGACCTTTACAATATGTGACTAAAAATATAAAAAACTATATAGGTAATGTTTCTCATGTGTAGTCTTCCCTGGTGTTAGAGCCAGCACGTAGCTCTGAAACTTTTAAACATTTATAACTACATAAACTTATAAATATCCCCACCATTATACTGCTTGCATTATAATTTTTCTGAAGTGTAATAAGTAGCTACTTTGAGAATAATCTGTAGTAGGGTAGTAATATAAATGTATTATAGAAACATTGAACAATGAGATTGGCAGGGAAAATGAAGGTACTGGGTGAAAATATAGACAGGAACCAATTATTGCAATACAAATATCACTAAAACACACTATTCCTTCGGGATATTCTTGAATTCAATTTGTTTTAAAAATGACGTGCAGTAGTATTGAATCTCAGAAGAAATTGAAGGCTAAATATAAGGTGGAGATCCGTAAGTAATTTCTAAAACTTGTCGTGGTGCGAAGCCACCTGCTGGCCTCATGTCCACATGCGTCAGAAGAGGTAAACGATCACTCAACTAGTACGGAGATAACGTGTGGTCAGCACGATGCTGTCTCCAGCCGTTACGGCTGGTTTTTGAAACCGGATTTCGCTACCTGTCGTAGCTCCCTAAATTTATCAATATGCTCGGTGGGAACCGATCCCATACACAGGTCGAATTTGTTCGAAAGCAATTTAGACGTGTAGGAGTAGGTGCGTGCGTGTGTGTTTATAGTGAATAGACGACGAAAGCCTTTCGGAATTTCTATCGCAGTTTATATGTCATGCTTAAAACCTCTAGAAGAGAGGCTCCGGAATACACAGATATGACTCGGCTAGTTAACCTAACAATTAGAAGATATTTCAGAAGATCTCCTGGATATCAGTGAGCTTCGCAAATTGGGCGTCCTGACCCTTGACCGTCTTCCATATGTTAACCTAGGCGTTCCCGATTAGCGTCACCGTTTCACGGAACTGTATTAGTCTGGTTCAGGGAGGAACATTTTTAGTTGTTTAAATACTGTTAATGGTTCCCAATTATCTTATAGAGCCTCTTGTTTGTGATCATTAGGATCATTTCCTACACCTTCCTGTGAAATTGTTATGACCTGGAATGATATGGAATTGTCAGCGAAGGTGAATAGAGTGTTGGTGAAATTACATTTGTAATATTGAAGGGCAAGGGAGAACATTTCTCGATCAGACCTTGTTCGTAACCTGCAAAAATCAGTCAAACGCGCATTACACAGACTGTAATCTCGTGCAACTCTGCCAATACCCTACATAGCCACTGCATATAGGTTATAAAAGAAAGAAAATCTACAGACAACAGGAATAGAGTTTTTCAGTTACCATTCTTGAACCTCACTAGTCAACATTCCATTAAATATACTATGATAAAAGGATAAAAATTAAAACACTAAAAACTTCGGTTTATTAAAATAGTTGAAAAGGTTAAAGACTTGGTTTTTCTGAACCTACGCATGCGACGTGCGAGGTGCGAGGTCCGCCTCGCACAAATTCGGACTACACGAGAGATAGTGAGTGGCTTCTATAGCTGCGAGATGCGAGGTCTGCGCTCCTCGCAACTATAGAAATCACTCACTATCTCTCGTGTAGTTCGAATTGGTGCGAGGCGGACCTCGCACGTCGCATGCGTCTCGGTTTAGAAAAACCAAGGCTTTAGGTCAGATGACGATGAAAAAAAGGACTCCGAAACAGACGTTCGTACATATCAAGGTGTATTATCTTTTCAATCATTGAACACAGTACATCTTTGAAAGTGTTTCAATTTTTTGAACATTTATCATATTTTAAGTAATTAAATGTTGCAAAGTGAATCGAAAAGAAATCAACATTCCATTTCTCCGGAGAATTAAATGGCGGAATTATCGAACAGGGTTCTGAAAGTCTCCTTCGCGTCATCTGAGAGGATATTAGGCGCATGATGTATTTTGAAGGATATTGCAAACTTGGCCGGAAAATACATATTTTCTCAGACTGCATATGTATAGGAAATATAATCTTCTTACAGTTCGGTGGCGGCCCCAGCCGATTCTACATTGCAGGAAGGCCGAAATATGAAAAAGAAATAGAAGTGACGACGAAAGAGGGTAAGTGTAATTATAATGGCGAAATGAGTTCTAGATCCAACGCCGATAGTTTCCCAGCAATTCTGCTTCATTTGGTTGAGAGGAAAACCTTGGAGAAAGCCTCAACCAGGTAACTTGTCCCAACTAGAATTTGAACCCGGACCCGCTCGTTTCACAGTCAGACATGCTAACCGTTACTTCACAAAGGTGGACCTCAAGGAAACATACTAGTCGGCTTCCCGTCTTGGTGAAGATAAAACAAAAGTTTTTCCTCTTCTTTTCTTCAGAGTTGTCTATCCATCAGTCCTGATGTGGTCTACACATTCATGTTACTTAAGCTATCAAGAAATTTATGTTGGAAACATCATAATCATGTTTTTTGTTGGCAGTGCATCCTATGTTGATTCCTGTTTGTTTTATGTAGTGACGTCACGTTCATCAGGTGATTACTAGCAGTAATTTTTATAGGCATGGATTTCGAAGTAATGGATTAATTGGGAAAAAGGATATTATTTATTGATATAAGATAATGTATTACAAGAATCGTGCTCATGGTGTTAAGAGATGGAAGTGCACAAAAAGAACGTGCCAGTTGTTTTTAAATTTCAATTCAGAAGAGAAAGTAATGAAATGGGATAACGATCTGAAAAGCTCCACAGGGTGTCATCATAAGTATGTTTGGAAAACGCATGTGTTCCTGGATAAAACAAAAGAACAGTTCCTTATTGGGAAATATTACGGATAACGCTTAGTTTCTGGAAAAATGGACAAAATAGTATTAAATACTGACTTTATTTCATAAGTATCTGAACAGTACTTTTGCCCTTTTTGTTTTGATTCTGTCATAACTACATGTTTGGAAACTTGATGAGTGTGTTTCTGGATGAAATAAAAATAATTAACACAAAATTCTGATTGAAAGATGTATGGAATCGTCAGTTAATGCTTACTAAAGGTGCTCAATGTGTCATACTCTAATGTTTACACATGCCTGAGCACGTCGTACACACGACGGCGAATTCGCTCAAACACCATGTTGTCATCATGGATCAACTGGCATGCATTTTGAACAAGTTGCAATATCTTTTTTGCATCATTCACTAGTGTTGCATAGACGACAGTCTTCAAATGTCCCGCAATATAAAAATCTAATAGGGTGAGTTCGGGTGATTGGGCGGCAAAGACACTGGGCTACCGCGTCCAATCCATATCACTTGAAATTGTTCATTTTTCCAGAAACTAAGTATTTTCCGTAAAATTTCCCTACAAGGAATATGTCCGTGTGTTTTATCCAGGAGCATACTCACGCGTTTTCCAAACATACTTTTGACTCACTCTGTATTGGTGTGATCAGTTGGCAGAATATAAGTAATTCTATTAAACGAAAGATAAAGACTTTCGTGAAAAACCGTAGAACTTAATACATCAAGAATTAGAGAACAGCGATACATACAGTTTATCGATGTATGACTTGCAAATAATTCGTAAAAATATTAATCACTCAAGATTACGGGTTACTCGTAAGTTGAAAACTAATTTCTGTGAGCTATTTTAGATGAGATGGATTTACTAATATGCAAGCAAGAAAGCCTTCTGCTGGCAAATGATACTGGCAGTAATATCGTAATATTTTAATGGAAGACTATTTCAGTTTTATTTTTTAGTAGATACTATTTATTTATATGGAACTTTCAAAAGCGCCTCAAAATTATCCCATCAGATTTTCGTATGGAAATACAGCCTAATGTAAGCGATGTATGACTTGCACATAATTCGTAAAAATATTAATCACTCAAGATTACGGGTTACTCGTAAGTTGAAAACTAATTTCTGTGAGCTATTTTAGATGAGATGGATTTACTAATATGCAAGCAAGAAAGCCTTCTGCTGGCAAATGATACTGGCAGTAATATCGTAATATTTTAATGGAAGACTATTTCAGTTTTATTTTTTGGTAGATCCTATTTATTTATATGGAACTTTCAAAAGCGATCGCAAAGCATGTTTTATAGCATCATAAAAATTTGCAGTTTGAAATATTATCAAACAAAGAAACAAATGCTAGGGAAGTGATAAAAATAAACAAAGCTAGGGAAGTGATAAAATTGTAGCGATAAGCAGCCATGATTGGTTGAAACATGTTCTTTCTTACCGTTTTATTGGTAAAAAGTAGTATGACTTAGTAAAAGTGTAATAGTCATTTTAAATTATGTAAAAGGAATCATTAAAGAAATGGCGACACTATTGAAAAAGTTATTATCTTTTTAAAGGCGATTGGGTTTTTTAGTAGATATAATTGCACTTCATGTGCATTATTTATAGATGAATTGGTTCGTAGATTCAGATTGTGAACAGAGGATGTTCAGATTTTAGTACACAGAAGGACAGGCAAATAGAATATCCAGAGACACTTCATGGTATTTGGTATGCTGAAAATATATTTTCGTGAAAATATGGAAGTTAACATTTTTGCGTCATTACGTCTTATGACTGGAGTAATGGTTATCAGTATCATAACTACTTTGTATTCGACAGGTCCGAAATTAGCTTCCAGGACCCGGATATCACGACTTCAGGTTTTCGAGCTTTCCCATGATCCCATGATCTTCCAGGAACTTCAAAAGACCACGATTCGTCTCCTTTCCAATCCTAATTAACTTACCACCGTCACATTTGATCGTTCTATCATCTACCGAAATAGAACTTCCACGTATCCGTCGAAGTATCGCATCCAGCAAAACGAGTATGACGGTGAACTACGTCAATGTGGAGAAATTCGAAAAAAAAAAAATAAAAACGTAGCCTTACTATCCTGCATATCCTTACGTAGAACTGCGTGTAGGTACTTGTCGAAAGGTGCATAGCTAGATTGTGCTATAATGTATTTACATAGACCTACGTGTGGGCAGTATGAGAAATGAAACAAGGGAAAAAGGAGAATCCAAGGGTAACGGAAAAACGTGGAGAAGAAGGGAGAAGAAAACTAAAACAAGAAGAATATCGGGAACTCAAGAGATCAATGTGAATGTAACGTAGAAGTTTGTTTTGAAGAGACCGAAAACTGCAGTCATGTTATATCGAAGTTTTATTAAAAGTGAAAGGAGGTTCTTTGTTATTGTTTTTTATTTTTAGTTGGTTATTTAACGACTCTGTATCAACTACTAGGTTATACAGCGCCGATGGGATTGGTGATAGCGATATGAGGTAGAGGATTCGCCATAGATTACCTGACATTCGACTTACGATTGGGAAAACCTCGGAAAAACCCAACCAGGTAATCAGCCCAAGCGGGAATCGAACCTGCGCCCGAACGCAAGTCCGAATCGGCAGTCAAGTGCCTTAGCCAACTGAGCTACCTCTATGGCTCTTTTCTTATTACTTGTCACAGAATGGTAATGAAAAGACTATTAAAGATGTTGGAAATTTACAGAAATTTCGATGGCCTAAAACAAGTACGAGTAGGCCTACACTTCATTCATGTAATACTACGTTATTACGCACATCCAAAGAGTTAAACTTTTCATAACAATCCGTCAAATCATATCTTAATATATAAACATTTGAAAATGTTGTCAGAATGTACAGGGACATCATTTTATTTTTACTAACATTTTTAATATTAACGTGGCTATAGCTTTGGATTAATGATTGATACCCGGAAACACCGTTTGCTACCTCCTTTCACGACTGGAGTTTGATGGAGTTGGCGTAAAATACAAACAAATCACTTTACTAGGTACAGGAGGGAAGAAAAGTAGTTCATTTACGTAAAGTAGGAAATATCGCGATTTTGGGTGTGATAATTTTCATTAGGTTTTGTTTAATCAAAATACAGTACAGTATTAACAATAAGTGTTTTTACTCACGAACTGAGTTATCCATGCGAACGTATTCATTATGCAGTGTATATTATGCTGTCTACAGCACATTAGCGTACGATATAGAGAATGAAGTTAAAAAGAAAAATAATCATAATATGCATATTTAAATACATTTTTGAAAATGTTGGCCGTTCATTTCTTTTGTGCCTATTATCGCACTATAGTCTATTGAATCTAATTCCAATTACCAGTTTCGTCCTTCATACTTAGTAACTCATGTTGAAATAATTCTGTACCTACTCTATAAAAGAGTACCTTACGTACTGTAAATTCAGTCTTCACTTCTGCCCGACCCGCACAGATAAAATTACTCAGATATGCTATCTACTGTCCGTCCAAGTGGTTATGTCGCAGGATCGTAGAAAAAGGTGGGGGATCACGTGATAGTTAATTACTTAACGAGGCCCTTTTATTTAAGTTATTTTAAACAGTTGTATAATATTACGTAGACGTCGAATTAATTCCTAAGAGAAATTGAAGTTCTCAGAAAAGAGCTAAGAAAGCCCAAGTACTAGTCTTTACAGTGGAGCGAGCAGAAGCAGGTGGGGGAAATCGGGATGCGACGTAGGCAAACGGACGACAGTACCTGTGCGAAAATATGATTCAATATTGGAAGTTTTCGTCACTGGAAAACGCAAACATATTTCTGAAACGTACTATAATCACTAACTCAGTACTGCGGCCTTGGTTCTGTGTGGAGGACAGTTGGAACTTCGTTAGTAGAAGGGGTGGGAGTGAAGTACATTAAAAAACTCAGGTACAATAAAAGTTGAAGTAAAAATAAAATGATGTCTCTGTATAAAGATTTTGACATTAAAAAAATATTAATAACTCAATGACTAGAAATAGACAACTAAGTACTTTGATATATCATGAGTTCCATCGACGAATTCAACATAAATATCCTGGACACTGCAGAGAAGTCAATATAATTCTTATGCAGGAAATGCAGGACTGAATATAAAATTATAATTCTGAAAACCGATAAATTATAATTGGATTCTCACTAGTGCCAATGAAAAATAATTGCAATGATTTGGAAACAGTCTTCAGCAATTTATTTTGAGGATACTGCCAGAAAATGAATGGTCACATAAGTTAATTTGAACACCTCTGTAAGCCTATTCGTAATGTTTGTTTGGTGAGTGGTAAAAATTTTTTCTGTTGAAAGGATTAACTATTGTCACTACCAGTAGAGTGAGAAGTATTTGTATTTATATTTAAATTGATCATTCTCTTATATTTAATTCATACCAACAGTTCTGAGCACTATACTGATTCGCTTTATTACCTATGTAAAATCTACATTTAATTCTAAGTTACTTGAAATTCTGTTGAAATATTAATAAAATGACAATTTTTATATGAGAAGGTTACTGTAGTAGGAGGTCAAGTTCAGTGATTCACATTGGGTAGGTCCTTGATCAATCTGTTGTGTATCAGCGACATGGGAAACATGCGGACTTTAGTGGGTATTTTACTAATAACGAAAAAGATATCACATGAACTCTTATAGCCTACTTAAAAAAATCTGGATAACAAAGTTCAGAGATCACGTAGCAGGACGTCATATTTTTTGTTAATAAAATTGAAGATGAACTTCAATCTCACTCGTCGAACAAATAAGATTAATTATGAGAATTACTTTTCGTGTGAAACTCTCTATATAATTTATCTTACTGGTCTCGGGGTTTTAGCGACCTCTGTCTCAAGACACAAGCGTTCAATATCGGCCGAGGGCGAGACATTTTAATACAGACAAAACTCATACAAAATATGTATGTAATGTATGTATGTGTGTGTATGTATGTATGTATGTATGTATGTATGTATGTATGTATGTATGTATGTATGTATGTATGTATGTATGTATGTATGTATGTATGTATGCATGCATGAAATGCCTGCCCACTTCACTTTACGTGATTCGGGTTCTGCATATTGCGGATAGATGGCTCGACTGCGACCCATTTTCTAGTTGCACACCAGTTCGACGAGCCACATTGTACATGATGTGTATCTGTGGAGAGTTATGTCATGTATTAAGGTGAGTGTATGTGTAAGTGTTCATGTAAGTGTAGTGTATGGAATGAGTGATTACGATGAAGGTGAGGAAGGGAGAAGGGGAATAGCACCAAGGGGGCCACCAGGCTTAACGTCCTCAGCTTTATTCTCATGAACAAACCAAAATTCGATATGAAAATCCGCTGTTAATATTTTCTCAGTTCTTGGTAAGGGATGTCATCTCGATAACGATTGGTGAGACATCTAGTGTAAGTGAGAATATTCATTCATAGTGTTCACCCCAAGGGCCGAGCTTTCACTGGAAACCCAACATTCTCCAATCTTTCGTATTTTTTGGCTTAATCTTAGTCTACGCATACGATACATGTATCTTAATATTGTATCTATCATCTGATATCTTCTGGTTCCAACTTTTCTTCCATTCACCATTCCTTCCAGTGCATCCTTCAGTAGGCAGTTTCTTCTTAGCCAGTGACGCAGCCAATTCCTTTTCTCTTTCTGATCAGGTTCAGCATTATTTTTTCTTCATCCATTCTTTCTAGCACAGCTTCGTTTCTTATTCTGTTTGTTCATTTACACACTCCATTCTTCTCCATGTGTACATTTCAAATGCTTCTAGTCATTTCTCTTCACTTCGTCGTAATATCCATGTTTCTGCCACACGCCACACAAAGAACTTCACCAGTTTCTTCCTTAGTTATTTCTCCAGAAATCCGCAGAAAATGCTTCCTTTCCTTTTAAAAGCTTTCTTTGTCATTGCTGTCCTCCTTTTGACCCTGGCATGATAGCAATTGCAAAGGAAGCTTTTAATTTAAAAAGTCTATTCAAATATCACTAGTTCATAGCAATGTGTAATCGATACCAGGAGACGGACTAGACGAAGGGCAAGATTTAGGATGGTTACATAATATTAGTCTGCATTTTGAAAATTTCTGTTTTATATCTGATACATAGTTCTTAATAGTTTTTGTGCTGAATTCGAAAATAACTTTCAAATGTTCCTATCACGTAATGGTTTCATACAAATCGCAACAATTTAAATATGTAGTAGATAAATAATTAATTCGTTATTTCTTAGATATAAAGTTATAGCTTCCGTGAAACATAATTTAAATTTGCTTGAAGATTAGTTAAAAAACTAAACATTGTAGTAATTTACACTATAAACAAGCACAATCCATAATCTTAAGTTAATACTGCATATGATCAATTTTTTTTGACATCCTCGAATGTTATTCATTCAACAGTAGTGCGCCATCATGATAATATTTAATGTTCCTTGTTACCTCTTATTTATATTTTCAATGGCTTGATGAATTTTTTTCACCTTGTTCCTTGCTAAAATCTTCTGAATTTTGGGGAAAATAATTTAGATAGGAATGAAGGAAATGTACTTTTACACTCACAACCAATATTTTTACAACTTTCTAACTTCACTTTCGCTATGTTGACGCAATTTAAGTCTCCTTTATTTGCAAACACATTAAAAATAGCATTCCTGAATGCATTCGAGGCTTTCTTTACATTTCCTTTTTCGAACTGAATGCCCATCAACAATTTTCGAATTTCTTGGTCTACGAATACACTAGCTTTAATTTTTTCATAGGGGATTGAGAGAAATTTAACACACAGATACATGAAGTATTCACTACCCTTATCAAAAACTTTTACAGATTGTTTCATTAAATCTAATTTCACATGTAGACATGGCAACAGGACCATTGAGGGTTCAATTAAAAGTAGACTGAATATATACTGTAATGGCAGACGAAATGTTAGCATACACATGTGCATAAAATGTCTTTCTTATTTTTAGCACTATATCCAATTATGTTAACTGTGCGAAAATAACAATTATTCCAGTGATCTTTAGAGTCATTTCATATCATAGGGCTACCAAATGATATTGGCTTCATTTTTCCAATTCCTCAGCCCTTCTGTGGTACACAAGAACGACACATTTTGAGGAGCCCAAGACCTATGGGCATCGCCCAACTTTATGTGAATGATTAGCATTCTTTACGAGACCTGTCACTTGTGAAACTATCACATATGTTTAATTAATTAATTAAGGAGTTAAGGCTTTCAAGCCTTCTCTTCCACAGCACCAGAAATGCAATAAAACTACAAGAAAAATTATACATCAGTGCAATTAGTCTATAGTAATAACGAGTCACAGAATGAATATGACATGCAAAAACAACTGAACATACAAGTAAAAATTAAAAATAATAAAAATTAGTCTAACATATTAAATGATACAAAAAGAGCAAATAAAAAGTAAAAACATATACAACAAATACAGACACAAAATAACAGTGACACTCAGTGTCATTGTTATTAACCAAGGGACAATAAGCTTTTCTAGTGTTCTGGCACAGAGACAAGGGAAAGGATTAATCTGACAAAAGGAAATTATTGCCAAAATACTAAGACAAAAACTTCGACATTAATCTAGCAAATTCTCAGAAACGGATTTCGTGAGATAAAACGTAGTTTTCTAGTTTACTTTTAAACTATGACAGTGTCCGGCAATCCCTGACGTCACTAGGTAACGAATTCCAGAGGGGAGGCAATGATACAGTATAGGAGGATGAATATAAGGAAGTTCTGTCACGAGGAATAGAAAGGAAAGATTTATGCTGATTTTGTGAAGTAGTTAGAAACTAAAAGCGTGAAGACAAGTAATTTGGAGAATAGGTTGTTATGTAAAATTTTGTATAGAAGTGAAAGTAAACCCCATGGACTATTTTGTGTTAGGAAGACAAGTGTGAAATCGATGGGGTTTTTATTAAAAGTATGAAAATGATTATGCAATGCAGACTTGAAATTACTTGAAAAATGATATTTTGTTTTATACTCCTATATAAAACGTGTTGTTCGGACGGCTGATGTATTTGTGCTGTCTGCTGTGAATCAGAATACACAAAGAACAAGCAGTAGGCCTATATTATCAAAGTGGCATTGAACGACAACGGCATTGATGAAAGAGCACGGAATGTGTGGAGGGAGCAGGTATGAGTCTAGACTTAACTAAATATGTCTGAGTTAGCTATAAGCATGTTTCGGAAACTGATTGTCAGCAGAAAAGTTTCCCTGGTTTTTACATAGGGAACACAACAAAAATTTGGCATCTAAAGTTGTTTTTAAGAGCATTTAATATAAGTACTAATACCCTACATAAATTCTCAATGCTTATATACTTGAAAGCAAATGCACAGGCAAAGCGCATCCCTCAAAATACACGCGCGATATCTGTTGGTGCTAGTTCAGGATATCCCTATAGCTTATTATTATATGCAGCAAAGCCTGAAGTAAGCACATAGTCAACAGAATACGTGCCATTGTTTCCACAGAGACTCTTCACAGAATTGATTGGTGATTTAGAACTGCAATATGGACCATTACTTTTGCATTGCGAGGTGCGTTGGCTAAGTAACGGCAAAATCCTTCAACAGTTTATTAATAGTACACTATGCAACGAGCCTATAATGGTAGTAATTAAGACGCGAGTATGTTTATGAAACGAGCGCAAGCGAGTTTCATAATTTTCATACGAGCATCTTAATTACCATTATAGGCAAGTTTCATACGACTTTTTATACTCGACCATATTTCTAACTTGAAATTATTCATAAGTATTCATGCTATTCTTATATGACTGGGGAGCGGAACTGACCTTGTGCAATATATCGTAAATTGTGAGATGTGCGCAGACGCGAAAGTATTGATTTTTTCCGAGAAACAAATGCCATTGACCTTTATATATATCTAGAGAGTAAAATAAACATTAATCTCGATATAACCTTGAAATTGATTTAGACATTGAAAAACGAGATGACAAATTGAATTTATTTGAATATTATTTACAATTAACGCTAATTATTATAGTAACAGAACATAACCTTCTTCTGCGACAGTAATGGATTTCCAGCCTCCGTGACGTTTAGCTAGTTGTCTTTCGATTGCATATCCGAGAATAAAATCGATACTTGCACTTTCATACTGCTACAATGGTGTTTTCTGATTGGTGGAACATCTGAACTTTAATAAATAGGTGTACTTTAATGAGGTCCATTAAAGAGCTGCTACCAGGTGTATAATTACTACATTTCGGCATGGTCGAGCATAAACTATTAATTGCTACCACATAACTTTTGAAAAAAAAAATAAATAAAAGGTATTATGGTAAATATCTTGAATATTGACGTTTCCTTCATAATTTAGTTTCCTTAGCTAACCTGATAGGAAAAATTATAATATGAAGAAGAAGGTAAAGAAATTGTGGAAAGGCTAAATGAGTACATTCTTTCATTGATAAGCTAAATGTATGGAAGAACAACTGAAGAAGTATTGATTTAACACACTTCGCTACTATTAAATCTTAATAAGAAAAAGGAAAGAAACCACATGTAAAGGAAGCTGATACACAAAAATTTTATCTGTCTAGATAAGTGATTCTGATGGTAGATTTTTTAAATTTGAAAAATATTTCTTTGGTACCTCAGTTTGTGTTTTTTTTCCACGGGGAAACATAAATTTATCTGCTTAGTAGAGACAGAATTTAATATAAATGGACGAGTTGCTAAACTTCAAATTGTCTCATGAAGAAATTATTTATGTATTTAGATGTTGCAAAACCTGAGAAATGTTGGCCTGTCGTATCGTATATTTATGACATAGTGATATATCAATTTACCTTTCATTTTCAAACTCGAACGTTATAAAAATTATATACAGAACTAAGCTAACTGATTAATATTTGCAACCATGGATTTTGTGAGTTACACACCAAATATCAAAGTTACTGTTAAGAAAATTTCCTGGCAAGTTTCATATTTATTAAGTTGAAACGTAATTTGTGCTAACTTTTAGTTTTTCACAAAACGTTTAATAGGCCTATTTTCAAAAAGTTATTTCCGTAAGTATTTAATTCTGTTCTAATTCTAATTCCAATTCTAACGTTTTTAAAGTTTTGACATTCATTGAATTTACAAAAATAAAAAATGGCGTGGATATTGTTTATTACAGAGGTAGAGTTTTCAAACTGAGAACTTGTCAGCAGATCACCAAAATTTTGAGGTTGTCTGTTTCTGTTCTAATGTAAAAATACATATTCCCTCTTTTTTTTTTTTTTTTTTTTTAAATCAACAGCTTCGTTTCCGTGTACTTTAATACGAAAAGGTACAATTTCGTTACCGCTATCTTAGATAAGATTTTGCTGCATTCTCTTATTTCAGTTGTGTTTGAATTTAAAACTACCTGAATACCTACTTCATAATAACTAGGAATAAATTTCAACAGCGACTTGGAGAAATTAACTTGGAAAGGGGTCATCTTCACTATCTTAAATTTTGCAGGGGAGGCAAAAAACTGTTTTATATCCTTCATAATGCGTACAAATTAAAATAATAATTTTGTATCATTGAAGGGTAATTGGACGTGATACAAAAAGCCTATGCAATATAATCATTTTTAGCCATACGGTATGTCTGTGAAAATTATTATTTTTTTTCGTGGAGATGACCCATTTTCAAAACAAATATGGGTTTTTGAAAGATTAAATCCACTTTTACATCTGAAACTTATACTTTTATGAAAACCAAGTTGAAAAAATACAAATAGCCCTGCAAGACCTTCCTAAAACAACGTATTGTAAACAAAATAAATTATTTTTGTGAAAGATTTATACGTAGCTTGCGGAGAAGGAGCGACAGAACTACGAGCTAATTTTCTTAAAATCGAGCTGTATCTCCGTGAGGGGCAGCACGAGGAAAGACTTTGGACTGAACGTGAGTGGCACCGGAGTGTCTTTGCAGGGCGTCACCTCGTAGTGGGATAAGATATGGACTAATCCCGTCTTGACTTGCATGTATCCGAAACGCATACCTGGAAGAGAGAGCAAAACCTGAATTTCAGTTTTTTAGCTATTCTGTTCTGTAGAGCTATTCTAACAAATTAGAAATAGACAAATAAGTAAAAGACTATTATACTGGGGTATTCCAAAAGTAATGACACCACTTTTATGGTTACAAACCAAATATATTTATGAAGCTTGAAAGCCAGTACCGTGCAGGGGTTGTAAGATTTTCGAGCATAAGTCATAATCACAAGGATTCATGTCTGTGCTTTTTCTGAGTACTTCCTAGTTTCACCTTCTTAAGAGATTAGTCACTGTGTCGGCTACTTGACAGCGAGCATTGTTGTTATGTAACACAGTAGGCCTGTCCTCAATGGCATGTGGTCGTATACGATGCTGCGGTGGGCGCATTGAGTTGGCATTTTTTCTCGTGCAGTTTGGATGTCTATGAAGCACCTTTGTTCATACTTTCTGAACACCTTTTAGAGCGATATTACTGACTACATACACAGTGTATAGCCTATAAAAAATATTGTTTTTGGAGTATTTCAATATGAATGATGTGTAAAACAAACGGTTGCTCTTTAACATATTGTAAACTTCTAATGATTACCACTGTGAGCGCTTTTTTACATTATTATTCCCATTAATTTTCGGATGCCCTGGTATTTAAGGTGTTGAGTAATATGCAGGGAACGGATTTATATGGACTAAAATGTATGAAATAGGTAAATATATATGAGGTGTAATTATTAAATTCCGATACTGTGTCTGCTGTGAACGAAGGGATCACGTGATTGACACGCGCGCACAGCAGAGACATTAGACGACCTATCTTCATTGAGACCTGTGTTAGATAAGGTTTTGTTAGCAAGTGCATCCGCGCATTTGCGAAATCACGATTGACTCGAAACTGGAGCAGAGAGCCAACATCAGATTCTTCAGGAAATCGGCAACCGAAACCCATGGAATGTTGAAGCAAGCCTACGGGAATGAAGCAGTGAGTCAGGCGAAGTGCTTTGTGTGGCATTCGAGTTTCAGAAATAGCAGAACATCGCTGGAGGACGACGAGAGGCCAGGTCACCACATACGTGCATGACTGCCGAAAATGTCGACAAAATTCGACTAATTGTGCATAATGATCCTCACGTCCATTTTAAACATGAACGACCACAACTCTGACAGAGAACAAATGGATGCTCCATGACGACAATGCACCAACTCACACACCTCTCGCAATACGCCAGATTTGCACCCGTAACAAGATGATCGTCGTTCCTCTCCCTCGTATTCACCAGATTTGCCCCCTGCGACTTTTTTTTTGTTTTCGAAGATGAAATTGAAGCTAGTTGGTCGACGTTTTGGCACGGTGGAGAAGATCCAACACGAATCGCAGATGGTGCTTGACAGGCTTCAAGAACGCGACTTCCAGGAGGAATTCCAAAAATGGCAGACACGTTGGGATCAGTGTATAGCTAAACAAGGAACCTACTTTGAAGGGGATGGCAGCTAAATTTAAATCAGGTAATATTATTTCCATTTATGGGACAGGTCTCGGAATTTAATGATCACATCTCGTATATAGTTATTTTTATCAAAATATGGAACTAAATGTGGACTTAATATTATCAAAAAGTGACTATCTACCTTAAATATTAGTAGTATAGTTTAATCAAACTAAACAAAGAATATAATGGTCAGTGGAAGTACCTTATCTTTTATTGTATGATTTTGTTATGTGACCTTTAAACAAAATACAATTTTTATTGCCTGTTACCATAACAATAGGTTACAAACATTTCTTTCAAGTGCTGAAAAATGAATTTTCTTCCATTGTCTCTCGAGGACAGATTTATACTGACTGAAACTGCTTTCAACGTCACAAGAAGTAATCGGTGCATATTTCCATTTCACAATGTCTGCTGGGGATAATCCAAGTTTATCTTCACTGTTGAATCACCACTCATCACTGCAACAACCTTTTGTAGTTCTTCATATCCATGGTTTTTCGAAAGTACAGTGTCCACCTTAGCTTTTACTGCACCTACAACTTCACTTATACCACGAGTCAGTTATTCAACAATACTATTTACAATTTCTAAGCTTTCAGAAAGTGTAAGGTACCTGTTTTGGAGACTTCTGAGCGTTTTTATGATACATGAAAATGTATGCTAAATGTAAGTTAAATCATTCTTCACACTTGTGTCACAAGGAACAATTTTCGCGATATCAATTGAGACTGCATCTTCAGAGTCCAACGCAAGTAGAACATTCTTAATTGAGTCTGACTTCGGACAGTTGACTAAACAACATATTAACGTAAGAAACAAAAGTAAATTTTATCAGATAGTACTGTAAGAAATTGAGTTTTTTTATTCAAAGCAATATAAACTAATTTTTAGATGAAGTGTGATGCTGAGAAGCTCTTTGTATGAGTAGAAAAACGTCCTGCTATTTACAATTATTTCAACTTGAAGGATCACAGCAACCGTGTGTTTGGTAATAACTTGTTTGCTGCAGTGTTTACTGGAGGCATTTGAAACAGTAACAAAGATTTTGTTTCGAGCAGCCTGAAACATGTTTGTTTGCCGCAGTGTGGGTCTATCCTCAAATATAAATTGAATGTGCTAGAACTCGACTAAGGATATGTACTGTACTGAATTGGAAAAAAAGTAACATCATTTTCGTCCACCACAAAATCTACTTAGATTGGCCAGCATTTCAGTTCGTTTACACGAGATATCAAGTTGACTTTACTAAATATTTGGCAAAGGATGCACTTGTTATTGACATATCTGATAAGTAACCAAAGAGTTGCTCACCGATACAATTCCTGGGTCCATCTCCGAACGGAAGATAAGCGTACGGGGGCCACGTCTTACGGTTTTCCTCCGTAAAACGCCGTGGATCGAACTTATCAGGATCGGGGAAGTATTGCGGGTCTAACTGTATACCCAGCAGGGGGATGTAGACGCCTGTGCCCGCTCTCAGGATCACGCTGCCCCGACCGGAGGGATGTGGCAGCGAGTAGTCTTCACAACACATTCTGTCCAGGAACCCCAACACGGGATACTTGCGCAGCGTTTCTGAAACACAGTGTTGTCATAATCATGAGTGAATTCTACAATGTGTGGACTAATAGTTGGCTTGGATCTTCGAGGACCGAACCGGGCACGGATCCACACACTTAGACACTTTTGGTCCATTTGTTCTCTATTTATGTTATGGTGGCATGATTGGCATTCGTGAATTCGACGCAAACAGGTGGACCATCCTGTCTCAGACCTGACAGAAGCAAGTTCCATCCCCATATTAGAGCTTGATAAATCGCAGCGTCCGGAGATCGAAACTTTTCGTATATAAACATAGGAAAACCGCACTTCACGAACCTAACCTATTTTTAATGATCGCAGGTTATACACTGCTCGCCGATTTAGTAAAATACTTTTGAGTCTAAAGAAAGCAGAAAAAAGTACAACGTGGTCTGTTGTTGTGACGAGAATGCAAGCCACTGCATACCGGTTAGGCATCATGTTACAAAACATTCGCGCCTAAGTATTTTTGACAAAGTAAATATTATACAACGCCTAGAAAACGGCTCAATATTAAGCATCTGGAGAGTTTAAGGTAATATTTATTTATTTTTTATCTATTTATTTACTTATTTACGTATTTATTTACTTACAGTATGTATTTATTTGTTTGCTTGGCTTGCTTATTTATTTGTTTATTTAGTAATTTATTTATTTATTATTGTATTATAAAGATAGGTACATTCTAGGAAATAAAATTAATTTGTATTAACATTGTATCAGATTCACTTTTTATAATGAATTTGAAACATCAATTCCCGTATGATCGAAGTTTTCCTGTTCATAATATTCCTCGACTTTCATGCTTTACCTAAACACAATGTTTTCCTGTTACAGGAGACTTGCTCAGCGTGTTGTATCTAAGTAGGTTAACATTGATTTTCACCTATATCGACGGAGCAGTGTAGATGAAATGAGGGGGATGTGAAATGTGTTGGTCTGCCTTGTCCACTCCAAATTGGTCTTGAATTGAACCTTATCCGCCTGGATGGACGATTAGCTCTTTAGCTCTGAGTCACAGACACGACAGTACTAACAAAATCCGTGGAAATCCAGAGTACCGTAATCCTTTGCGCTGACAAACGCCGACAAATCGGTCATTCCTATTCCAGCGCGCGCTATGCAGTATATAGTCATATAGGAAACGAATGTAATGTAAGTGCGAAAAAATGTCATGCTGTTCTGTTCCGAACTGTTTACAGAGAACTGAAAAAGGCGCACATTTGTTTTCTCTGTCGCAAGGCGAAAAAATAAGGGAAAAGGAAAGAAGTGATTACAAATATGAAAAGGAACGATCTACGACCTAAGCGAGCATTACATTAATTGTGAGATTAATGAATGACTTTATCTTGGTACTTCTTTTTTAAAAAATTTGATCAATTTCAGAACAAACACAGACACCACATTTCAACACTTTTCAACAATCGAACGCACCTCACACAACAGGCAGCGAATTTCGAGATGACGCCGAGATCTAGTAGGCTCTGAGGATGGTGTGAAGAAGCACCGAAACAGCTGTAAGCCGCACATGCTTACACAATTAACACGAGTAAGATCGCCATTTAATCAATTATTTATATTCAAGTGTTAACATGGAATAATCAATGTTCTACGTCTGTTACAGAGAAGAGACGAGACTAATGCCGTTACGAAGTACGAAGTCGAATTACCAGTAACTTACGATATCGGTAGTGGATGGATGTCGGGTAGGCATCTAATTGTGTATGCATTATTTTTAATGAGTATATACTTCGCAGAAATTTATGAATTGGCGAGCTCGTGCAGACCTCTAATATATACAGCACATTTAATGTAATTGATCCAACAAGCATATGTAATAAAGGGCAACAAACTATCAACCATTTAATTTATGCATGCCCAGACACAAAACAACAAAGACTATTATTTATTATTCATAAAGGAAATAGGGAGGAATGGGGGCAATTGGCCAGTCAGTAATTATTTATCAGCTTATAACCAATAAATAATATGAGACTTTTTCACAAGTTTATGTAATTAATTATTCATTTGCAAATAGAAACAATAGCTAAAGGTGTAAATATGATTATTTAAGCTCATAGTTATTAATTAAAATTTTATTATATTACATTATTATAATAATAAACTTAGTACACATAAAAAAGAAGCTTCAATGGAGAAATTCAGTTATAAATTAATATGTTTATTAAGATGTGGTGTAACAATTGGAATATAAAATAGTAGCATTTTGTAATCCCCGAAACTGCAATACAATGTAATAGAAAATGAATAAAAAAATGAATTCATACTAACATACGTACATACATACACGATTTCAGGTTGGGATGTTTAAGTACAACTATCAGTCTGACTTTGTATTAGTTCCATTAGGAGGGCAGGAGAGAATTGGAATATTTTCTTAATGATTTGATAGAGTGTAATTAATTTCTAAGTTATAATGCCTAACGTTTCTTCCCCTTATATTGCAATTAGGCGTAGGCCTACATTGGATTAGACATAGGTTACATTGAGATTCATTTTTACAGACCGAAAGTTGCTAAACATTGATCTAGAGCAGCGTGTTTCAATATTTTTCAACGCGTGGCACACTTACGTTGTAATTTAAAATACCGCGGCACACACTTATAATCTAAACCAGTGGTTCCTAACTAATACAAATGATATTTTGAAGATTGGTCCATATGATAGGTACTTCGGGCAGAAGAGGTTGCAGTTGGTATTTTTCTCGGGGTTCTTCCATTTCCCCATATTAGGAATCCTCATTTTCATTCAACATTTCTCCATTCCGTCATAATTCCCCTAACGCATGGAGGATGCTGGCCTAGGTATGGGTGGGGCTGCCTGCTAAGAACCTGGATATGCAGCGAACTTTAAGCTATGGTTTGTACACAACAATCTTCGCCGAACGATCAACGCTGAAGACTGAAATCGCCAGCGTTCATCGTCAGAGAGTGGTTTCTTTACCGGCGAACTTCGTAGGTGCATAGTAAATTGTTTTGTATAGTTGACCAAGTCTGATCAGCTGATAAGTGGATGATAATATGATAACATTATAATATAAGTTTTGCCTTTTTTTTAAAGTTTACCGGTCAGAGGCCGTTTACCGAAGTTATCTTTGTTTTCCCGTTTTCTTTCATTTCCTTTTTACTTAACCCGGACCAATAGAAGAAATAGTGTACGCACTTCTATGCTTTCCCATTGTCAGTGGCGGACCTGACAACTAGTGGCGCTTCGATCGCTAGGATCCATCTGTTGTCTGAAGTCAGATACCTCGAAAATATATTTCTCGCGCGTTTAATGATGAAAGTTGCTAGGGGTTGTTAATATGCTTTGTTGTTGAGAGTTACGTAGATATCTTCAATTTGTTGTGCTTTGAATTAACTAGTGACAAATGAATATTATGCGGTGGTTTACAAAATAATTACAAAAATTCCGTACTGTTTTGTTCCGGGTTATAGATCGGAATACAGTAGAAATAGTGTAACAAGACATTTCTTTTCATCTCCCAAAGAAAAAGATGAGTTTGGAAAGTGGGCCAGAGCGATTCCGCGGAAAGATAGGCAGCTTTCGGTAAATAACCGATCAGACTGTTTTAATATAAAACGTCATAAGACAGCAATACCGCGAGTGCGTTAAAAATTACAACCAAGAGTTGTACCTCACATTTTCCCTAATTTACCGAAATGATGAAATATATGAAAATAAACGTTGCGGAGTGGTAATATTCGATGAGGTCAAATTCAGAGAATAAAGTCAATTGAATAATTATTCCCTTAAAGTGGACGTATTTTTTGATTTCGGAGATCTCACATCTGATGTCCAAAAGAAACAATTAGCAAATCATGCTTTAGTATTTATGCAAGATTGGATTCAACTAATTGCTATTTACGCTAGCAGAAACGGTACTCCAGGTGACATTCTCGCTAAAATTCTTATACAAGTTGTACTTCAATTAGAAGCAGTTGGGACGAGGGTAGTCGGTTTCACTTGTGATGGCAGTCAAACAAATAGAAAGGCCTGGAAGTCTTAGAAATCAATGAAAAAAATTTCCAGCATAATACTATATTCCTAATCCGTTCGACGACAAAAAGAAAGATACGGGCATTCTCAGATTTTGTGCACATACTGAAATGCATGAGAAATGATTTCCATGATAAAATCGAACTCTCTTGGAAGGAGAAAACTATCAATTTTAATTTTTATAGGAGACTTTTTAAGGAAGACTTATCTGGATGTACGAATGTGTAGGGTTTGTCCCAAGTTTGACAACAGCTCATTTATAGGCTATCTCTCGTCCTTTAAGACAATGGATGCCACCAGACTCGCGTTCCAACTCTTTAGCAACAGTGTCGCCAAAGGCCTTAAATTTTATCGAGAATTAGGGTCATCGGGTTTCGAAGGCAGTGAGGGCACTGAAGAATTTATGACATTTAAACTGTATTGCCGCCGCATTAAATTCACACATTTCTGCTAAGGCTCTTTATAAAGACTCTTCTGATCACTAATTCCTTACTGATTTTCTTCAGTGTCTCACAATTACAACCAACACATTTGCGTCTGCTACAACAATGTTTAGTAGTAACCTTTCAGAATATCTTAGAATGGCTCCGGAGCAAAGGATACAAATATATTCTAACAGGGAAACTCGCCCAAGACCCCTTGGAACATCACTTTGGAATTTTGTTTTCACTCAGTTCAGATGACCATCCTTCGACGATAGATTTCCTCCATATGCATTTACTACCAAGCAGATCCTTCTTAACATTGCTGGAAACTCTGAAACGAAAAGTGATGATGAACTACGCACATCGTTTGTGAAGCAAATGCGAACATTAGCGCGAAATGTGGAATTACTCAACAAGATAGTTAGGAAGTCTGTAGAAACATGTATAAAAGGAAAAAATGTTATTCATGAAAAAATACATGGTCAATACTGGGAAAGTCCTGTGCCCGAGTTGGTGAATACCACTCCTGCTGCGTTAATTGACATGTTTAGTGTATTATGTGGCCGGTTATGTAGTAAATCATTCCTCTAAGTTTATTGCGTGTACCCTCTGTGCCCTTCGACAGGAATGTAATATGTCTAAACATTGTGCAGCTCTCACCCAAATCAAAGACTACCGATCAGGTAGGAACGTCAGTTTTTTAAACCATTTCTCCCAAGCTGTATATGACGTACTTATTCAAACAGAATTGAAAATTAAAGAAAAGATTAACTCAGCAAGTGCAATGTGGGATGAGATCTATCTTAACGCTCTTTCGATCCAGTCTTCGGGAGCAGGTTGTTGCAGAGAACACATCATCGATATTATTCCGAAATTAGTCTACCACTATTTAAAGTGCCGATTCTTCAGGACAAAGTAAATCCGAAGATTTTTACAAGCTCGTAAATCCGTCAAGTCATCTCGCAAACTCTCAAAGATAGCAAGCAACTAATCATGGTGAGTAACTTAATTCATTTATAGGCATGTAAAATATCATTCAACTCTTTATTTACTAGCATTTCGTAAGTTTTTCTGTCCCTGAAATCGCAACTTGTTACGAAAAGATTATTTAAATACTGAACGTATAATTGCTTTCACAACGTTTCAGATCCCATTGTATTTTCTGTTACGAACGTTCATAATAGTAATACCTGATAGAAGACTATTAATTATGATTAAGAGACTATAAAGATATTTCTTAAGTTACGAATAGCCGGGTTAAATGGAAGATATTTGCTTTTAAAAAGGACTACTTTCAGCATAACAGGTACTATGAATTCCTTCCCAGTCCTCGCTTAGCAGTAACAGCGCCGCGTTGCGGCGAATCCGTGTAAGCTCACAGAGTGCGTACACTATTTCTTCTATTCGTCCTGCTTAAACTAATACAAAACACAACACCCATGCCCGAGGCGGGACTCGAACCCACAACCCTTCGGACCTAGCGGTAGAGACAGTCCGAGCCTCTAGCGCTTGTGCCACCCAGGGCGGCACATTGAAAAACAAGCATGGACCTTTAAAATGGCTAATCTCATGTTTAGAAACAGATAGCTATACAGAGGGCTCTTTTAATTAATTGATATTAAGACATTTTGAAAATGGTCCCACCAATTTTAAGGAATATTTCAGACTCTTTCCCGAACAATTTCCTTTTGTTTTAAGTTTAATTGAAAATGATATTGTAGAATTACCCACAAAATTTATTCACAAACCAATAAGCCCAGCTGAAATACAAGCAGTAACTTTAAGATAAAAACCGATGATATAAACATTTTATTTTTACTTTTTAAACTGTTATTTTTTTCATTTAGAAATTTAGAAAATGATGTTTCAAATAAAAAAATTGAGAAAGAGGTTGTTGCACTTCTCTCATTTGCTCGGCATTCCAGTTCACTTACTATTTCACACTCAAACTTTTGCTTCAATAACTAAATCTGCCGTATCGTGTGTGTCCTTCAATTATGAATTATTTTACTCCATAGTATTAATAGTTCTAGTTGTTGCAAAGTATAGATTTGTTGTTAGTTCTTCTTTTTGGCTCATGTCGAACAGGGATTTGTGTTTAGAGACATAATCAATTAATATCTCGTATTCATTAGTGGAGAAATTGCAGAAAGATTTCTGTTTTATCGCCATTATAGTATTATAATGTGGAAATCACATGCTATTAAATGATTTAGTTCATGACCTACTGTAATTTTACAATTGGTTTCTCAGCGATGATCGTCAGGTTTTTGCCTCGAAAGCAAACTCCGACGATGATCGTCGAGCCCGACGACGTTCGTTGACGTTCATCGCTGTAAAGAAACCATGCACATTCAAATCAAAAGGACAGAATCCCAGCGAAGATCGCCAGCGATGATAGTCGGGGAAGATAGCCATAACAAACCGTAGCTTTAGTGTGGTTTGGAAATGCGCCTGACTTGAGGATCAGCACAGTAGATCTAATAAGGTCGCAGTGATGGGTCATAGTGCTCAGTTCAATTCAATTCAAGATTGGTACGATTTGTAACTTTACTGTCTGGTAACCCTGGCTGCTCCTCGCACACCTACTCTGTGTTTACTGAATGTTGACTGATCCCGCGTTCGCTCAAAGTTGATTCTTGTGGACTAACTTTTTTACTTCCTTTTTATTTTTTATTGTAGCAATTTTTACTAGGGCAACTTTTACTATTTTCATTTTCTCACTGCATACCTGCGGATCATTCGCGGCACACCGTTTGAAAATGTGTGGTCTAGAGGTATGTAACTGAACACCTGACTGCCATTATAATAACGAAACATTAATGTTTTTATTAGGTTTACATTATGTTGTTGAGAGACTGAAAATTCTCTTTCCGGTTTATCGGTGCCTCGTTAGTAGTAGACTGCGTACTTTTCTTGGACTGCATAAAAATCTTCTTTGTTTTGAGATAGTTACTAGGCCTATGATGAACTCTTCATAAACCACATGGAATGAATTAATCTTGATCACTGTTTTAAACAATTGTTTCTCGTTTTTTTATGTTTTTAATGCAGTACACTATGTATTTATGAAATTTATTTTTGTTCTGTGACTTCATATACATCATGTCGTTCATGTCGCATTTGTAATTTTAAATTATTTGCGTGGCGCAATGACTGACATAAATGTACTGCTTTAAAAACAATTGCATTATGGCGAATATGAATTACGTAATGTTATGTATGTTAGGAACTTGACACATACATTACTTATACTATTATCCATTTGCCACGTGTAATTTATTGCGTTAGAAATGTAATTTCAGAAAGTAATTTTTTTTTCAGTGAAATTATTTCTTCACTTATACATTTGAATTGTTTTAACAAATATTGATCAAATGTAAGATATTGGATCCTTAAAATTGTACCGTCTTCACTCTTTATAAAATAATGATATAACTATAGGTATTCAAAAATAGCTGGAAGTCCATGTAGAAGTAGTCAATTTATCGAAGGGAACCGCATACTAAACGTAACAAACACAACTGAAAGGGGATACATTTGATCCTATGTAAGAAAGAAACGTTAAGTTTTCCTTCTAGAATCTAATCCATTAGATTTTATAGGTAGGAACGTTGTATCCTAGATTTAAATAACGAGTGTTTATATAATTGAGGTTTAAAGAAAGAGATTTTATGAATGAAAATAAATTAGAGACACTGGATGCTTACTTACTTACATATGACTTTTAAAGAACCCGGAGGTTCAATGTCGCCCTCACATAAGCCCGCCATAGGTCCCTATCCTGAGCAAGATCAGTCCAGTCTCTATCATCATATCCCACCTTCCTCAAATCCATTTTAATATTGTCTTCCCATCTCGGTCTCCCCAAAAGTCTTTTTCCGTCCGGCCTCCCAACTAACACTCTATATGCATTTCTGGATTCGCCCATACGTGTCCTGTAACTTCATCCCTCTTAGCCCCAAATAACAATCGAGATATGTGAGAGGTATTTAATGGTTTCGTAGGCGGAATCAGGTATAAGTGTAACGCTCATTGATATCATCACGTGAATGTTACGAATTTTAGTCTTTGTACGATAATTTGCATATTAAACACATGCTATCAATCTGTTATGCACACTATTTTCTTCCTCCTTTCCAACGTTTATTCCAGTCTTGGATAATGTTTTATCGAGTCATTTGCTCTTCTCATAGTTCCTGTAACATCGTTTTCTTAATATGCAAGTTATTACCCAATTCTTCAGAATAATTTATTTGTTTTGTTTCATTCGGAATAAGCAACGTATCTTTAAAAAACAGACAAGGCAGAATTTGAAAACGATTTATTAATTTCATTACATTTTGACACTATCATGAGAACTTCAAAACCTAGGTACACCAAGAAAAAAGTTGGATGTAGACTGTGACAGACCATATGGTCTAAGATATACGAGATCGATAACAACCCGCATGTAGTTGGGCGATGTCGACATAGTTTGCTTGCTGGAACATCTTTTGTTTAGTTCTGCTCTCGCTGTATTTAACTTTTGCCGTTATGAGCTTCACATATTCAAACCGTGAATGGTTACCGACGGTAGAATTCGAGCTTTTATAGATATTACTGTGGAACTTTCTGATTCATATGATGTTGCGATGAATTGCGTATTTTCACTTTAAAGCAGTATTAATTAGAATGTTCTAGAATCACCTGGAATCGAAGTTCGAAATTAAAAATACGAAACGAAGGGTCGAATATCGAACCCTCTCAGGCAGTCGAAACATTCATACGAACACATCAATCTACCTAAGAGCCATGAACAATCCTCGAGAGATCCGTGCATTATAAATGTTTGTTTCTTTACTCGGCTGCATCTTAAGAATTAATGTATTAATCAGTCCACCGAACCTATGTCTACTTATTATTTTAGCTGTTCTCAATCGTTACTTAAACTAAAATACAAGCGCTGTGAGTTAGAGAATTTCAACGACGAAAAGTATTGTGTGTCTATCCCTAGTCGTGTTATGCGTGATGCTTAAAACAATTGAATCAGTCGGAGCTAAAAGGAACTAAGTCACTTTTCACAACTTTTCAGAAGAAGCAAAAAACATTCCACTAATAACACAGATATTTTATTTTTATGTTATAGAAGACAAAAGAATATTTAAAAGTCTTAGTTCCTTCTTCCACGTTCGATGCGCATGAACATCCGTTGTTCAAATTGTTGCATAACCAAAAACTGCATATTTTGACGTAGTTCCTTTTAGCTCCGACCGATTCAATTTATGAATGGCTTTAGTTAGACACCCTGTAGAATGATGCAAATCCAGGTCACTTTAATAACTAATAATAATCAGTACGCAGTCTCTCGTTGGTAAACAAAATTTTCAGCATCCTTAATAATGGAAAAGTCATTTTTCATATGCTGTATGTGTTAGTACAATGATTTTTTTAACCTATTCTTTGCATTTTGTTCATATTGGGTCCCTAGAAAGCAATTTCATAATTGGCTTATTTCACGACGCTTTATTAACTACTGTGGTTATCTAGGTCTGAATGAACTGAAGATGATAAAACCAGCGAAATGAGTCCAGGGTGCAGCGCCGAAAGTTACTCAGCATTTGTTTTTAATGAGTTGAGGGAAAACCCCGAAAAAAACTCAATCAGGTAACTTGTCCCGACAAGGATTTGAACCAGAGTCCGCCTCCTTACACGATCAGGCATGCTAACTGTTACTCCACAGTGGTAGACGGAAGAAATTTGCCTGAAAATTATGCACATAAAATATAATTATTTTCTTAATGAAAAGTTAATTAGTCTTTATTTAAAATGGGAAAACACAACATATAAACTAGAAACATTATTTTTTTTTTCAAAATCTCTGGTAGGTAGGCTATCGAAAGAGTGTTTTGATCGTGCCAATTGATTATAACGATTTTTTCTGATCTGTTGGTCAGATTTTGTTCATACTGAGTTTATACGATGCAATTTATCTGTGAATGATGCACATGCTCGATAATAATTGTTGGTAAAAATTAATTCGTCTCTATTTCAAATAGGTTAACACACAAAATCTATTTTGAGACTTCCAAGGGAATTTAGGTTTTAAGCATTGCTAATCCGAAAAAGTGGGTTTGGTCATGTTATGGTGGTGCATTTCCCAAACTATTCTTCAGATTTTGCTATATCGTATAAATATCTACGAGTCAATTTATCTGGGAGTCATACACAAGAAAATAAAAATGTTAGTAAAAATTAATGATTTGTGTGTGTGTGTGTGTGCGCGTGCGTGCGTGTCTGCAGGTGTGTATTGTATTTATTTACATTTCATAGTATTCGTACATCGCTTCACAGCTAGAATATGTCTAATTTCTTAGTCACAGTCTAATTAAAATATATACAGAAGGGTTTTAATACAATAAATATATTCATACAGCGTTGTTGAATGTCATAAATTCATATACTTTTAAAATTTGAATCTAAATAATCTTATGTCCAGTTAATGGACAAAAACTGTGGAACATATTGCATGAGAAAGGTATATCCCAACATCTGAGTAATGTTATATAAATTCTGAATTGTGGTACTAAAATCAAAATCAAAATTAAGATTCGGGTCTCATGGCATCCGTGGCGAAGATCTCGGCTGGCATTCCCTTCATTTTCTTCTCCCTTTCTTCAATCTCTTGGTTGTACGACTCGGTGATTGGGAGGTAGTGTTTCTGGACGATATCCTCCATAAAGTATTCGGCGACTGGGAGCGAACTTTAATAGGCAGAGTATTCTCTTTAGAAATCCCGTCTTCACAGATTCGAGTTTCCTGAGATCGCTTGACATTATAAAGTGCCATGCTACTTCTATCCCGTACTTGCCACAGCACTGGAGCTATCTTTATTTAAAAAAGATGTACGGCTGTTACAATTGACAGGTTTTTAACTCTTTCTTGAATATGTTTCTTGAATGATTTCTCGGTACTTTCCAAGATGATGCCTAAATATTTGAATGAGAGACTCGTCTTCTCTTCATCACATGCAATTATGTAATTTTTGGACAGCTTTCATTCCTTTTGTTTTTCCCCCCTTTAATCTCTACCTTGTTTTTGTTGACCCTACGTTCTCAAGCTTTCGAACGAGGCTTGAATACTTGTACGGCTCGGGGAGAGTATCACCGTATCGTCGGCATACATTAGTAGTTTCGCGTTGTTAAGTGTGACTCTATTTGTAATATCCGCTGTCATAACACTAAACAGTAAGGGAATCATTGGGTCTCCCTGTCGAACTCTATTTGTCTTAAAAATTTCGTTTGTACATGTTAACCTATGTCTATTCGTACCTAGTTATATTGTAGGATGCTCCGCACTAGTAGAATAATGGGGTCTGTTGGTCCAAGTGCAATAGTTAATTCTTTCAAATGCAGTGCTTTCAAATGCTTTAGTGTTGTCGATGGAAATTGCGTAGAGATATTATGATTGCGGTCTGATTAGGTTAGTATGGACTTTACTGAGAACTTGCATTATCGCTTTTATCGTCGATTTACGCGGTATGAAACCGAATTTTTCTTGAGGGATGATCTTTTGTACCTTGTCGAGAGTGGATTTGTACAGCAATCTAGACAGAACCTTGAAAGACATTTATAGAAATTTGTTAAATATTTCAGTCCAAGTGTTCAGGAGTTCTGGCATGGTGACTTGTAGGTACTCATTGTATATGTCGTTAATTCCTGTCGCTTTTCCGCTCTTTCCTTCTCCCACAGCTATCAGAACTACTTCTATGAAGAATGGCATGGATTGTAGTTCATTCCTGTTTTCTGGCAGAGATTTCTTTCTGAGCTATTCTTATTGAGAATGTGGGAAAATTATTTTTCCAGTCTTCCTTATTAAAGTCAGCCGCATACCTTGGCCGTTTTACTTTCAGTATGGTGAATGGGTCCTGTTCTGCTCTCTTTATTATCGTCTATAGATTCGTTGTACGCCTGCTTCTTTTCTTTTAGAAGCTGTTTATATCTCTTTCTCGCTTTGTTGTAGTTTTGACTTATTGGGATGGCGTTCGGCGAGCGATCTGTTCGCATGGAATTTAACGATGTTCACAGTATGGGGCCTATACTTCTAGAAGTGAATTTTAGCAAGTTTAGAAACCCAAATAGCCCAGATATAAGTTCTTTATGGATGTTTTTTATTACTTATTAATTTAAATTACAACTACACTATTTATACTGGTGAAATTTTGAGTGCCTCGAACATACTAATGCATCACATTTAGGATGCATGTAGGGCTTTTGCTTCCATAGAGATGCCAGCTCACTATTCTCTGTCGGCAGTCATCGGTCTCTCTCTATTTTTCATTCCGTACGTCTGTTTCGAAATCATCTAAACCTAGGTCTATATCTACCAACTTCCCTTCTTTCCTAAGTTACAGAAACTATTTTTGCAATCTTACATACTTTTTCCTAAAAATAGCATATGAAGAAGATGAGGAGGAGAAGAAAGACGAGATTCTGACAAAGATAGAAGAGAAAGAAGAGAAAAAGAGAACAAGAACATAATGTAAAGATGATTGAAGGTTACAAAATGCGTTAGAAAATATTTGTGTCGATATATTAATCTGTGGATTATTGTCGTGTCCTTACGAATTCTATATAATGATTGTACATAATTGTTGAGATATCATTAGATCAGGCCTGGGCATTATTAACTCGATTGAGTCACTACAGACCACCCCTTATCTCCCCATTCCACCATCCCCGGCTGAGACAGTAATGTTTTGGTGCGGTATGAGCATACAGGACGGTCAGTAACGGGTTGTGTCAGGTGGGCATTGTAGCTTTTACGAACTTTCGGCTCTCGCTGGTCACCTAAAATCCATCACTGATGCAGAGATGCAGAGAGCTTTACTGCGCGTTTGTTTATAAGGCGGTGTAAGGAAAAATGACATGGGCACGGATTTTTCAGTGCATTTCACTTCCCCTCTTAGATGCTTTAGATGCACATTGATTAAAATAAAGAATGGACAGGGGATACATCTGATTCTCGGTTTCGTCGAGAACGACGTGGAACACTACAATTACCTGCCACCACCATGTCGAGGAGCGGCATGTCTTGGAGGGCGTCGTATGTAACTCGCTGATGTCGGCAAATCTCTATCCGCAACTGGGCTTGAATCTCCGGCTTGAAGGCCAACTCGTAGAGAGCGAACGTCAGCGTTGAGGCGGACGTCTCGAAGCCTGCTATGAAGAATGAGAACACCATGCCGACAAAGTCGTCCCCATCGAGCCCTGCAACATTCGTGTAAGTCATCTGAAGGAAGGAACACATATGAATAAATAAAGACTTCACGCTTGATCTCTCCCATTAAGATCCCATATTGAGCTCCTCATAAGGGTTTCAATAAATTAGAGATACATAAAAGTAGCAATTAGAAGATTATATATTGTAAGATGGCGTTGGGTGACAATAGCTGGGACAAGACTATTAAAAAAAACGATTAACTGTGAATGCTGTAGCTGACAGCTGTATTCTGTCGAGTGTAGAGTATTTATAAAAAATAACTTTTTTTTAATTCGGCAAATTAGTTAAAAAAACACAATGTGGTGTGATTGCGAACAGAGAGCAAAGCATAATTTACAATGAACCGTGAACCAATGAAAAGATAGCTAAAAGAACTTCATTAGATGTTGAAGATAATCAAAGTCGTCCCTAAACAAAATACAAGTAATAAGTTATAAAATTGCAGTAAATGCGATTTAGTTAGTTACTTTACTCACATTTGGGTTGTGGGTAAGACAAATAAAAGTAAAGTAAATCTGCCTGTAATTTTTACAGTACTAGGGTAATCTTGATTATGATACATTCCCATTCTGTAACCAACAAATACTGAAGTGTTGTTAATAATGCGCAAGTTTAATAATGTAACCTGCGTTATTTCTACTGCAGTTTGAAGAGACGCATGATAAGGACGTTATGGGCTACTATGACTATATACCTCAGTTGATTATCCATTCTTGCCACGTTCGGAAAAATGAGACAACCCAATCGTTGGCAGACTGAACTGTACAAGAACTTCTTCTTCGATCCATTCTTAAAACGTCTACTTTAGATATTGCACGGATTAATGCATATTTGGTCCTTTTGATGCAGACCAAATTTGCACAGTACAATTTCCAATAATTCTTGCACAGTTTTGCTTCCTTCCACAAATCAAATTAAAATGTGTCTCGTGTATCCATATAATTATATTACCTTGTGCAATACGTTGATTCAGAATTCAGAAGCTCTTCTTGCTTTATTTCCGGTTGAATTTATTTTTACGGAGTTGTAATACACTTGTTTCACCACAAACTTTTTATCCTCATCATAATTCCCTACAGATGAAACGCAGACAGATTGAAGTGTTGCTTGATTTATTATTCATTTTACAGTAAAGTGAGGCTGGAATCTTCTCCTATCCATCCAACTATTTGGTACATTTGCTGATCATTTAAGATTATTTGGCATTTTCCTCCACATTATAGTTCCTGAATTGACTCAGTGGTAGGCAATCCTATGTTTGACGTTTAATTATTTGCTTAATGCTGTCTGATCTTCTCCTCCATTAGCGATCATTTCCCTATCCTTTTTCTGAGTATTTTTTATATTTTTCCTACTTTCTGCTTTCCTGTCAATAATAGCCGTTCTACAAATAGGGGAAAGTTGCTTCCTGAGCAACATCTCCTCTTTCAGCGAAGAGCAGCTCGACGCAGCTTTCGTGGAAAATGTCTATATGGCTACAGTCTAATTACAGTTTTTCTCATCATCGTCACACGGCATATTCCACAATTATCTTGAAGATACATTTCACTTAGGCTATATTAATAATATAATTACAAAATACAGGAAAATCATATACTAATCAAGATCTTACGATGCAAAGTGTCACCACTACGAATAAAATATTTTCCATGGTTACAAGACAGACAAAGTAAGAGGGGGGGGGGAGAAAGGGGAATCCAAAAGGGATAGCTGCCCTGGTTACAGCCTCATAATTAATATAATTAACCCTCGCAACTTAGCTGCTCCAGAATTTCATGCTACTTATCTGGAGTGTTTTTTACCTCAAGAATATTTGTTGTTAACAATTAGAATATCTTATAGTTTAATGCATTTTATGCTCGACCATGCCGAAATGTAGTAATTATACACCTGGTAGCAGTCCTTTAATGCATGTCATTAAAGTACACCTATTCATTAAAGTTCAGGTTTTCGATTATTCTCGGATATGCAATCGAAAGACAACTAGCAAAACGTCACGCAGGCTGGAAATCCAATACTGTCGCAGAAGGTTATGTTCTGTTACTATAATAATTAGCGTTAATTGTAAATAATATTCAAATAAATTCAATTTGTCATCTCGTTTTTCAATGTCGAATTCAATTTCAAGGTTATATCAAATTTAACGTTTATCTTACTCTCTAGATTATATCAAGGTCGTCGACATTCGTTGCCCGGAAAAAGTCAATACTTTCGCGTCTGTGCACATCTCACAATTTACGAGATTGCACAAGGTCAGTTCGCTCACCAGTCACATAAGAATAACATGAATACTTATGAATAATTTCAAGTTAGAAATATGATCGAGCATAAAAAGTCGTACGAAACTTTCCTATAATGGTAATTAAGACACTGTATGAAAATTATGAAACTCGCTTGCGCTCGTTTCATAAACATCCTCGCGTCTTAATTACTATCATTATAGGCTCGTTGCATAATGTACTAATAATACTTTATAAGCAAATTGAAAGTTTATATTGCACCTAGAATTATTTAATATGTTTAAAGAATTAATTAATTAATTGAATTAGTCTAATGGCAGAATATTTTGTTCTGTATCTGTTGTTTTTATTTTTTCAATTATCAGAGAACTCATTCACTGTCGTTGAAATATAGATATCACGAAAAGGAAATTGTTTTTGGATCAAGTGTTAATTATTATGTTTAGACAATTATTTAATTTAGTCTCATCATCTGATGCAGTATGAAGAACAAGAAGCTAATTTTACAAATACAAATAATTACTCTTGAACCTACAATTATCCGTAGCTTACATTGCAATTTATGCTTTATTTGTTCCATTTATTCACTTTCCAAAGTACATGTTCACTTTGTTTACAAAAAAGACTATCACTGCAAAATAGGCCTAATTGTAACTAGAAAATAAAAACTTGTTCTATAGCACGGGCCATCCACGAATCCAAGCAATAAACATGAAAACAATCAATATATAAATTAAATAATAATTTTAATTCTAAGGGAAACTAAAATAACCAAGGATAGCATATCTAGGTTACTGGAACGCTTCGGAGTATATGGATGTAGATGTTAACAAAATATGGTGTGGGATTAGAAAAGACCCCCAGGTAAGTTCGAATGTTAAACAATTCAACATAGGCCTACTTTCTTTGTTTATGCTTGACTTGGATTTTTAAAAAGTTTATGATTAAATGATCTGAAATAAATTTCACATCTTACGAAATGTAATTAACGATATTGAGCACACAAATGACGATTTATGAAATTAAATTTACAGATCCTGGTTTAAAACTAATTCAACTTTGTTGGCAATAGAGCAGGAACTGACCAGATAGAAAACTTGATACGTTAGGTAGATGGGCATTAATTCGCTCTTTTTTGTAGATACGACTTTACTACTGAAGTTCATTTATGCGTGTTCTAATTAAACTGGGAATGAAATTAAATTTCTTATCTCGTTTCCGAGAAGTATTTAGCTAACATCACAACTTATATAAGTTCAACGCGCTTGTTTTATCTTAGCATTTCATGATGTATCAGATCGAATCTAAATGCTGATTACAAGCGGCATATGCATATCGCTATAATTTTTCAGCGGCTCAGTAACAATTCTCATGACCTTACACTATCGATGTCTTGACCGCAGTAATAGTGACACTTGTAATCGTTTATCGTGTTGTAAGAGTTGTCTGGAAATTATTGAATTTTTTAATACATCCTAGTTTCACATTTGTACTGAGTAAACGCTGAATTGTGTAGCAAAACGTTAGGTTTTATAGTTCTACATATTTTCCATTTGTACGTCATTTAGTTCATTAATAAGGAAGATGTCTTAATAAATCAATATATTTTTTAAATTGGTTATTTAATGGCACTGTATCAACTACTAGGTAATTTAGCGTCGATGAGATTGGTGATAGCGGTATGAAGCCGAGGATTCGCTATAGATAACCTGATATTCGCCTTAAAGTTGAGGAAAACCTCGAAAAAACCCAATCATTCAAACTCGTGCCCGAGCGCAACTCCGGATCGGCAGGCAAGCGCCTTAGACGACTGTGCTACGCCGGCGCCGGTGGCTTAATAAAATCATTCTTAATTGTACGTCTTTGTTATATAGTGTTTAATAGATTTTGTTACAAACGTTTGAGGATGGTAGAAGTGATAATTTGAACAGTTTTCATAAAGTAACCCATGTCCAGAAACGTTTTGTTCTGTAGTTAAAAATTCTGAAGTGTATGTTAACCGGTATAGGTTAACATTAGAGGGGCATGGTAAAAAAAATAATTTCTTTAATGTATGCTATGACGTTGCCAAGATTATATTTGTAAACTAACGAACTTCATGCGAATAGGCATAGAACCTTCTCTCTGTCGGCCTGATTGGCGCAGTTGGTATAGCGCTGGGCTTCTATGCCCGAGGTTGCGGGTTCGATCCCGGGCCAGGTTGATGGCATTTAAATGTGCTTAAATGCGACAGGCTTATGTCAGTAGATTTACTGGCATGTAAAAGAACTTCTTACTTACTTACTTACTTCCCATCTACGTCTCGGCCTCCCTAAAGGTCTTTTTCCCCTCCGGCCTCCAAACTAACACTCTACATACTGTATATGCATTTCTGGATTCGCTCATACGTGCTACATGCCCTGTCCATCTCAAACGTCTGGATTTAATGTTCCGAATTATGTCAGGTGAAGAATACAATGCGTGCAGTTCTGTGTAGTGTAACTTTCTCCATTCTCCTGTAACTTCATCCCTTTTAGCCCCAAATATTTTCCTAAGCACCTTATTCTCAAACACCCTTAACCTATGTTCCTCTCTCAAAGTGAGAGTCCAAGTTTCACAACCATAAAGAACAACCGGTAATATAACTGTTTTATAAATTCTAACTTTCAGATTTTTTGGCAGCAGACTGGATGATAAAAGCTTCTCAACCGAATAATAACAGGCATTTCCCATAAAGATCTCCTGCGGGACAAAATTTCGGCACACCTGCGACGCTAATATAATATAACCTCGGCAGTTGCGAACATCGTTAGGTAAAACATAACATTTTTTTAACCTTCTTTCTAGCGTACATTAAACTGATATGCAATTCATGGTCAGTGCATCTCACCTTATTTAAATGTACTGTAGCTGCCCTTCTTGTATAACGTTAGGCTTGTTTGGGTTTTAAGCATTATGTAAGACAATAATTGAGACTCGGAATCCAAGAGGAGCCCAATGTTTAATCACTTTCAAAATTTATTTCTCATGCAAAATAATTAGTAGAAGCTTGTTGCCATGGTTATATGAAAAGATGTAATGGAGATGTACTTACGAAACAAAAAATAATTAGTCAGAAGCATTTTGTAGCAACAGCAAACATTTTTTTTACTCTCCCAAAAGTTTGATGTAATGGACTTGGGCCCCTCTTGGATTCCGGGTCTCAATTTTGGTTTCTTTAGCTTCCTCTTATCACGGGAATACTCGCATCAACAGATCTTGCTGATCTGTATTTCAATTTTGGAAGAGCAAATGAAAATGGAAAAAAAAACTGCAAGTTTTTTTCAGTCATAATATTATTAACGATGCCAACTACCTTAGGCTATACCATGCTTATAAGAATTCACCAATCTTCGCAAGAAGAGGAAGTCCGCAATCAAATTTCAGAAAGATGGCTTGAGGTGGTTGACTGTATCAAGATTTACAGCCATCAAACGAAATGTTTCCGCACATGGTTCCTGTGTGAAGATTATTTACATTGATCACTTCTGCTACCCCTAAATTTTGCAACAAAATCACTGAAATAACCTGTGTATATACTGTACAATGTATACACACACACTTGACTTGTACATTACAAACTCAGACATCAGTTGCTGTAAAAAGAGATTGGAGAGGAGATATAAAAGGAGAGAAATTAAAATCTAAAAACAAAATTAATTAAAAAAGAATAAACAAATATCGAAGAAAAGGAGGATTGGCTCAAAGAAGAGAGTAAAGAAGTAAAGAGAAATATGTAGACCATGTGTAAAGTAGTACAGAAAGAGTGAAAATTGTTGTAGTTAGAGGCAAGAAAAAAGTAGAAATAAAAGACTGAACAAAGTTTCATCGTCGTCGTCGTCGTCGTCGTCGTGTAGTTTCAAGGAGTTAGGCTACTTGACGTGTTCCGGTCTCACTTTGGTCTTCCTTGTTTTCTTTTCCTTTTGGTATATAGCTTTTTAAACTTTTGGGTAGTAAATTTGCCATTTGTCTACACGATGAAACCATTTATTTTTGTCAAATTCTCTTAACATTTGAACTATTTAAAATCCTTATACCTTTTCTGTATTAGTTTTATGATCCTTCGAAGAGTAAACTACTGTTTTTTCGTGTATATAATTTCTGTTGTTCTTATTCTTTGTGCATCGGAAGCTCACTAGAAGATTCAGACCCTGAGTGAATTTGAGGTATGGACCCTGTAATTTGTCTCCATAGTGAAAAATTGTAAAATTTTGAGGATATTCCGCAAGATTTCATTCTGAATACTGTTTATTCCCTAGACGAGAGGCTACAAATGATAGAGGATAAAATATCTTACTGTTTTGAAATTGATTTATATCTGAATAAACTTCATTTATAATGAACAAAACTGTAGCATTATTTTCCTGTAAACTTGCTTCTTAACAAAGAGGACTTTGAAAATTGTTCTGACTTTTGAATAATTCTATACATTTCCCTTCTAGTTCACCTTGTACCTCTTTATTCTTAACACTTTATACCTCGAAACCATTAATGATTTGTGTGTATGCATTTAATTTCTGACCTTCTGTTCTCAGTCGATCAGTAAAATGAGTTCGGTTATTTATGTTATTGACTCCAACGAATAGGATAGGGAAGGATTGTATATCCACCTTCGAAACGTGATATGTTTTATATTTTATCAGCAATGAATTGAAGCCCATTCCAAACTACACTTCAAAAATGTTTAAATGATAAGCCTTGTTTCAGCATATAATAAACTATCGAGATATCTAAGCCATTATCGAAGTAGGCTCTTAGCGACGACATACATTTAAATAAGTTCTCAGTGTGGTGAGACACTTACTAAAGACCTCCTCAGTTGAATGACCGCGTGTCATTTCTCTGCCCTTCCTCCGGAGTTCCATCAAGCAGTCCAAGAAGTCGTTTCTGATGATTCCATATTTCTCCCTGGAAAACATACAACGTAATTGTTACTTTAAATATATTTTGACTTGTCGAGATCACAATGTCCGTGATGAGGTACTATGATATGTATGGAGGGATAGGAGATTGAATTTGTATGAAAGTTCAAGAATTCAGAAAGGAAATATAAAATGGACACTTCACAAATAAATACGATACAGGATCTGGTAGGGATTATTGCTTAATGTGTCTACGAGGAATATATACAATTCTTAGAGGGAAAGGCGAGGTGAATTAACTTCCCTGTATATATGTGTATTTATATGTATTTGCAGTGTCGGAATTCCCTAATGTCATCGATATTAGAGACTACTATGTGCTAACAATCCTCACCAACTAGAAATCTCCGACTGATGCATCCGTTTAACAGGGAGCCTAACTCACAAACTGTCCTCCATAAGGACTGGAAGTACTCCCAGGTGATAATGAATGTAGCAAAAGAACATCTCCAACTTAAGGCCGGTTCCCACGGTGCTTGTTTCTGTGATGGATTCCAAGCTGGCAGCGCTGATGGCTGCTCTGCATGCTTACTTGCTGGTTGCTGTTTAGGTGGCTAGCTTGCGCTTTCAGAATAAGAAGGCATATAAGGCGGAGCTAGTTCATGCCGGTCTATGTCGACTACCCAGTGACAGTGAGCGGTGTTGCCTAGTTAAATCGTCGCGAAGTCTCGCTGATGCGTCGCGTATTAGTTTCTTTCTTGCGCGCACAATATTTATGGCTAGGAATGAATTTTAAGCTACGCCATTCGACAGAGCTTCGAATTCTGAATTCAACTGTACAAGAATGGCAATTATATGTCAACTGGGTCGCGTGTTATCGTTTTAAGACTAAACAGAGATATCCAACCTACAATATACAGCATATTTTGCTCTGAAGTCCCTCTCTGTAAACGAAGATAGATTCTGTTTATTTTCAAATTCAGATGTGAATTGTTTTCTCTTGTGTAGTGTGTAACTTACCGTAACAATGTCTCTTGAAGGTATTGCAAGTGACTCTGGTGTTTCATCTGTTACACTCAAAAGGATAGTTCTACACTCACAGGCAAGGAGTATTGTATTTTCTGTATATACTGCTTATGATGCAGTGCGTGTCAGGTTTTCACACACAAATAATATGACTGCAGAGGCGTGTGGTTTAGAAGTACATACTGTACGTTATCTTGTATTCTCGGACAGGGCACAGAGACAATTCAAATAGGTGGTATACCTGTATTTATCTCTCCTGGAAAATAATACAAAACGACGATTTTCAGAATCGTGCAATACTTCAACGTACGATATTTTAAATATACTATATTAGTAGAGCTAGTATGTGTTAGCTGTGCCATTACAGAACGTGGAAAGCAAGAAGAAAACTGAGAATAACCACAGATACGATTTTCACTTTTCATTGGAACAAGATGAAATATTGCTTAAACGTATGAGATACTTGGTTGATATTGTAAACATAGACACTCCTGCCTCGTTTTCGATGAATTATACGACGAGTATTAACAAAATTCTTTCTTAAGAGCATTAAAAATATTATAAGATGAAGCAATTTAATTACATTTCACTTATAAAATAAATTCAAGCATTCAAGAAACGAGGACATTCTATAATTCCAAAACTCAATTTATGTTTTAAAAACCTTGCGTTATATAGAATATACAGTATTACATTTTATACGTTTTTCTAATATACAAATTTACCTTCAATATATTAACGATATTATTGTGTTACGGTTAAATTCACGACTATATAACTACCTTCACTCGTATGCTTATACTGCCACAGGTCAGAGTGATAAAACATAGAACCCTGGACTTCTAGATAGGTGTAAGCTTGAGGATTAAATTAAATTAGATAGGCTTGATTTAACAAAGTAAAAGAAAGTAATTTTCAATTTCAATATGAGTACTGAATTACGTCTAAATATAAACAGATATGCTTATATTCTTATAGCCCCACCCCATATGATTAATTGAAGAATATGTTAGAATCTTTCGGATCGAAATTTGATTTAATCCACCAATAGATCCAATAATAACTGATATGGATTCTTAGCCGGACTATAGAACCCTGGACCTCTAGACACGTAAAAGTTAGAGAATAAAATAAAATTAGATAGACTTAGTTTAACAGGGAAAAATAAAATAGTCTACAGTTTCAGTATGAGTACTGAATTATGTATGAACACATATTATAGCCAGATTCGTAACCAGAATATAGAACCCTGGTCCCCTAGGTAGGTATAAGCTACAGAATTAGATTAAATTACGTAGGCTTCATTTAACAGAGGAAAAATAAAATATTTTTCAACTTCAATATCAATACTAAATTACCTTTCTACAGATATGTTTACGTTTTATTATCGCTAGATTCGTAGACTGCCCCTACAAACAAACTGTATCTCATCTTTCCTCTGGAGAAATAATCATATAATAAATTCAGCTTTGCTGTACAAGGAAGTGTGAGACAGAATTAAGACATTCTTTCTCACGCATTAGCAAAGTAAATTTCTACGTATCTGTCACTTTATTCGCAAGCTAGTGACGCCAAAGTCTACTGATCTGTGAAGCGAAGAAGTAATAAAAATTGGGATGAAAATTACTTCAGTAAGATTAATTATATTTAAACATTACATACAATGAAGGAACAGATCTCGACCCGTCCTCTCGCTGCAACGAGCGTCCTTATCTGTTATCTCTGTCTTCCACGTCTTGTGCACCGTGCACCGTGTGACAATGTCGTATTGCTGCTAGCACTCAATTGGCGTAGGCCATATGCCTTCTTATTCTGAAACCGCTAATAGGTTGCTTCTATTTTTCGTGTTCGCTTGCAAGCTGGAACCAAAGATGATATAGTATCACCGTCGAAATCATGTTACCTTGTTCGTTGTTTTTGTACTAACTCTGTTTTTTTCTGTATTCCTTAGTTTCTAAGAAACAGCAATTAAATATCGGACTTTAGCCGTTTTACACTTCCGGTTTAATTACCTTGTTACGACATTATTACCTTTTTACGACATTATTGTTAAGGTTAATGTAGGACTTTAGTTGTTTTCCACTCATGGGTTAGATGATTTCTCAATTTGAACTATGAAAAGAGCCAGCTGCAACAGCAACCAGCATAGTAGCAAACACGGGAGCCATCGGTGTACCTATCAGAGCATCAAGCTTGCTGGCCAGCAAGGAAACGAGCAACGAAACAAGCACCGTGAGAACTGGCCATCTTCATTCAGAATCACCGAAGCTTGTACGCCATCCTGTAGCGTGTCCTTTTTGTAAGATAAAATGAGAGAAAGACTAACGTTGAAGTGGAGTGTTAGCGAAGTGAAATAGCAAATATTGAAGGAAACGGGAGATCTTCTGAAAGCTCATCCTCAGATCTTGTCTAGCATATAGAGATGGGGAAAGTATATTTTCTCGTAACAGTTCCAACTGTTCCAGTTCCTTGAAAATACTAGGTTCAAAATAACAGTTCCGAAATAACAGTACCATATATAACTATACAGGCGCATAGTGGTATCTTGGAAATTGTACGTATTATTAGTATCTAACGGAACAGTAGTATCTTGAGCATGTATGTATGACTAGTAGGTATGCAATATGATGTCATTAATGAGCTGAGATGTGAATTCGTGGAAAAGAAATATTTTTTCATACTAAACTGAACTGAACAAATAGATTTGTTCGAAACAGGAGATTTAATGTAATTTTAAATTATTAGTAGGCCTAAATTGGTCACGAAATTGAATGGAACCCAGTGATAAATAAAAACTAAACTATTCTTCCTCTTCTGTCCAGCTCAAGTTCACAGTGGTGTTCAGTTTCTAAAAAAAATTAGTAAATAGAAAGCTATAATAATTTCGGCTGTGCTAAAATTCATAATACCTTCATGAAGAATAATATTCTCACTGTAATGACACAGGAAAATTTACAACCTTTGTATTTTTGTAAATAAAATATCTTCACTATTTTCTGCTGTCTCATTAAGGTTAAAATACAGTCGTGTTTGAAGAGAATTTAGTATAATATTTCAAGAATTGGTAATGTAATTAAAATGGAAAACATTAGTAAATAAAGCTTAATCTATATATTTTCATCTTTCTTGGTAAAATTCACAATACAGTGACTATACCCAAATAAAGACATTATGTTAATATTGATAGAATCGTATACTCAGTAACATCAGTTTCAAGATAATTTGTACATTATTTTCGAAGAAGTTCTTCGTGTCTTCACTATTTATCTTTTACTTTAGTTTCTAACATTTCTTTCAGTGTGATGAAAGGATTTCCAATTCTACATCCAATCAGTGGTTCGTGGGTCCGAGCCATCCAATAATTTGTCGTTTTATCATTATTACTTATGACATTTATTTATCTCAATATATATATCTCAGGTGTTTGAGCCCACCCAGTGTTTTCCAAAAGTTGGCGCCACTGCCTCCAATAGTGCCAAACATGTTCCGTTCTGTGGAACAGGCGTAATGATACCGTAGTTCCAGAGTGAAACGAGTATTTTGTAACAGCAAGTATTTCGTATTAGCTCAGAACAACACTTATTTTGGAATCTAGTATTCCAAGATGCTATTATTTTTCGGAACAATTCCAAGCAAGGAACAATTACGTTATTTTTCCCCACCTTTACTACCATAAGCATTACTCCAGTCAACGCTGCTGATTGAACCCTAGTCTGCCGAGTGTTAAGGTCTAGTGTTCAGCTAAATGAGAGGGCAGAATGTTGTTTGGACACTGTAATAATTATTGTATAGACCTAATCAATTGATTATGGAAAGGAATACAAAGAAAGAAAGTGTTTTTCAGTCATACTCTCAGCGTAGGCTATGTCTTGTAGGAGCAGCGGAAATAGAATGGGATTCCTTTGGTAAGATGATCTGAACTTATAGAGGCACGGCTTAAATTACAAGAATGTCCAGTAAAGAACGGAAGGAAAGTTGTCATATTATTCGTAATAAAATGGAGAAGAATTGTGTTGACCAAAAAACCAGAATTTATAAAAATTAATATATCACTCTAGTATTTTATATTTTTGGGTTCTTAGACATCACAAATGCGCATGTTAAATTTTAATGTCATCAGTTCAACAAATATTGCGTTGGTGTGTATAGTAGCCAACTTAGCAGATACCTTGGTATATTTGAATACTCCTGTCACTAGGCTTCAAGGTTATTCGTCCAATGGCAGGACCCTTAAATTGTCCTTATTCATCCCAGCTGTAGGAGCGGGCTCATAGTTGTTGTAGACCACTTAGTTCGTCAGAATGTACGATAGGCGATGGATCCACATTACACTCTTAATGAAGGAGAATTGTTGGGTGTCATAGGGGAACCAGAATACCCGGAAAAAACCACGGACTGCCCAACAAAAGTTATAAATTCAGGATAGAATGGGACTTGAACTCGAGTCCCTTGGTTTATAAGCCCAGGTCGCTAGCACTGAGCCACTGTGGCTTTGAGATAGTTATGTAAATATTTACGTTGAACTTAAGATTGAATCAGTAATTAAATAATTGTGGTTATGGACAAACCGAGTTAAATACAGTGTATAATATCTGAACACAGGAGGAATTAATTTATGGAGTTCACTGACGAGTTACTGCCAAAATTAAAACGGATATCGGTTAGCAGCTGTGTGATTCAGTGCCTGGCTTCAGAAATTACTTATCTGAAGACTCGATAAGTCAACAACTGTACCTGCGGGAGAGCAAGTTGCACTTATGACTACTTATGGAAACATGTTTTCAAATAATGTACGTACAATAGATCAATTCTGGGTGATCGTTTTTCCTGATTCTAAGGAAGTATGTGAAAATAATAAGTTACTGTATACAGAGTAGAAGTAAAATAACTCTGCAGATTGAAAGGGACGATAAAGTACACTTAAAGAAAACCTATATTGTATTTCGTGATTAAATGCACGGTTAATTAGAAAATTAAATTGGAAGTTTCAGCAGTCTGGCAACATCGCCGCTAATACTAGCGTCTTTCCTCTCGTAATAAAGATGTAAGAGCTCAACGAACTCAGATCTGTCGCTGCACGCAAGTCTCCCTCTGTCGCTACAACGTTGCCATCTGCTCGCATCGTTCAGAGGCTTGAAATTAGAGGTTTTGGAATTAAATTTACACGAAAACCTTCCACGTACTGAAATACTCTAGAGGGGTGAGAAATTCCTTATTAGATTTTATATCGATATGGACAACAATCACCATCCTACTCGCAATAGTTATCGAATAAGAGGGTGTTAAACATTTGGGACAATTTTTTTTTCCCGAGAAAACTATTAACTTTCCACTAATATGGTATTACACTTTTTTTGTTATATACAACATGAGCTATTGGTTCTGAAAATCTGCAAGGTTATTTCACTTCCACCTTGTATGGTCCCCTTATTTTCCACATATCTTTATGGAAATACACTTAGAAATATAGTTGCATGAAGAACAAGTTCAGAATCTAGTTGCGTGAAGAACAAGCGTAGGAATCGGCACGATGTTGATCCAGATTTGAGACTGAAAATATATCATATTGAAGCTGATGTAAAAGGAATTTTTCACGACAAGAAAAGGCATGATCCCTTTCACAATTAGGTAGAATAGCTGTAGATGTTATATTTCGTTCACTTATAAGTTAGTGAAGTTAAATTTGTCTCTCCTTTTCTAAATAAATCATTTTCTTCCCTAAAAATAATGCTTCGTATGGGTAACTACCGCACAGGTATCAAGATTTTTAAAAGCAGGGCGTCCATGATTTAGTTTTTGACAGAAGCCCACAGTCCTTAGCTAATTAGGAACCTTTGCCATTGACAACCGAAGCGTTGATGAAACGAACGATCAAGAAAATGTAGAATATATGTAAGATTGATTGAAACAGACAGCATGATCTAATTCTAAATAGTTTATGATGGTGATTGTTTCATAGTTAACATAATTATTACCTTTTCTTAAGATTCAAATTGTTGTAACGAATTAGATTGAAATTCGGGCTTAGAAATGTTTCAAGAATGAAGACCGTCTGTGTCAGTATAACTTTGTGAATAATAAATTCTTATTCGTATATGGTGATTCACGAGGATTTACTGTCCTTTACGGAGCTTATTTCCGAAGACATTCTGAGCAAAAAATGTCATATAAACATTTGTCCTAATCTCTATATTTTCAGAATTACACTAATTTTAAATAGGTTGCAAAATACCATTATTCTTGACTTTCAAGAGTAAAAGAATATTACAGATAAAGAATGAACTATTCAGGAATATAATTTCTTTAATTAGCTAATATTCCGAAGCTACGAATGTGTTGTGAATTCCATAGTTGCTTCGTCAGAATATTTTTCGATTTTTAACTACAAAATTACATTTTCTTACACATTTATCACAACAGTTGTTACAAATCAAATTCTTCAAGACTGTACATTAGGATGGATAATTAAACTGTAAAGAATCAAGTTTCTAAAGTCGTATGATTTGTAACAATATTTGTGTTAAGTGCATAAGAATAATGTAATTTTTTGTTAAAAATTGAAAAACAAAATCTGTACAAAGCAATTAACAACACATTTTTAGCTTCAGAACACTAGACAATTAAATAAATGACACTTCTGAATGGTTCATTCTATATTTGTAATATTTTTCACTCTTAAAACTAAAGAAAAAAAGAAATTTTACTAACAATTTCAAATTAGTGTAACTGAAAATATTGAGATTATTGCATATGTTTATATGACATCTTTTGCTCAGAATGTCTTCGGAAATAAGCTTCGTAAGGAACGGTAAATCCTCGTGAATCACTCTGTATGTACACCAAGCTCGCCTTGGTTTCGTATGACGTTTTCATTCTACTAATTCTCCAGCATTTCGTCATTCCGGCCTTTACAATTTGAAGAATGTTATATGAATATTGCAATGGCTTACCTGTATTCCACCGTACTCCAAACTGTTTTCCTTAGAAAGTTGGCGTACTCATCGTCCACAAACTTTAGTCTGAAGAAATTTTGAAGATTTGGAGCAAAAAACATGAAAAGACCAGCAATACCCTTAAGGAGAGTGTTCTCGAAGATTTTTCGGAAGTTCCCCCTGATCTCTGCGTCAGGGTTCTTCAGCGAGTTGCTCTCGATACCAAAGGCGCAGGACGAGATGACGTCTGTCGTGTATTTGCACATCGTCTCCATGGTCTGCACAGCAGAGCCTGAAAGCGACCATACATTTTCATTTAAAGCACGAGGAAATGTCAGAACCAGAACCAGACGAAAGATGAAAGTAGATCAAAGCGTGAAGCAAGATTCTCACCACCACCACTATTATTATTATTATTATTATTATTATTATTATTATTATTATTATTATTATTATTGTCAGCAGCTCTTTTTAATTTTGTGCATTCAGTATGCAGAAAAATAGCAGTGATTTTTTTTGCATACGGAATTAATGTGCACAATGTACTCCTAAGTAGCATGTTATTTGTGAATGATCAGCTAATTTACCCTATATCAGAGTCAGACAGCAGCTTATAATCACCAAAAAATATGATCATTTACAATTTCAGAATTTACAATATTAAAATCTAAAGCATTGAAATTTTTAGGAGCAGACCATCTAAAATCTGAGGTTATATTGATAAAATATTATTACAGAATGCATAAGTTGAATACTGAGGTTGCAATATCTTACACACAACCACCGGCGCAGCTCAAGAAGTAGGCGCTCTTGTCTCCTAATTCGGAGGTGTGCTTCGGCGTGAGTTCCATTTCAGTTTGGGTTGACTGTCCCGTTCGGTTTTCAGAAGTTTTCCCCAAATGCAAGGCGAATATAAGGTAATGCTTCTCGACTTCATCTCTCCAAATATCATGCTATCGCAAATTTTGTCGAAGCTAAAATAACTTCGTTGTTGAAACGTGTTATTAAGTAACATATTAATGTATCTTATACATATTATTATTATTATCATCATTATTATTATTATCCAAAACTGGTTTAACAATGTGTACACATCTTCCAGTGCCCAATACTATAGTTTTCGAAAATTAATTTTACACATTCTCTCCAATCTTCCTGTTAACCCACTGTCATTATTATTATTATTGTTATTATTATTATTATTATTATTATTATTATTATTATTATTATTATTAAGCCTTATGAGCTATGAAAGGCTGCTGAGTTTGCAATATAGTATCACTGCACGCACCCTGTGGAAGGAAATTATATAATTAACAAAATAAACAATTTCCAGAAAATGTGTAGAATTTGTTGTACACTTGAAAAACAAAACAATTTTTGTTAAGTTTGTTTATCTATACTTTAACATCTGTGGTCATATCGCGTGCGTAGGAACTTTGGGTGTATCAATAGGCCGTTTTTGCTTATTGTTGTGTTCCTCTTTCTAATGTTACTAGTGGCTTGTGCAGCAAATGCTGCTGCAAACTAAGTTCGTTAGACGTTCAAATAAAAAATTTTCAGATTTATTTTCAATGAAGAATACTTGTCTTTTTGATAGTTATTTGCTTCCATAATAATGAAACATGCTCCCTCTGAATGGATTTTTTAGGCCAAATACTTTTTCTTGAACCTATCCAACTTCAGTTTTTGAGTTTCAACGCGAAAACGCAAGTATCAATGTCAGGACGATAGCAGTAGCTATTTCAGGTCATTGTGGATTGTAGGCAAAAGTTAAAAAAATGTCAGGTTTGCTAAGCTTTCGAATAATAGCATTTTCTTGTAGAACTTGAAATGTAGAGCGTAAAATCATTTTATCCTACTAAGAGATCTTGCTGAAATGATCTGGAGACTATAAAATTTTCTAGGCCTCTTATTTTATCAGTAAGTAATACCTTTTGATCTTTCCTTAGGAACTGTAATTTTCGCGCTCTCTCGAGCCAATACTGAAGACAATGACACATATCAATATCTATACTACACCGCCATTAGGAACTGTAATTTTTGCGCTCTCTCGAGCCAATACTGAAGACAATGACACATATCAATATCTACACTACACCGCCATTAAGTATATGAAAAAGACCCAACCCCACTGGGCTAATAAGTATAAAAATATTTGATTTTTAATAACAATATTATTATCTTACTTAAGTTTTGTAGTTATATATAGCAGCCACTCAGTAAATTATAGAAATGAAGATCTAAATTAAGAATTCTCTATATTTACTTACATAACCACAAAACGTTTCACTTTCATGTCATCAATATAGCATCAATACTATGTACAATTAATAAAAAAATAGATGCATCATGATATTAACTATAATAATATTTAATTTCTAATGGTAATAATGTCATCAAACTACCTCAAGTTTCGTAGATTTGAATATCCAATACACAGCTGTACTCAGAAAATTATACACTGCAGAATCAGTTTTTAATAACAAATTGAATTGAGCTCTAAATATGTCGGCAATCTGCAGGTCATGGCCTTCGTGTAATAGCCTATTGTTTATTGTAGTGTGTGTTTTGTTCTGAAATTCAATCAAGTCGGCCGTTATTGAATAAAATTAGTTCTCAAAACTGACAACAGATGGATTTTGGAAAATAGAAAAATTATGTAGGAAAATTGACATTTCACTGAAAACTACTACTTTTCCGAAAAACTTTAGGTTCCAAGCTTCAAAATGAGGGGCCATTTATTAAAATCCGTTCAGCCGTTTTCCCGTAATTTCCATTACCAGTTCAAATTATATATATAGATGTGTTATAAATGGCTAGTATTCATCTGATTTTATATTTTGATTAATGTTTACGATATTGGTTACTGAGGCGGTAATGAATCATGGTGTGTAAATATCAAATCTGGCATTTATGAATGATGAATGAGAGAAACCATGAAAAACCCCAGTCAGATTTGCCGGCCACGGGGTTTGAACCCGGGACCTCCCGAATACGAGTCTCAACCGTTACCGTCTGAGCCAACTCGCTTGGTTAAAAGAAGGCATTAACAGAAACCCTGATCAAAAGCTTAGCCATCCTTCTTTTAACTTATGGGTGCGAGAATTAGTCTCTAAACAAATACTAAGAGAAAATTAGAAAGCAATGAAATGAAATTCCTTAGAAATGTATCAATAGCTGGGTTATACAATATTAAATCATTATATAAATTAAGACTTGGACAATTTTATGATTTTAGTTTGCTGAAATTTTTATGAACGTATCCAAAGAATGGAAGTACACAGACTAACAGAACTACTTCACGACTATCGGCCGAGAGGAAGACGAAGAGCCCGCAGGACAGACGATATAATCCTCTGAAGAAGAATAAATATTGGAATTTTAAGGTCCAAACAGCAATATGCCCTGCTTCGGTGGGGATACTGTCGCAAAGGAAAAATCTCTAAAATATAGATTTATTAAGTCTTTACTTAATCGATATAGGGGTCATTCCATGTCAAATCATCCAGAAATTTACAAAAATGACATCCTTCCTCACCGATTTTCTTTAAATCTTGAGAATTGAAGTATTACCTAGATATATGAACATTCCCAAAATTTAAATGAATTTGGTTGAATAATTCCAGAGCTGGAATTGAAAGAAGTCATAGATGCACATGCTCAGTTTTATAGTATTAAGTGACCTTCTACCAGACATAAAATGCCATATCTCCCATAGTTTTTGCAATAAAACTTTGATCTTTTTTGCATATGAAGCAGGAAAGTATACATTTTTAAATCTATGTGCTACATATTAAATATCTGTAATTCCTTGCTCAGGAAATCATTAACTATAATACCTCCAAACAAATTAAACGAATATTGTATGTGATTTTTTTTTAAATATTGCCTCCCCATGGATTACCTTGAAATTTTAACAGTATCATTACAAACCTGTGTTTATGTGACACGGAAAAAAATAGGTTTGAGAGTGTGAAAAATCTCAGTTTTAAAGAAAACATAAACGTAGTCACTTACCAGTATACCAAGCTTAATGACTATATAAGGTACATTTTATTTGAGACAATGCATTTTTCCCACCATTTAGGTTATTTTAGTTTTATAAGGCTTCATAATCCACTTGTTAATCGTATGTTTTGTTCTTGATATCCTGATGAATGAAATTAAGGAAAAAATAGAACATGCAAATAACCGTGAGAAAATCCAGCTGCTTACTCTTGTGCCACAAAGTTGGTCTCGACAGAAAGTTAGTTCAATGTTTAAATTTTCAGAATATATGGTCAGACAAGCACGAGCCCTTATAATGGAAAAAGACATTTTATCAATGCCTGAACAAAAGAAAAAAAAAAGGAAAGATTCTACCGCAGGAAAAAATTGACAAATTAGCATCAGCAAAAATTTATATGAACAGAAACGTCTGGTTTTAAGCAACTTAGCAGAACTTCACTTTCTCCATAACAATAAATTTATAAATTTGCTACTCTCCGGCCGAAATAATGTGTACTTGAAGGAACATCAGGGACACATTCTGTGTGTGTGTATGCACTATTCATCAAAATGTGAAATTGCTCCTAAATGCCATTTCTATTAAAGAAACTTATCACGATTTAATCAAAGTTATTACCTGCAACACAAATAATACAGGGACATCATTTTATTTTTACTAACACTTTTAATATTAACCTGTCTATACTTTTAGAGAACCGGAAACACAGTTCGCTACCCCCTTCCACGACTGGAGTTCGATGATAGGCCTACTGGCGTAAAACACAAACACATCACTTTATTAGGTATAGGAGGGAAGAAAAGTAGTTCGTCCATTTACGTAAACTAGGAAATATCGCAATTTTGAGTTCGATAATTTTCATTAGGTTTTTGTTTAATCAAAATGCAGTACTGTATTAAGAATAAGTGTTTTTACTCACGAACTGAGTTATCCATGCGAACGTATTCATTATGCAATGTATATTATACTGTCTACAGCACATTAGCGTACAATATAGAGAATGAAGTTCAATTGAAAAATAATCATAATATGAATATTTAAACACATTTTTGAAAATGGTGGCCGTTCATTTCGATACAGGCTTCAATTCTTTTGTGCATATTATCGCACTATAGGCTATTACATCTAATTCTAATTACCAGTTTCGTCCTTCGTACTAGTAACTCATGTTGAAATAATTCTGTACCTACTCTATAAAAGAGTACCTTACGTACTGTAAATTCAATCTTCACTTCTGCCCGACCCGCACAGATAAAATTACTCAGACATGCTATCTTATGTCCGTCCAAGTGGTTATGCCGCAGGATCGTAGAAAGGGGGGAAATCACGTGACAGTTAATTACTTAACGAGGCCCTTTTTAAGTTATTTTAACAGTTGTATAATATTACGTAAACGTCCAATTCCCAACAGAAATTAATCCTTTCAGAAAAGAGCTAAGACAGCCCAGCTTTTACAGAGGGGCGTGCAGAAGCAGGTGGGGGAAATCGGGATGCGACGTAGGCAAACGAACAGTACCTGTGCGAAAATATGATTCAATATTGAAAGCTCTTTCGTCACTGGAAAATGCGAACATATTTCTGGAACGTACTATACTCACTAACTCAATGCTGTTTACTATATGCAGCCTTGATTCTCTCTGGAGGACAGTTGGAACTTAATTAGTAGAAGGGGTGGGAGTGAAGTACATTCAAAAACTCAGGTACAATAAAAATTGAAGTAAAAATAAAACGATGTCCCTGTAGAACCTGCATGCTCCGACTTTGTGACAAATGTCCCACAAGTTCAACATTTGTGGCATAATCAGCTATTTATATGTTCATTTCTCCTATCTGCAAGAGTATTTTGTAAGTATATTTAATTAATTAGTACTTGATATTCCAGTAGTCTGAGATAATTTTCTTATGTTTTATTTTTAAATAAGTAAAGGATGTATAAAAATTAAATATTTGCTCTAAAAGTTTATTCCTCTTCTTTATATCAACATAAGATTGAATAAAATGTCAAAGAACAAATAGGCAAATAATTCAATATGATAATTTATAGAGAAAAATTGAAATTGAGATTTTAGTGAATAGTAGTTAGAGGAAAAGGGGGGTGTGAAAGGAGTATATAATATTAGATATATTAAGACTAATGAACAAATAGAGAATAGCAAATGAAATGTAGGGAAATACTGAAGGGGAGATTGACGAAGTAACAAAAAAGGTACATAGCGTAATTGAGAGTATGTGTGTAGACGTGTACTGCAAATAATGTGTTATTGTAATAATATGTTAATGGTGGACCGGATACAGAAATGTGAGGTACACCATTACATGTAAAGAAGTGCTGTGAAGAAATATATATCATATCATATCATATATCATATCATATCATATCATATCATATCATATCATATCATATCATATCATATCATATCATATCATATCATATCATATCATATCATATCATATCATATCATATCATATCATATCATATCATCATATCAACATAAGAGGAAATCACAATTGGATGAAAGGAAAAGGGTGTGCCATTCATTTCCCTAATTTGGTTTTCTTTCCTGCTGAAATAATACTATTTGTAGATTATGCAGCAATTTTTTCATACATTTTCACAGGGAGGTATGTGTTCAAAATTGAGATTGAATTTTAGTAAAAAATTGCACAATAAATTTAAAAAAACACCTACAATTTATTTTTTTTTTTGTTACTTGGTTTGTGCCTTCTTAAACTATTGGCATGAAATAATAATCAGAAAAAAATCATAAGCCTACTATTGTTTCTCTAGAAGAAACAGTTATGTTTGTAAATTTAACAATCGGCATCCAAAAAACGCATTCGATCATACTTTCTAAAATTACTGCCAATAGAATAAACAGAATGTAATAAAAGTTGCCCAGAAATCATGAAATGAACTAAAGAACAAGTGTATAAATTATCGGCTAAAAACTGGATAGGTGGGTGTCATGACCTGGATGATTTGACATGGAATGACCCATAGTGGATACAGTGATTATTTTGCACCTTATTTTTTTCCACTATCCACATATAAACAATTTTAGCTTGTTAACTCACCATCTGCTGTTGCTTTGTGCAGGTAATGAACTAGCTCCTGTGCACATGTGTTCACTATGTGAAACATTTTTTTGATCTTTCCGGACGTGAAGGTGGGCGTTACATTATTCCTTGTATGTCTCCATTTTCGGCCTTTAAGCGAGAACAAAATCTTGGCGAACATGGGGTCCAGCTTTTCGTCGACTGCGATGATGTGATCAACAAAGTGTTGTGAATCTTTCACCAGAATCTTTTTTATAAGATCTAAATCATTGACGAGTAAAGTCGGTCTGTCGAACGAGAAGATTCCAACATAAGGATTATTCTTGTGGTCATTGTAGATATTCTTCAAATGACTATTGATGTCCAGCTTCTGGAAAAATACTTCCTTGAGGTTGCCGACGAACGGCGTCGGCTTCACGAAAGGAATTTCATGTTTCTTCCAGAAGTTGAAATGACGAGTGAAGTACAAGTAAATAGCTGTTAAGATTATTGTAACTGTGGTAACGAGATTCAATATGAATGAGTCGAATAGGAACTGCATATCTGAGCAGTCCTGTAGATTCTTTATAATGTAATTGAACCGAAATAACTATATTCTAATTTAAAGTTTCAACTTAATGAGGAAAATCACTTGTCTATTGCGGTTTGTGTGTGGAATTTAACACTTGGAGAAGCTCATCGCGAAGTGACGAAACACTGAGAGGTGGCAGCTTCTCGTAGCTAGTAGTATGTCAATAAATTATATTCATGACGTAATATCTGAGCGAGATGGTACTTTGATGAGTCATGCGTGCAAGAGTTGCATATATCCATCGTAGCTCATTCATAAAACAGTGCGGTCTGGTGTGTCTGTCTGTCCGATCTTTTTTCTATCTTGTTTGTCTGATCTATCTGTGTGTGTATGTGTGTGTGTCTCTGTATTTCTCTACCTATGTACCTACCTACACATCTTATACCTCCACTAAAGTAAAAAAACATAATAACATATCCCACTGGCAATGAATAAACGTCTATGCCCGTTGTGGTATTCGAAATCACGACCGTGATTTTCATGCAACATTAAAACTGCGTACCTTGTCTGTTTGCACACAGCGGCCAATTCGTTCATAAAATAGGCAATGAAATAAATGCCCAAATAGAGGAGCCATATGTTAAGGCTGTCCGCCTTCGACCTTGGAATCATTCGGAGTTGTTAATCCAGCTAAACTGGCAGATGCAAGTGGCTCTAACTGTGTATAATTGAGTAATGCTTGACAGGCGAGTACTCGTCGCAGGGGTGAATATTAAATTTAGTGAATAGGTTAGTTCTACGAGGAACACAGTCTTCTGAGACATGAGAGTCATTTTCTCAGGGAAGACATCTGTAGTTAAATCGAAAATTGGAATATTAAGACGAGAAAGTTAATGGAGATTATGGTCAGTTCAAATACGGAAATATCAACTTACTAAATTTCCTTGTCGTTTTCTTGTATGGTGCTTGTAACACGATCAAAATTAATCATTTGAAAACAATCAAAACAGTCGTAGCTTAAAAATATGTTTCTATTATAGTCGATATGTTGCATTTTACCTACTGTTATCAGTGCGTAGTAAACCTTCTAAAAACTAGTGCGTAAAAAGTAAGTAATCACTTTAGTCACTGCTATTCATTTTACGCACTGCCATAAGTGGTGCCTTCTTGGTGTCAATTGTGAGGTTCAGACTTCAGACAGTTGACTAAACAACAACAACAACAACAAAGAAAATACATTATTCAATGTATAAACTTCATTAAAAAAGTAGTAACTATTACATGTAGGCCTAACATAAGTACGTAACAAATTTAACTTCATATTTACATTTTAGCCCGACGTTATTATAGTACTCGTTGCAAAAATATTTAACATTCAACTTTTTCTTTGATTATTGCCGGTTTAGACGACCATGAAATCGTGATCATGAATAAAACAGGCTGTAATTCCATGCATACTTATTTCTTAATGGTTTTGAGTTTAGACGGTCATGAAATCGTGATCCTATAACCTCTCCAACTTGAAATATTTATTTAATGTTAATTTGTGCTATTGCAGAGAAAACACTATGATCTTTTTGGCACGAGTGTACAGTTTGTGAAACGAGGCGAAGCGAAAAATAGAACATTTACGAACTTGTATAAAAATAACTATTGTTTAAAGACCCTACTGAGGATATGAAAATTATTGCATTAAAGAATATTTATTTATTTATTTATTTATTTATTTATTTATTTATTTATTTATTTATTTTAATTTAAAATAAAATAAAAGTACGGGGTAAGTTAGAAATAACTTGCGTTATGGATCTCAAAGACAAATATATCACAGTTGTAATGTAAATATAAAGCAGATTAACAACGGAGAATTGGAAAATCGAAGAAGAGATGGACCGGCCTAGAATAATAAAGAGGGAATACGGTACACTAAAATCGTTTAGTTTTATTCTTCATTTTGCAGTTGAAATGCCAGAACTCTTCAATGTTCTACTACATGATGCTATTAATCAGTGAGTTAATTTTAATTCTAAATAATACACAATTGAACGCTTTCATTTGCAGATGATGAGGCGATTCATATTGGCACTGAAGGTGGACCATAAAATTAAAGAAGATAATGACATTAAACAGTATACAATAGGGTAAGTAATAAACACATGGGGCGCGCGGTAGCGTCACGGTTAAGTTGTAACATTGCATGTCGAGAAGTCGCTGGATCGGTTCCCATGGATAATGGATTTTCTCCTTTGATCCAATCCTTACGGCCGCACTGTGGCCCTGGGATTAATTAGCATCTAACAGAAAGGAACATTTTCTTGCGGGTAAAGGCGGAAGGTACGCAGGATTGACGTCCCTACTGCCATAATGCACTTTGTGAGAGCCTTAACCTTTCGCCGCCATGCGAGCCTCGATGGCCTGTAATGTAGAGCTCTATGTAGACAGAGTACCGCAACTGTCTTCCCTACCGCTTGCCGACAATGCGACGGTCCGATTCTGTTCACGTGACCTCGCGCGCTTCTCTGGACCCAAAGCCCGCTAGTGGTAGCATAAGAAAACCATTGAATTCAATTAAATACCAATTTTTTTCTTAGCACCTATTACAGTCCGTAAAAAATTACAAGTTTTCCAAAACAAAATTTTAAGATTCATCACAGGACTTCCTAGAGTAACTCCTGTTAGATTGATTCATGAAGAACTAGAAATTTCGACAATTCAAGAATATATTTCAAATCAAGCCTTCTGCACGTATACCAAGTCGTACAGCAGCACAAACCTACTAATTTCTTCACTAGGAAATTACAACCCTGCATTAGACAAACATAAAATACCTAAGAGCGTACTCCACCCTCTAGCTTGGAACGACAACGTACAAGACGAATACCAACTTGAACACTAAATAACCACTTGACTCTACACACAGACAAGTCTATTAATGCACTAATAATGTTATTTCTCTGTTTCAGGGTCATCACGTTATTGGCAGCATAGATGCATTGTTCTTATTGAAAACACTTTTTCATGTACCTTTAATGTATTTGTACTTTGAATAATGATTAAACCAAAACCTCCCACCTGAACATATTCCGACAACACTATAGCCAATTGGCTTGTCGTCAGAACGACATCTCATCCTGCTCTAGGTTTTTCCGTGGTTTCCCTTGAGCAATAAGACAAATGTCGGGATGAGCCCTAAAAGAAATGGGCCACGGACCACTTCCCTTCCCCCACCCTTTCTCTTCTACTATCACAAAGAACTTGCTAATTTCTTAGATAACAATCCTGTATTATGATAATAGGGGAAAATAAATATATTGTAAGTTCACAGGGCTAACGGCTTCGAAGCTGGGTACCTGGTTCTAATGAAGTGCACTGGTAGCAATCTAAAACATGGGGGCATGAGATAGTTACTCTGCCTGCCATTAAAATTCACTTCACTAAATCCCCAAGGTAAAAAAAAAAAAGTTTAAAGGCATTTGGGTGGCAAGGATAAACCGCGTGTCCATTTAGAAAGTAAATTATCATACTAAGGACGAATTATATAAGAAAAAGGTAATATAAAATGGACAAGCTTACATTGGAGCTCTGTACTGCTGTATACTAATATTTATATAATTTCAGTAATTGCATGCACAGCTATGAAAATAATACTTTATAATTTCTATCATGGAAGAAGTTGCTGTTACCTCGTCTGACAAATTTCTTTGAAGTTTGGGAAAATTGAACAAAGTTGAATTCTCTGTCTGGTGCAAACATGCAGGCGATGACGGTATTCTGATTTTTTTTCTTTGTCACCTTTATTGTTTTTTAGCCACCGATCCATAGAAATGGCACTGTACGAAAATCAATAAACTTAATGTTTCAGAGTTTATTATGCTAGAAACTGTAGCCACACGGTTTTTCATACACATGTTACACAGATTTTTGACACAAATACATGAATGAATTATTTGGCCTAATAACTAATAATGACATTTTTTGTCATTAAACCCTATGCACTTTTCCCTACTTCCACTGTTCAAAAAAAAAAAAAAATACACAACATTTCGCACAACTTAACTCAAACTAATGTAGAACAGTCGAGACTGACTATCAGACAAGCTGTCAGACAAACAACCTGACGTTTAAAGTCAAGGTACTACCGGAGAAGGATTTTAGAAAGCTGAAGGACAAAAAAATTCTTTATTTTGAAAGGAAAATTGACACATGTAAGACTCTTGAAAATAGGCCTAAAACCTTTGTTACACGTGCACTTAGAATTGGGAGAGAAATAAAACCATAAAAACGAGACATGACGGTCTCACAAGTTCAATGAAAAGAAGGAAAAACGGCAAACCTTGCCCTTCAACATTTCTGAAAAGTGGGAGACTTTCATTCTATATAAAAAAAGAAGTTACCCATTTTTAAAGTTATTGTTTTCGTAACGCGGTAAGTGGGTTGGGTGACCCTTTCGATATTTCGTTTTAGAAATTCGGAGTCCATCATTCTTCCACCTTGGCTGTTTGAGGATCACTAGAAGAAAAAACATAACTTGAGCTCTAAAATTAGTTTCCTTTTAACATATCTCTTTAGTTACTGCTTACAGAAGGTCAATATTTTCTTCCTCTTTTATGACTCTGCCTTTCCGAATACTGTATTCAACAAAACTCTTCCCCTTTTACGATCATGTATGCTACATAGCGAAGAGGAGATTTCCAATGTAAAGTTAGAACACATTATTGACCAGTATAACTAAAAACTATCCTCTAAATAAGTCTCCGAACATATTACAAATATTCCTAAATGAAATGAAACAAAATATTATTTTGTTATTAATTAAAAGGGCATGATAAATCGAGAAGTAGTGCAAAGTGTGGTAGTAGAAGTGTTGGAATGAGAGAGGCAGTTCGAACTTTGAAGTAATTTAGGTCCCATTATAAAGATTACAATGTTAAAATTGACAATATGGATGGAAGAACTCCCTAAGTCAGGTTATGTAAGTAAGTACTTATTTCAGATAATTACTGCAGAATATGATTCTCTGGTGCCTGTAGAATGTAACAATAGTTCGAACTAGTCATAAACCTTGATATTACACTATTTTATTAAAAACAAGCATCTGAAACTGGAATAAGTACGTAACTCAAGAAAATGAAAAACCATAGGCCTAATAATAAAATTAGGTTACTAAACCATCTTTCACTATTGCTACTTGGAATTCTCTGCCACCTGAAGCCAAGAGCTGCCGAACTTTATTTTCTTTTAAATGTAAATTAGAAAAATATCTTATGATGAGTTGCCAGACCTAACGCGTTGCAAATATTTAATGCAATGTATTCCACTGTATTTATTTTTATTTTTCGTTTCTTATTTTATTGTGTAATCATGTAAATCGTGTTTATTTGTCACTTAACATCAATATGTATTCCACTGTTATTATTATTATTATTATTATTATTATTATTATTATTAGTATTATTATATTTATTATATATTATTTATTATTATTAGTCTATTTTTTATTGTGTACATTTTATTCAATAGTCGGTTTCTGCTTTAATTATGTGAATCTTACTTATTTGTAATCTAATACTAATATACGATGAAAGAGTAATGGAATGGAGAAAAATTCTCTCCGGTACATTAAAATAATATATAAAATAATATATATAATACTAATATGTATTCCAATGTGTTTATTTTTATTTTTACTGTGTACATTTTTTATTGAATTATCGGCTTCTGTTTTTGTGTGTTTAGTATTTGATTCTAACAACATTCATATGTATTCCACTATGTTTATTTTTATTTTATGAGGTAAATTTTTATGTAACTACCTCTTTTGATTTCATTGTGTACCTAAATCGTATTAGTATGTAATTACTTAATTCCGATCCAGTTGTTGTTCAACTATGTAAGGAAGTTTCTATTCTGGTTTAGTGTAAGAGAAGGCCTTACGGCTTAACTCTGCCAGGTTAAATAAAGCCATTATTATTATTATTATTATTATTATTATTATTATTATTATTATTATTAAAGCATTAAAAATTGAGTAAAGTGTAATTTCACTTACGAACTATTGTAAAGATTCATTTATGAAAATATGAGAATTTTAACTAAAATTTTTATTGGTGAATTTTTTTTACTAATGTTCTCATAACTGCATTTTTCGCTACGCACTTCTTCCATCAATCTTGAAAATTAATGCTAGACTTACAAACATATTTCAGGCAACGCATTTTACTGAGAGTGACCGAAAATGGCCATGATTATAATAATTTTATATTCAAGTATTTGCTTCAAATAATATTATTTCAATGTCCTAATTTATTTATCTATACGTTTGTGTTTGCTTTAAAAACAAATGTACTAAAATTACTAAAATATTGAGCTTTTATTGGAGAATATTGCAAACAAATATGAAAGTAAAGAATTCCACTGAAACTGAATAGGCCAGTCATCTTATTTAATGTATTCTGTTCGATATTGTATGTAAGTAACTGCCATCAAACTACATAATATATTTCTTAAAATTCTACTTGTAAAACAAGAGTGTTGTGGTCTGCCTGAGTTTCTTAGTTCAAAACATATCATGGAATAATACTTGCAGTACGCCTACATGTATATTTGCTCTCCCGGCTTTTCAGAGGTGACACACGAATAACATGTATTTGCAACGCTTCTAATTGAGATATTACATTTAAAAGTTCATAGTGTCATGCGTGAGACATTTAGCTACATGTCAGTATATTTTGCAATTATTATCAGTGCCCTAGAATGGAATTTACAGCATAAAAACTGAGAGAGAGCGTTAATTTCCCTATTCCAGCAATGTTAACAGAGCGAGCGCTTGGGTCCACCGGCGACCTTTGCGGTACTCTGTCTATATAGAGCTCTACTGTAATGGGGGTTGACTAGTTTAAATATCGACGATGACAGAATTGTATTTGTGGTGGATGAAGTCAAGGTTGTAGTAATTTTCTCGAGGTTTCTCCCTCTATTTCTCCTGTCATTACATCGACACATTCCACAATTTCTCTGTCGTTATCGACTTTATCTCGAAAGGTGGGAGACTATATTATACAGAGTGAACCGTAAGTGATGTCATTAATTTCAGTTGGTTATTCTTTGAAATATTTCAAACAAAAAAGTTTGATATACTTATTGCTGTTCGCTTTTGCTTCCTTTTCTAGGAAAAAATTGTTTTATATGAAACATTTCACGGCATGTTTTTAGAAAGCTATTGATTTAATTTAAATAAGGGATTGAAGTAACTTTAGTTTTGTCCTTTAAATCTGCAGAAATTTGTTCCGAACAAAAGTAAATAATTTATTATACATATATCATATTATAAATCAATATTTTTCTCGGAAAGGAAGAAAAAATTGTATTAAACTTCTCTGTTTGAAATATTACTAAGAATAACCCCTTGAAATTAAAGACATTATTTACGGTTCAGCTTGTATGTATAAATCACAGATCTGCATAAGAGGCGCGGGATTCCTATCGACTCTTCCTTTTATGACGGGTATAATACAGATAACCCATGTATGACTGTGAGGTAAGGCACTCCACTACTAAACGTTTAATGTACTAATTTTGCTTCAGTATGCGCTGGGCTCAGAATAAATTAATACAAATTCAACGGGTTTCGTTTTGCGCATCATAAAAGCATATAATATAACCATATCTACTGATGCAGCGTTAGTGATTGCAGGTATCGAGTCCTTATACCTGACTGGAACAGCTGAACTTCGAAAGGAACACACATATAAGGATACACTTTTAAAGTTGGAGGTTGAGAAACCGGCCCATTTCTTAATAGCCGGACACCGAGCTTCTGTTTATGACTTTGTCGAATACACCGGTTGCATAAGTAACCGCAATGTACAAATCTTTACAGATGGATCAAAATATCTAAAGGAAGTGCTATTGATAGGTCGGATACGCTTTTGTTGTATTCTGCAACGGGCAAGAAATCTACAAGGAGATGAACAAACTTTCACCTGAATGCTCCATCGTGCAATCCGAGCTATTGGCTATTAAGGATGCAATGATGTAGACTAAACTTCATAATTGTAATTGTTGTATTTACAGTGATTCTCAAATCTATAGATAATAAATTTAACTTAAATACTCTGGCAGTGGAATTCAGACACATTTGCTTCTCATGGGTGCGAGGACACAGTGGAACAGCAGGAAATGAAAGGGCTGACGAACTGGCAAAAAGTGTTGCAGTTTCAAACTTAAATTTCAGCTATAGGCTGTGGTCCTTATTCATATGGGAAAAGAAAATTAAATGAGCATGCATATATATATATATATATATATATATATATATATATATATATATATAATGAATAGGTGGAATAATCAGTGGCTATGCAGTACAAGGGGTTCAGTTACGAGAGAAATATTTTTACAAGAATCGACATCCGTTTAAATAGCAACAAAATTATACCGGATTTTTTTGGCTAACGCAATTTTTGTCGGGTCATGGAAAATTTGGCTCTTATTTAGAACGATTTAAATTAGATAAGGAAAATGGCTACTTACATATCTGTGAGCAACAGCAAACTGTAGATCATCTTTTGTTTCATTGTCCAGTATTCGAAAACAGAAGACTTCTAATGGTCGGACATTTACACTTTACACTTTTCTGATGTAATATATGATAAACTATTAATCAGTGTGTTCAGTAAAACATGCTGTTATAAACAGCTGTGTAATTTAATATGTAATATATATTATATACTGTATTTAAGAACTTGTAATTATTTCAAATGTAGGATGAAGTTGCAGGAAAATGGAGAAAATTACATAACGTAGAACTGCACGCATTGTTTTCTTCACCTGACATAATTAGGAACATTAAATCCAGACCTTTGAGATGGACAGGACTGTAGCACGCATGGGCGAATCCAGAAATGCATATAGAGTGTTAGTTGGGAGGCCAGAGGGAATAAGACCTTCGGGGAGGCCGAGACGTAGTTGAAAGGATAATATTAAAATGGATTTGAGGGAGGTGGGCTATGATGATAGGAACTGGATTAATCTTGCTCAGGATAGGGACCAATGGCGGGCTTATGTGAGGGCGGTGATGAACCTCCGGGTTCCTTAAAAACCATAAGCAAGTAAGTAGTAGATATAATATGTGTTAATTTTAAGTAGCATAGATTAGGTTATTGACGTCAAATGTATTCTTATTATAACAATATAAACTATCAGTAGTAGATAAGAAATGATTGTGACGTCAATGGATCCCATGGCTCCCAATGTGACGTCATTGTGGGCGTGGCCAAAGTATGACGTCAGAAGTGGGCGGAGCCAAAGTATGACGTCACGGGCGTGCCTAAAGTATGACGTCACGGAGGGTGTGGGGGGCTAAAAGTATGACGTAGGAAAGGGGCGTAACTTAAATTACGTCATAAGAGTTCAAGGTTAAAGTGTGACGTCATGCGGGTATGTAATGGCATGACATGTTCATACATGTTTATCTCCTCAATGTGAGGGGCTTAAATTATGACGTAGGAAAGGGGCGTAACGTCATAAATGACAATCTGAGAGTTCAAGGTTAAAGTATGACGTGCAGGTATGTAATTGAAGTTGTGGCATGACAAGTTCATACATGTTTATCTCATCAATATAATGTCTGCTATGTGTGCAAATATTATGCTGATTCATATCCGGCAATTGTTCTCGGGTTGAAGACACAAGTTCATACATGTTTGAAAATCCCATCTGCTATGTGTCCAAATATTATGCTGAATCACTCGCACTGCTATGTATGCAAGGTCACATCCGGCGAGTGTCCAAGAATTAATCTATCACACTTAAACACATACATTCTTTTTCTTAAGATTCTAATGTAATGGTAATTTAATTGACGGGAATGGATATTGGAATGTGGGACATAAATGGTTCTATAAAAAATTAATCTAGCACACTTGTAAATTAAACAGGATGTGGCTGAAGTTGGAAATGGGGGAGGGGGGTAATAATTTGAAATACACACGGCATAACTTAAAGTGTGACGTCATTCACAAGTGCAAGTATGTAATTGAAGTTGAGGCGTAACGTAATAATTTGAATTACATATGTTCATACAAGTTTGTATAGTTGAAATACAGAAGTTCATACATGTCTGAGATTTCATCTACACAATGATGTGATTACACGTGCAAATATTATGCTATCTCACATCCGGTGATGCAATTGCTGAGTAATAATAAAAGCATGTTTTTGAAGCACCTGCAAGGTGTCATATCACACAAATATTGCATGATGCAAATAATATGCAAGCTGTTAATTCACATCCGGTGAAGACGCAAGTGCTGTATAATGGCCAGCTGTCCAATGGATGTCCTGAAACTGGTTGTACTTTAAGCCAATTGTTGAGTAATTGATAAAAAATATTAAGATTCTAATGTACTGGTAATTGAATTGATAAATAGTAATGGAAAATGGAAATTGGAATGCGGGAATTATTGATGGCGTAAATGGTTGTACTTTAAGCCAATTTATAAAAAAAATTAATCTAGCACACTTGTAAATTAAACACATACATTCTTCTCATATTATTATTATTCCAATGTAATACATTTTGAAGTAAAATTGAGTGGTTTGTTTAGCGTATTTAATTTAAGCCATACATTATTACCAACATTAAATTCATCAGAATGTGACATTACTATGATTTAGAGCAGTAATTGTAGCAGATAAATCAATGTTGTGTAATGCATAAGCGTGCAAATATTATGCAAGCTTGCTTAATCACTTCCGGCGACGATGCAATTGCTGAGTAATGATAAAAACATGTTTTTGAAGCACCTGGAACGTGTTATATTACACAAATATTGCATGATGCAAACATCCAGCGTTTGTTCTCGCAGCGTCTTATGTTACACAAATATTGCATAAGCGCTTTCTGCTATGTATGCAAATGTTATGCAAGGTTGCTAATTTTACATTCGGCGATGAAATTGCTGAGTGATGATAAAAAAAATATTACACTCTATTCATACGTGGTATTTGATTAAAAAACAATCGCAGAACATGGCATTATTATTATTATTATTATTATTATTATTATTATTATTATTATTATTATTATGGTTCCAATTTAATACATTTTGAAGTAACATTTATTGGATTTATTTTAAGCCATACATTATTACCGAAGCATTTCGTAATACAGTAATTGCTTCTTCTTCTTCTTCTCATTATTATTATTATTATTATTATTATTATTATTATTATTCGTCATAAAGAAGATTAAAGTGCGACGTTATAATTTTGTAATTGAAGTTGGAGTAATTGAAGTTGGAAATGGGGGGGGATTTGATAAAATTCTAATGTAATAGTAATTTAATTGATAAATAGTAATGGGTAAGGGAAATTCGCAAGTGTTAATTGAAATTGGAATGGGGGAAATATTGATGGCGTAAATGGTTGTACTTTAAGCCAATTGATAAAAAATTTTTCTAACACACTTGTAAATTAAACACATACATTCTTCTCATTTTATTATTATTCCAATGTAATACATTTTTTAGTAAAATTGAGTGGTTTGTTTAGCGTATTTAATACATTATTACCAGCATTAAATTCATCAGAATGTGACATTATTATTTCGTAATACAGTAATTGTAGCAGATAAATCAATGTATATGTATATGTTGTGTAATGTTATTACATATGCATAAGTGTGCAAATATTATGCAAGCTTGCTGAATCACTTCCGGCGACGATTCAATTGCTGAGTAATGATAAAAATATGTTTTTGAAGCACCTGGAACGTGTTATATTACACAAATATTGCATGATGCAAATAATATGCAATCTGTTAATTGACATCCGGCGATTGTTCTCGCAGCGTCTTATGTTACACAAATATTGTATTGATTACAAGTAAATAATAGCTATCTGCTATGTGTGCAAATATTATGCAAGGTTGCTAATTTTACATCCGACGATGAAATTGCTGAGTAATGATAAAAAACATGTTTTTGATTATGTAGCATAATGACCTTGGAGGTAATATGGCTGGATGATGAGGTGAATTATTTAGAAGTGTAATGAAAGAAGTATTGCAGTTTGGAATAATTGACATTGAACAAGTTTAGACAGCAGTGGGAGGGGGGCAAGATGATGAATAATATGCTCAAATTCATACAACTATTACACTATCACATATTTTATAAAAGATCTTTGTCAAAAAAAAATTGGTAGTGTAATAGCAGCCATAGCGTTAATAATGTCTCACAATATTTATTTTTAATTTTAATTTAGATGATACTGCATCTCCAGTCTCGGTTTGAGCTGAAGAAGAAGAAATCGCACAATTTAAATGCTCTGAGTGTAAAAAACAGTGACCATGATGAAGCGTGGTGAATGTTAAGCTTGAGTATGAAGAATGTTCGAATTGTAATAAATGTTCGTTTTGGAAATAGTTTTGCACTGTAATTTCTTGTATTTCTTAACCATCCATTTCCATCCCACATAACCAAAGGGTTGGGTTCGTTTAGAGAATTAATCTATAACACTTTCCTTTCAAATATTAGTAATCCTTTTCCAATATTAAGAATTGGTATATAGGTTTTCAAATATTAATAATTCTTAAGAATTGGTGTATAAGTTGAGATTATTCTAAACATATATGTTACCAGAATATAACATAATTCCAGTGGTAGCTTACTGATTTGGGAGTGGTGGATTCATTACATGTTTGTATGATAAAACCTGAGGATTATTGAGAGAATGTCAATGATTAAACTGAATCTAGTCATTGGGGATGGGGATGTGCTTGGTAAAAGAAAATAGTAACAACATAAAATTATGCGTATATATTTATTCATACAAAGAAATAAAATGCCCTGAGTATTGAAATATATTTTCAATTAGTGAATCCCAATTGTGATAATGTTTTCACCAAAATTGAAGAAGTAATACATTTTGAGTGGATTGTTTAGTGTATTTAATTTAAGCCATACATTATTACCCACATTAAATTCATCAGAATGTGACATTATTATTGTTATTATTATTATTATTATTATTATTATTATTATTATTATTATTATTATTATTATTCCAATTTAATACATTTTGAAGTAACATTTATTGGTTTTATTTTAAGCCATATATATTAGCGAAAGTATGATTTAGAGCAGTTCGTAATATCCACTTAAATTCCAGAGAAGTATAATATTATACTGTATTAAGTGGATCATAAAGAAAGTGAAATTCTAAAGAAAGAGATTGAGTATGACATAAGTTGGAATTTATATTGATGCTATGTGATGCAGGCCTGCATTAACATCCCGTGATTGTTTGACGACCACCTGCGATGTGTTATATTACACAAATACTGTATGCACATAATAGCTATCTACTATTTTCAACAAATATTATGCTAGCTTGCAATACAGCATGACGTTTCAATAACGCAACAGCATGTCGTTCCAATAACGCAACAGCATGTCGTAAGCGTGATTATGAAGAATGTCCATACATGTCGCAAGATTACGATTTTCGACATGTTCTAACGTATATGTCGCAAGATTACGATTTTCGACAAGTTGTAACGTATATGTCGCGAGATTACGATTTTCGACAAGTTGTAACGTATATGTCGCAAGATTACGATTTTCGACAAGTTGTAACGTATATGTCGCAAGATTACGATTTTCGACAAGTTGTAACGTATATGTCGCAAGATTACGATTTTCGACAAGTTGTAACGTAAATGTCGCAAGATTACGATTTTCGACAAGTTGTAACGCATATGTCGCAAGATTACGCGTCATGCTGTTGCGTTATTGCAACGACGTGCTGTTGCGTTATTGCAACGACATGCTGTTGCGTTATGCAACGACATGCTGTTGCGTTATTGCAACGACTTGCTGTTGCGTTATTGCAACGACATGCTGTTGCGTTATTGCAACGTCATGCTGTTGCGTTATTGCAACGACATGCTGTTGCGTTATTGCAAAGACATGCTGTTGCGTTATTGCAACGACATGCTGTTGCGTTATTGCAACGACATGCTGTTGCGTTATTGCAACTACATGCTGTTGCGTTATTGCAACGACATGCTGTTGCGTTATTCCAACGACATGCTGGATTACTAATATTTGAAAGGAAAGTGTTATAGATTAATTCTCTAAACGAACCCAACCCTTTGGTTATGTGGGATGGAAATGGATGGTTAAGACATACAAGAAATTACAGTGCAAAACTATTTCCAAAACGAACATTTATTACAATTCGAACATTCTTCATACTCAAGCTTAACATTCACCACGCTTCATCATGGTCACTGTTTTTTACACTCAGAGCATTTAAATTGTGCGATTTCTTCTTCTTCAGCTCAAACCAAGACTGGAGATGCAGTATCATCTAAATTAAAATTAAAAATAAATATTGTGAGACATTATTAACGCTATGGCTGCTATTACACTACCAATTTTTTTTTGACAAAGATCTTTTATAAAATATGTGATAGTGTAATAGTTGTATGAATTTGAGCGTATTATTCATCATCTTGCCCCCCCTCCCACTGCTGTCTAAACTTGTTCAATGTCAATTATTCCAAACTGCAATACTTCTTTCATTACACTTCTAAATAATTCACCTCATCATCCAGCCATATTACCTCCAAGGTCATTATGCTACATAATCAAAAACATGTTTTTTATCATTACTCAGCAATTTCATCGTCGGATGTAAAATTAGCAACCTTGTATAATATTTGCACACATAGCAGATAGCTATTATTTACTTGTAATCAATACAATATTTGTGTAACATAAGACGCTGCGAGAACAATCGCCGGATGTCAATTAACAGATTGCATATTATTTGCATCATGCAATATTTGTGTAATATAACACGTTCCAGGTGCTTCAAAAACATATTTTTATCATTACTCAGCAATTGAATCGTCGCCGGAAGTGATTCAGCAAGCTTGCATAATATTTGCACACTTATGCATATGTAATAACATTACACAACATATACATATACATTGTTTTATCTGCTACAATTACTGTATTACGAAATAATAATGTCACATTCTGATGAATTTAATGTTGGTAGTAATGTATTAAATACGCTAAAAAAACCACTCAATTTTACTAAAAAATGTATTACATTGTAATAATAATAAAATGAGAAGAATGTATGTGTTTAATTTACAAGTGTGCTAGATTAATTTTTTATCAATTGGCTTAAAGTACAACCATTTACGCCATCAATATTTCCCCCATTCCAATTTCAATTAACACTTGCGAATTTCCCTTACCCATTACTATTTATCAATTAAATTACTATTACATTAGAATTTTATCAAATCCCCCCCCCCATTTCCAACTTCAATAACTCCAACTTCAATTACAAAATTATAACGTCGCACTTTAATCTTCTTTATGACGAATAATAATAATAATAATAATAATAATAATAATAATAATAATAATAATGAGAAGAAGAAGAAGAAGCAATTACTGTATTACGAAATGCTTCGGTAATAATGTATGGCTTAAAATAAATCCAATAAATGTTACTTCAAAATGTATTAAATTGGAACCATAATAATAATAATAATAATAATAATAATAATAATAATAATAATAATAATAATAATAATAATAATAATAATAATTCCATGTTCTGCGATTGTTTTTAATCAAATACCACGTATGAATAGAGTGTAATATTTTTTTTATCATCACTCAGCAATTTCATCGCCGAATGTAAAATTAGCAACCTTGCATAACATTTGCATACATAGCAGAAAGCGCTTATGCAATATTTGTGTAACATAAGACGCTGCGAGAACAAACGCTGGATGTTTGCATCATGCAATATTTGTGTAATATAACACGTTCCAGGTGCTTCAAAAACATGTTTTTATCATTACTCAGCAATTGCATCGTCGCCGGAAGTGATTAAGCAAGCTTGCATAATATTTGCACGCTTATGCATTACACAACATTGATTTATCTGCTACAATTACTGCTCTAAATCATAGTAATGTCACATTCTGATGAATTTAATGTTGGTAATAATGTATGGCTTAAATTAAATACGCTAAACAAACCACTCAATTTTACTTCAAAATGTATTACATTGGAATAATAATAATATGAGAAGAATGTATGTGTTTAATTTACAAGTGTGCTAGATTAATTTTTTTATAAATTGGCTTAAAGTACAACCATTTACGCCATCAATAATTCCCGCATTCCAATTTCCATTTTCCATTACTATTTATCAATTCAATTACCAGTACATTAGAATCTTAATATTTTTTTATCAATTACTCAACAATTGGCTTAAAGTACAACCAGTTTCAGGACATCCATTGGACAGCTGGCCATTATACAGCACTTGCGTCTTCACCGGATGTGAATTAACAGCTTGCATATTATTTGCATCATGCAATATTTGTGTGATATGACACCTTGCAGGTGCTTCAAAAACATGCTTTTATTATTACTCAGCAATTGCATCACCGGATGTGAGATAGCATAATATTTGCACGTGTAATCACATCATTGTGTAGATGAAATCTCAGACATGTATGAACTTCTGTATTTCAACTATACAAACTTGTATGAACATATGTAATTCAAATTATTACGTTACGCCTCAACTTCAATTACATACTTGCACTTGTGAATGACGTCACACTTTAAGTTATGCCGTGTGTATTTCAAATTATTACCCCCCTCCCCCATTTCCAACTTCAGCCACATCCTGTTTAATTTACAAGTGTGCTAGATTAATTTTTTATAGAACCATTTATGTCCCACATTCCAATATCCATTCCCGTCAATTAAATTACCATTACATTAGAATCTTAAGAAAAAGAATGTATGTGTTTAAGTGTGATAGATTAATTCTTGGACACTCGCCGGATGTGACCTTGCATACATAGCAGTGCGAGTGATTCAGCATAATATTTGGACACATAGCAGATGGGATTTTCAAACATGTATGAACTTGTGTCTTCAACCCGAGAACAATTGCCGGATATGAATCAGCATAATATTTGCACACATAGCAGACATTATATTGATGAGATAAACATGTATGAACTTGTCATGCCACAACTTCAATTACATACCTGCACGTCATACTTTAACCTTGAACTCTCAGATTGTCATTTATGACGTTACGCCCCTTTCCTACGTCATAATTTAAGCCCCTCACATTGAGGAGATAAACATGTATGAACATGTCATGCCATTACATACCCGCATGACGTCACACTTTAACCTTGAACTCTTATGACGTAATTTAAGTTACGCCCCTTTCCTACGTCATACTTTTAGCCCCCCACACCCTCCGTGACGTCATACTTTAGGCACGCCCGTGACGTCATACTTTGGCTCCGCCCACTTCTGACGTCATACTTTGGCCACGCCCACAATGACGTCACATTGGGAGCCATGGGATCCATTGACGTCACAATCATTTCTTATCTACTATCTGTCTATAACTACAACCCTAATGTACTTTCGGGTAAAATATGGTTTAAGTAATTGTATATTCAAATAAATAAAATATACAAATTAGATGGTTGCAGAGGAATGCTTGGTGTGACGGTTAGCCGGACAACATAATCGATAATCATACGGAACTCATTCCAGTATAGGTGCATAAAAAGTCCTTGGGCTGAAGTGCTTAGGATGGCTCCATGTTCCGCCCATCTTTACGTCTACTGTATATTGTTCGTATGTGTGTGTATGGGCACATGTGCTCCATAGAAGTCAATGATATGCACGTCCTTGTGTGTACGCAATTAATGTTAAGAAATAATAATTACTCTAGAATGACTGTCTCCAAAAGCATTAAAATGGTCGCTTTATCTCAGCTAATAGCCTATAGAGATAAACTATGACCGGCCCGACCGATGCCTATCTATTCTGGGAAATGCAAATTAATTTCTAAATATACTTGTTGATTGGTGGCGATATTTGGGTGAGGGTAATGCATAGCGAAGGGGAGACAAATCTTGGTGAGACTGGCGCCCACCATGATAAAACCGTAACTAAGACAGTGGCTGGCTTGGTCAGGGACGCTAACAGTTGTCAAAGAAGACATTGAAGTTTACATAATGCGCAAGGTCATTGTCCGTAGCTCTTTATCGTCTTGATGTTAGGCGTATACAAGCGTCTTTTTCTTGATAGCGCGCGAGTAACCCAGAGTAGAAGTTATGACCTAATGAACCGGAACAGTAGTTGATCTTTGCTCAGAACTGTGTCGCACTCGTCAGTTTTAGAGTACGAAATCGAGTGCCGGACGTAGCACAGTATTTATGCTTGATGATGATGATGGTGATGATGATAATGGTGATGGTAATAGTCTAATGATGGTGGTGATGAAAGCGAAGCAGAATTGCAGGGAAAATGTTAGAAAAATGGAGTATGTTAAGAAAACTAGTCCAAATACAGTTTTTAATTCCCGGAAATTTAGCCGTGAGTATTATGTGTACAAAGCCGAAATTCTAGCGTTTCGTTCACGGTGCGCCAGTAAGTTACGTAACATTCGGAACATTTTAGATTTTGAGGTCATCTCTTTTGATTGAAATTTTGAAAGTTACCCATATTTTGTTCCAGTAAAATATTCTCTTAGCGTAAATTGAGGATCATTATATATTTCAGTCGATGAATAATTGAAATCATAGTTGAAAATAGTAAATATTTTAATTACAGTAGAAACCCTATTGTCTGTAGTAATGAAGGAGTGAGCTCAATGGTTAATCGAAAAAATCGGATAATCCGTATCATAAAAGATTTTCGTAAATTTAGTGAATAATGCTTACACTTTCGTAATTTCCTCTATGGTCTTGTAGAGGATCAGAAGCACACTGATATGTCTGGTTGTTAACAACTGAATTTTAGGGGAGAAGGAAGTTTCTTGTAATGGCTCTCTGTGGAAAGATAGGAATAGTGGAGGTCTCATATTGTAGATTTACATACTTTATATACGTCATCGTTGATTTTTATTTAATTGCACACGGTTGTTACTCCAATCTCGTATTCGTATACACTCAGTTATTTGCACTTTTTTATTTTTAGCACAACACGATTTCTTTTGATACTTGTGGAAGACATTTTATATAGAAGTTATACAGTACGACAACTCGAACAGTGGACATACTGTATAAGGGCAAAGTCTTGTAATAACCCTGTCTAGGAAAAATAACTTGCTACCAAATGTACAGTAGCATACTCCATATATTTCTATAGAAAAAAAAACGAGAAAAAGATTGTTGGATAATCCATCAATCGGTCAATAGGGTGACGGATAATCGGGATTCTAGTGTACCTTCAATACTCTGATTGAGGTTCTGGCTAATAGACCTACATCTACCATATTATTAGACAGTACATCTTAACTCAACCATTTGTGTCAGAGAAGAAAAATATTGTTTATACATCTTAAGTTTGATTAGTGAAATAAGATGTTACTAGTCTGGGATGTATGCAATCAAGGGGGGAAAAAACACCTATCCCATTATCTCCTGGCTTAGTTGCCTCTTGAGTGATGTCTTATTGGTGTCACTTAGAGGTTCCAACCAGTCTTCGGACTGTTGACTAATTATACAAAACCTTCAGAAATTGTGCACAAAAAACATGAAAAATATCAGAACCGTTGGATTATGTTTGTCGCCTTTTCATACTCACCGTCCTAGACATTGCATTTAGCTTCAAGCATTATCCCTGATTGCCTTTAGACAATGCATCTATCTTCAAGAATTATGAACAAATACACATTAAAAATATCGAGAATGTCCGATCACGTGCTCCTTGCTTGAAGCTTACCGTTTTAGACAAAGCATCTATCTTCAAGGATTATGAATAAGTAGACATTAATAATATCTGGTATCCCTGATCACACGGTTGATATTTCAAACCTAACTTTTTAGGTCTTCAAGAGTTGTGACAAAATTGATAGAAAAATATCGGTGATCTCTGATAACATGATCGCTATTTCAAGAGAACCATTCTAACCAATACAGTACATCTATCTTCAAGAATTATGAGCAATCTGACGTTAATAGAGAAAGGGTCCCTGATCACAAACTTGCATTTCTAGGCAATGCATCTGCCTTCAATAATAATTATGAACAAATATACTTTTTTAGTTGGTTATTTAACGATGCTGTATCAACTACTAGGTTATTTAGCGTCGATGGGATTGGTGTTAGGGAGATGAGACCGAGGATTCGACATAGATTACTTGCAATTCGTCTTACGATTGAGAAAAATCTAGGAAATAACCTAATCAAGTAATAAATTTTACACAAAACACCTCTCTTCTACTTTAAATTAATTTTTCTCTCTTCATACTATTTTAATTGCTTTGGACTATGAGTAGATCGGATCTTATTTACTTCATTCTGGCACTTAGTTTGCGCATATTGATCGCTTTAGGAATTAATTCTGTTGGTTTACGATATCTATTTAGCCGTAAAATTAATTCATGTGATCTTGTTTATTGTTATTGAACTACACTCTGCCACCTGTGTAGTTATCTAACATTGATAATAATAATGATAGTAAGTTAATATTTTGGCGAGATGAATCATATAGTTTTGTTTTCTTTGCAATTAGCTGAGTTTTCCTTACAGGTGGAGAAAACTTCTAGAGAACGCAACCAGGTAATCAACCAGAGTTGGATTCGATCCCAATCCAGGCTTAGCCTCGTAGCGAAATCTCGGTCGTGCTGCTCCAATATCACGCCGGTGGCCTCCTGTGTTCCTATAGAAAGTGATTTTGTGCCAAGCTAACAACATGAATGTCTTTAAAGTTTTTTTTCATAATCTTCACAAGGACTAAGACGGAACGAGTCAATAACTCCAATCTTTGAAGGGAAAAGCTAGAATGTTAATATTTTGTAATTCATTACCTATAAAAATAGATACTATATCGTGCATCACTTATTACAGTAATCATTGCCATCATCGTCATAATCGTAATCATTATCTTCAAATACAACACAAATATGCTCTAAACCTATTTCGTCTGCAGATTATAGCTGGTCCCTCCACGTCATCAGAACGCAGGCAAAATTTTTTTCCATCTTCCGGTCTCTAATTACATAATAATTAATTTCGGACATTATGTGCAAACTTTTTGATTAAGTGATCATACTGTTCTTTCCACCATTTGGTGATTTTTGTAATAAATATTGTATTCGTCGGTTTTTTTAGTAATGCATCTACATTACTTTACAGTAACCTAGAAAATTATTTAAACACATTTCTCGCCTTAACGATTCACATACATGGTTTCTCATTTATATAGGGTGATTCACGAGGATTTAGCGTCACTTACGGATTTTATTTCCGAAGACATTCTGAGCAAAAAATATCGTATAAACGTGTCCTTAATCTCAATATTTTCAGAGTTACACTAATTTGAAGTTATTAGTAAAATAGTTTCTTTCTTTAGTTTTAAGTGTGAAAGAATATTACAAATAGATAATGAATTATTCAGAAGTATAATTTTTTTAATTGGCTAGTGTTCTCAAACTAAAAATGTGTTGTTAATAGCTTTGTAGAGATTTTGTTTTTCTTTTTTTTAACTAAAAATTACATTAATCTTACGCGCTTATCACAAAAATTGTTACAAATCATACGACTTTAGGAACTTGATCCTTTATGCATACTAATGTTCAGTCTTGAAGAATTTACAAAAGTGACGTGATTGTAACAATTGTTTGATAAATGCGTAAGAAAAATGTAATTTTGTAATTAAAAATCGAAAAAAAAATTCTGTGCGAAGCAACTATGGAATTCACAACACATTTTTAGCTTCAGAATACTAGCTAATTAAAGAAATGGTACTCCTGAATAGTTAAATCTTTATCTGTAATATTCTTTTACTATTAAAACTAAAGAATAAAGATATTTTACGAACACATTCAAATTAGTGTAACTCTGAAAATATTGTGATTAGGACACATATTTACATGACATTTCTTGCTCAGAATGTCTTCGGAAATAAGCTCCGTAAGTGACGGTAAATCCTTGTGAATCACTCTGCGTCAGTAGATACTGTAACTTGTTAATAATTGCTTCAAATAGGCTATTACAGAAGCGATCAAAAAAATTTTAGTCGATCCCTTTCGGAGTATTTAAAATGGTTATTAGCCCGAAGCTTGATCAACAAATCTGCATAAATACGATCTACTCCTTTGATTTTTGGGTAAAATTGAGAGTTGACAAATAAGGTCATCTTATTTCGCATATGCAACACTGTTACTGTATTTAATCATAATAGTAATTTAGGCCCAAGTATATATGTAACAAATTTATATTTAAGTGTCCTAATCTTGTCAATTCTAATAGTTCTAGTATTAAATTTAAAAAGTTATGTATGGATTTTATAAAAATTGAAAAATTGTAAATTTAAATTTATATACTATAATTGCACAGTAGACATAAGACAAATTGTATTGTATAATTATTAATTTCAATTCAGGAATCCGCCCCTGAGCACGAGTTCTACTCTTTCAGGGGCGAGCTAAAGTTTTTCTGTATATATTATATTTTATGTTACAATTATTAGCAAAATAATAAATAAATAAATATAGGATATGTATCATTTTCTTTTACAAGTAGCCCAGCAAATGTCTTTCTTTGTGGATATCTACAGCCTCTATTCTTTCGACATGGTTGTGGTAAAGATTCTCCTTTCAGATCCACTGATAACAAAACATGCCCACGTGGAGTTTGGAAACATTTTAGAATTTTTTTTTTTTTCTTGTAAGGGAGACTTACTCCTAAAATAGTAACATAGTAACAAATTTATTAGCAGCTATGTCTGCTTCTCTGTGGATCTTTGTACTTTGTCTCACTCACTATTTCTATTGGATGTCATAATATGCGTAATAATACGTAATGGGTTAGATCTGATTACAGCTGCATGCTTTGAGATAAACTTAAGTTATCTCATTACTCTCGTGTCGGGAGCAAGGAATACATCCGTGAACATACTGTATCAGCGTCCGTTCTAAGCTTGGATTGGATGTTTGCCAACCTTTTACTGTGTGAGATGACCTTAAATTGACACAAGAGTTAAACATTATTAATAATGTTAAGGTAATACTATAAAAAAGTCTGGAAAAAATACTAGGAATATTATCCGAGACCGAATTTTTTCAGCAATGATTTGTATTATAATTAATAATTATGAGATAATATTGTTATCATTGATTACGTAACGTAGATGAATGTTTCAGATGTATTTGTAATACTTGTACCAGTTCCTAATATAGCAAAGATTATTCCCATGTTTCCGAATACTTCCTCTTTCCCTCTTTCATGACAGATAATATGTGAAAGTATTCCAAATCCTGGTAGACTTAAAGTATATACTTCTGGGTGCCAAAAAAAAAAAATAAAAAAAAAATGTTGATATAGAATTGGATCACCCCTTCCCGTAGGATCACAGCTTCGTCATCTCTGTCGAATTTTTTACAGACATTTTGTTCTTTTCATGATTTAGTCGTTTTTAATATTAGATTATATGTAAGCCTACTATAAATGTCTAATGAAATACGGGACTCTTTCACTATCGAGGTTTTTTTTATAAGGACACTGAAATTAGAGGTTACTAAAAATGTATTAAGTAAGATTAAAAAAAAAAAGGGAGTTAACAAAATATACAGCACTATTGTCTTTAAACAAGTTTATTCATGTCAATTTAATTACATCACTTGACAATACTTCGCACTTATTTTTTGAATAACAGTACCCTTCATATACAGTTCATGAGGAAGGGAGAAGGGAAATCCGGCTCCAGCACGTAGCATACTCCTGTCGAATAGCACCAAGGGGGCCGCCAGGCTTAACGTCCCCGTCCGACGAAAGAATCATTACTAAGGCCGGGATTACGATCAACGTTCGTTTGCGTTACGTTTCGTTAAGGTGAAGTTCGTTGAAGTTTGACAAATACAAGCTCTGTGTATTTGATTACGGTTAACGTTAAAATGAACGAACGCAAGACGGCGCTAATTCGACATTGCCAAGATCTAGCTTCCACAAACGCAAAGAAACGTAAGTTGAACGTCATCCAATCACGAATCAGAAGCTCGGCGACGCGTTTCATTTATTTTCACCTTTCTTTCGTTGCAGATGCGGCAACATTGCTACTGAAATATTAAATAAAATAATATAATTAAAAATGACATAATACGAGGAACGATCTTTGATTGAATATGTCAGCTCACATGAATATGCTTCCTATATATGGCATGAAACATATTTTCGTTTAAAATTAAACACAATAAAATTAGGCAGAAAGCATGAAAGTATTGATACGCTTAATTAAATAATTATATAAAGTAGTTCTCTTTAGCGTAGTGATAAAGTGAAAGGTTGTGGTGTAGTTGTAAGCAGATTCGAACCTGAGGTTAAGTTATTACTTTTTTTATCATCTTGATAATTTATTTACATTATTTTAGATACATTATTTTATTTTAACACGAAATAAAGGGGATTTTACTACATAAATATATATCCGTAATTCACACTATTACAGCTATTTAATAATGTATAGTTTTATTATTATTATTATTATTATTATTATTATTATTATTATTATTACTTACTTACTTACCGGCTTTTAAGGAACCCGGATGTTCATTGCCGCCCTCACATAAGCCCGCCATTGGTCCCTATCCTGAGCAAGATTAATCCAGTCTCTACCATCATATCCCACCTCCCTCAAATTCATTTTAATATTATCCTCCCATCTACGTCTCGGCCTCCCCAAAGGTCTTTTCCCCTCTGGCCTCCCACTAACACTCTATATGCATTTCTGGATTCGCCCATACGTGCTACATGCCCCGCCCATCTCAAACGTCTGGATTTAATGTTCCTAATTATGTCAGGTGAAGGATGCAATGCGTGCAGCTCTGCGTTGTGTAACTTTCTCCATTCTCATGTAACTTCATCTCTCTTAGCCCCAAATATTTTCCTAAGAACCTTATTCTCAAAAACCCTCAATCTCTGTTCCTCTCTCAAAGTGAGATTCCAAGTTTCACAACCATAAAGAACACCCGGTAATATAACTGTTTTATAAATTCTGACTTTCAGATTTTTTGACAGCAGACTAGATGACAAAAGCTTCTCAACTGAATAATAACAGGCATTTCATTTATTTATTTATTGCTTGTTATTTTTATTACCTACTATTATTATTGCTTTATAATTGTCGTCATTCTATATAATTCTGTTGTAACATATTTTTGTAATACCGGTATTTTAATTACTGTATATTGTCTCAAACAAGGTCGCCATAAAATTCAATCTTTATTAAACAGCTGACTGTCCAACGTGTGCATTTCAGTATTCATTATGGCCGGCAGAGTGTTATAGTTGTCACGAACGTCGATTATAATACACAGCCTCTGAAGGTTATTCAACGTGCGGACGAAAGCAACGTAACGTAACGCAAACGGACGCTCATCGTAACTCCTGCCTCAACTTTGCGATTATTTTGCAGTTTGTGTACGACTGTGCTGTCAGCGGAACCGACCACACGCGGACTTCTTTCTTGTGGTCGCTTGAAGTCCATATAGACCACAGACAACCACACGCAAGCTTGCTGTTTGCCAGGAAAGCGTCTATCGTTACCAAGAATATGGTGTAAAAGCGTCGTCGTTTCCAAGGATACGTTGTCAGCGGCGAGTGGTTGGTGTGTGGTCGGCGTGTCGCATGTGTGAGTTGCGCTCGATCACCAACAGCGACAATTCTGCAGTTGTGCTGTGGGTGATACCGACGTCTCATGACCACAGACGTCGACAATGAATTCAGTTTGTGGTCCGTGTGAGGTAGCATCATCTGTTTCCATATAATTCAATACTAATTCCTGACCACCCACAGCACAAGCACACATAACTACAAAATAATCTCAAAGTTGTCGGCCGTGTGAGTTGAGCCTAACAGCGGCAATAATGATCTCTTATCTTAACCTCTTCCCTTACTATATATTTTACCAATTTTGTGAAAGAAAGAATCATATTTTTTATTTTTGTATAGAGGTCATTAATATTACAGAATCACTGTACATCACTAATTTTCTTACATAGGGTAAATTAGGGTCTGTTGAACAGTCGGGCATGTTGGACACTTTGTACTTTAACGTGTTACCTCGCCACTTGTGGGTACCACATTCTGCTAGAAATCAATGACGGAAGTAGCCACGAGTTTGGGCTACTTCCGTCATTGATTTCTAGCAGAATGTGGTGCCCACAAGTGGCGAGGTAACACGTTAAAGTACAAAGTGTCCAACATGCCCGACTGTCCAACAGACCCTAATTTACCCTACCTAAAAAATCACTATAAAATAGACATACATTCATACCTGAATTATTATCCCGAGTTATCTCATGCACCTTGATTCCAGCTCTGGTAGTTGTCCCACTTTGATTTTATCCTGAACTATTTACCAACTTATGTTTTTTTATGGATTAATTTATGAGGTACAATACCAGTGCTGTTATCAAGGCGTTAAATGTTGCTTGTCGTGTGATAGACTCGAAAGCAGGATATTACGCACAGTGGCATATTGCATTCCGGACAGTAGTATCTGCTCTTGTGTCGAATTTGTTTGTATTTTGAGTCTCTCGCAATACTACACATGAAATCCTGTCTGGCTGGGTTGTTCTTCTTCAGAGTTCGTGGAATAACTTCTGGAAAATGTCTACAGTACCTTTAGGCCGAAGTGGGTTGGGCGATTTTCCTGGTCATCCTGCCCTGAGTGATAGGACATTCGGGGTGTATTTTTCGAAAATCTTACGAATTACCACCATTCGATAGTCAAAGGGTGTCTTCCTGCCTTCAGATATCGTATACCAAACGTAGGAATCCCAACACCAGATGTAGCAATATCACTAACTTCTGTAGCCATCTAGTCAGCAAAAGCTTAATGAAATGATGGAAACGTATATATTCGGGATAATAATCCTTAAGGCCCATTCACAATGAAAATTAAACATAAACATAACGTAAGCATAAAACCTTGTGTCCATGTTATTTAATGAAAGCATTCACAATGAATAACATAAGCATAAACTTAATCTTAATCATAAGACGTTAACATGAAAGTTTGCAAACTCCGAACTTTCATGCTTATGTTTATGCGATTTGGAAACAGTACACAAGCGGAGAGCGTGTTTTCACTTTTTATTTAACATCTCATGGGCTTTGCCTACAGGCAATATTTGATCTATTGGCCGTGATGATAGCTAGGCGCGCAACATGGAATCATAGGACGAAAAGTTGATTATTTTAAATCTCCGTTTCTTTGATTTCAAGTGTTAAAAGCCATATACTGATGCCATTGTAGTTATTAGAAACATAGATTGAATAGCTACATCGTCAGTCATTGTGCAATTCTCCATTTTTATGTAATATATTCTGTAGTTTTGTTGATTCGGTATGTTTCTTTCCACTCACGTGTTATGTTTACGTTACGTTTAATTTTCATTGTGAATGGGTCTTGGCTACTTAAGTTTGTGGCATATGTTTATGTGTTTATGTTAATGTTTACGTTATGTTTAATTTTCATTGTGAATGAGCCTTTAGCAGCGAAAATGGGACTCACACGAGTTAACTCGGGTTAATAAATTTTGACGTAAGTTAGCTAGCCGAGTTAACTCGGGTTAATCAGGGAAGTGGTTAAACCAGTACTTTTTTCTAGACGTGGAAAACACTAGAGCAATGGTTTCAAGCACCTTTTCACTATGGCTAAATTTCAGCGGATTCTGTTTTGAATCTCGTTGAGGAAGTGGAAATATTTCTCTCCTATTGGAACTAAAATTATGATATTTTCACGTATTCTCCTTTATTGTCTACAGTAGAGATCTTGCTGCTCGTTTAAATCAGTGGTCGTCAGCACTCGCTGAAATGGGTAGAGTGCATGGAGGGTAAGGAAATATGCTACGTCGTGCACAAGGGATAGAGAGAGAGCATACCCGCCAACAGCCACGAATACACGCTGGGGCAGTGTCTTGTCCGCGGGTAAGAGACGCTAGCCCGAGAGTGCAGTGTTCTGAAGATCGCTGGTTTAAATGTTCATATTTATTTTGTTTTTTTTTATCACACATTGATTGATTATACTGTATTTTATTAAACAAGTTATTAATAAAGTGTGTATAAAGAATGAAAATCATTTAATAAAACAAAAAAAACTGTCAATATGAAAACATACTTTATTTATATTTGATTGTTCTTAATAATTATATTGTAAATTTATTTCAACTCAACAATAATAATTCCTTTCTACAATTCACATTAAACGCTCTCGGCAACAATGGGCTCTCTACAGACGACGACAATGACAATTCACTAGGACTATTACGAACAACAATGAACTTTTAATCTTAACTAATATTTACAAAGCACTATTTACAAATCAGAACTGTCAGTTCTCAGTTCACAGTTCTTCTAGCTCAGTCACTCGAGTTCACAGTATCTCGAACCACAGACCTTCAGAGACAGTCCACTGTACTCGAACTCAGGTCCCTCCAACTGCGGTCCACTGCACTCGAACTCAGGTCCCTCCAACTGCGGTCCACTGCACTCGAACTCAGGCCTTCGGATGCTGACACAGTTGCGGACGCACACTCGAGTCGAACTCCGGTACACAAGACTGGCTGGCTTGCTCTGTTCACTGGCTTACTCACTGAACTAATCATGAATCACACACACACTGTCCGAGTTCCCTCGCGCTTCTTCTTTTATAACCACAGCGACGTAGCCTGGAAAGTTCGAATTCCCGATTTTTCCACTTCGACGGACTTCTCGAAGAGTCGGGAGGGTCCGTCCCCCTTCACTCCGCACGCAGTAGTTTCGCGCGCACACTCCCTCGCCGCGTAGGCCCTTTCCCCTCTCTTCTCTCCGCCGCGCGCCGTCCCTCAGTGCTCCGTGGAGCCCGCGCGATCTTCTCTCTTGCGGGACGCTGGTCGTGAGTTCGAATCTCACGTCGCTGTCACAATATTTATTCACTTTGCCGTAAATATGGAGTATCGGCTCAATCCTCGCACGAGATGAACATCAATATCGCCATTCTTATGGGATTATGAATAAACACTGGATTTGAGAAATAGAAGGACTCCTGATTGTGTTATTATAGGCATCCAACAAGGAAAACTTGGTGCGCAGAAACCAGCGGGCGGTGACTGTCTCGCGCAGATGACGTATGCTCCCGTTTCCAGCATGCTCTCAAGCCTACTGCAGTGGAGTAAGGGGAGTATAGCATGCGCGCCGTGAGGAGTTCGAACTGAGTTTTGCTTGTAGGATACCTATAGCATGACACAAGACCACACGCAGGGTTGCCAGATGTTCAATTTGACGAGACATATCCCGATATTCATACAAAAATCCCGAGTACCGCTTCGATTCGATGCGGGACTCAAGAAATCTCACTTTTAGGAAATTAACTTCACTTGAATAATGTTATTGTTACCTAGTAACTATTTTCTTCTAGGCCCAAATTAAATTTAAATTAATTTTCTTAACAATGTAGGTTTGCACGTTGAAAAAAAAAACGAATATTTTGGCAAATGTAATGTTTGTGACAGCGAATTCAGTGGTAAATATGATTTTTCTAAGCACTTAAAAAGAGACGTTCATTAGAAACGCATAGCACAGAGGATGAAAAAAAAAAACTTGTTGTAAATGCTGAAGTCCCCTGATAAATATGTATATAAGCTCTGAAAATGTATACTGTGTAATATGCTAAGTCACAAAATAAATAGGAATTTAAGTATCAATAAATTTTATATATCAGTGAAATTTAAATATTTTGTCACATGTGATGCCATGTACAGCAATTTGTGCTTTACAATTAATAATTAAAAGCTGGGAGCTGGGGAAATCTATAAGACAGAAATACTGTTAAGTCATTAAGTTAATAATGTGTCATATCATACCATATTATTGCCAGAAGTCCTTCAGAAAGACGCCAGAGAAACGTGATGTAACTTACAGCCAGATAAGTATTGCCTTGTATTTAGAAACCTATATCTGCAATAGGTTTATGCTTTTTTTATTAAAATTGCAATTTTGAGATTCATATTTGTTTCATCAATTGCATGTAAAGATATAATTTTTTATTCCTTTTTTGTGCAGTCATGAAAATGTCAACGTTGCCCATATCACTCTTCCTTTAAGATAAAACATAATTACTGTATATTATATGAGGAAAAAGGATGTCTCTCCTTGGTAGATCTACAATCTGGCAACCCTGGCCACATCTCAACAATTTCTCTGGAAGGAAGATAACTCTCAGTTTCCTTGACGGGACTAGAATTAGAATCCGCTGCTTTTAAACCACAGCGAAGTACGCATAAAGCGGCTAGGCATTTGTATGAGGTAGATGAATCGTTTTTACGTACAGCAGATAGTGGTATCGTAAATGTTAAACATCAAGAATATAAAAACTATACAAAAACAAACTCAATACAGACTCGAACAGTTTGTTCGTTGTAGAGTGACGATTGGTTGATACTACATAGGAGTTTCGAGGGTGCATGGTCACCTGATGAGTGTCGGGATGTCTTATTCCAGGTTTGAGGGGTGGCTGGCTTGTTGGGTAGGATTTGCAGTGAGTGTTGTATCCGCGGTATGGGAATGTGATATTTTTACTGCGTGCACGTTACTTACTTAATTTAAATGCAATCGTTGTGTTTCTTTTGTTTAAGTTTTGAAATTCATACATATTGTACTATAGTAAGTTAATTAAATAAAAAGAAGCCGAATTATAATTCTGGGAAGTTACCTACAACAAAAAAGTAAACAGGAAGTTCTATAGAGTACATATTGAACTTAAATACTAGTACATACAGTACATCATGTCAAGTGAGGTTTCAAGATTTTTCTGAACGGACAGCGTAATATTTAACAATTTATGGAGACTCGATTTTGTAATAAATGGAATATTTCAAGTTGGAACAATAAGATGTGACGTAATGAATATTTTTTGTGTGAGTTTACCTAATTTCATACAACGGCATTGCACCTCTACAACAGCAAGAGCAGGTAAGTGTTGGTGTGTACATACTGTAAATATAATAAGATAAATATGCTGTGGCTCATAACTCTTCTATAAATTCAGTCTATCTCCGGAATAAATACGCATAAATATTTTAGTATTTTTTTGGGCGAAGCTGGGATTAAAGGTATACCCGTAGATCAGCAGTGACGAAAACGTCATCGTGCGCCGAGCCACTGTGTAACCTGCAACGTGCATAGCACCTATCGAGGGAGGCGGACACACGAAGGGGAAGTTAAACAACTGTCTGACTTATTAACGGATTTTCATTTTCCTTACGTCAAGCACTTAAATACAATTTTATACAGTACAAGGCTACAAACTAATGTTTAGTACGTGTAACGAAGAAAGAAATGAAGAACGAAACATGGGACACATTATCATAACCTAAAATTAACTGTCTTCAGAATGTCTCTGCGACAGTTTCAAAATCAGGGATGATGTTACTTACTGCCAGTCGTAGTTGATCACGAAGGTATTTGTCTGTCAATCGTGATCTAAATTTGGTTTTTACTATTTTCATTGTTGAAAACAATTTTTCAAAAACGTAAGTTATAGCGAACGTGGCTTCAAAAGAGAAAGCGAAAGAACGAAGCTTCGGATATTTATTTTTGGCAAAGATTTGAAAAGTTCAACATTTTTCAAGTCCTTAGATCTAGCTTTCATTTAACATCACATTGTAAATCTGTGAGTTTAAATTGAAGATCTAACCGCATTATTCGTACATCTGCTGAAAAAGGATCGATGTACAGAGATGATGATGATGATGATGATGATAATAATAATAATAATAATAATAATAATAATAATAATAATAATAAACTTTTAATGTTTCATCAGTAACATGTAGTATAATGCCGTTTCATGTTATACCACCGTTTTCTCGTAATACTTGTGAACAAATCATACATTTAATATTCTCATTCATATTGGCAGCAAAAAAAAAATGCGTCCTCCCATCCTACTTGAAACTTTCGTTTTTGTAGATGTACATGTATTCGAGAGAGACATTGCGACGTTATGCCACTCGCAGATCAGAGACAAATACAAATGGAACGGAGTTTGACTCCAGTGAGTGAGAGGGTGGGGGTTGTGGGAGATAGAAAGCACAGCTATCATTGCGAGCCACAATGTGCTCGTAAGTCGCATTTTCGCCACCGCTGCCGTAGACTGTAGGTAAGTGTATTGGGGTCATGGAGGGAGAGCTATAGAGTATTCCACCTTAAGAAAAAAGCTTAGTAAGTAGTAGTAGTAGTAGTAGTAGTAGTAGTAGTAGTAGTAGTAGTGGTAGTAGTGTCTGTGGTAGTTCAAAAGTCTTCCTGAAGCTTTCAAAGAACTTGGAAATCAGACCACGAGCTCCAATAAGAAGACCAATTACCTCAATGTTTTCAAGCTGTTATTTTACTTTGAAGTATCCAACTGTTGACAGATAAATGTTGATCTTTTCTTGATTCACATCCTCTGGCTGGCTGCTCCCCGTTTCCATCGTTATGGTAGGATCAATTATAGGCTATATCCTTTCTTAGTAGTCTGGGAATACGCTATGATGTCAATACGTCTAGAGGAGCCATTAGTAGCAAGGCAAAAAACTTCCTCATTTACTATCCAAGACTTCGTTTTCAAAGCAGTTGCAATTAAGGATCGAACATGATGGTGTTTGGCATTTCGAAGGAGTAAACCTCTGTTACACTGACCTTGGACGTGGGCAAGAGTTTGTCTCCGGACATCCATGTCTGCACTGGGATCCATCCAAAGATCGACCAGGTACTCCTCCAACTGCTGCTAAATTGGCTAAAATATCAAACATGACCTAAAGAAACAGAAACTGACAGGGAAAAACGAACTTAACCTAAACAAATTATAATAAATTAAATTAAAACTACCCTGAACACCGAATATAATCTAATAAAAATGAATGAAGTGAAACTAAACTAGGCGAACCTAGTCAAAATAATCTAACTCTAATTTCAGTAAACAGATCAAAAGTAATTTAAACGGAGAATAAAATGAGAAAACCGAATTTAACTCAAAGAAATTAAAAGCAACTTAAAGCAAACCTAACTTAGGCCTACACTAAATCCGGAGGAAACCAATCCTAATCTAAAACACCAAACATAATCTAAAAGGACTAAAACCAAGACGAGGAAAAAGAATCTAATTTTAAATACCTAAATAAAGTTAAAGTTAACGAAGCATATCTAGCCTAATCTCTTCATCGTCATCATCATCATCATCTTCTTCTTCTTCTTCTTCTTCTTCTTCATTTAATAATGCCTTGTCAAACATAAGTAAGCAAAAAATAACATAAGAAATTGAAACATACTATAGCAAACTAAATCCAACCGAAACAAATCAAGAGTAGCCAAAACAAACCAAAATTAATATATAGAAACCATTTGTGTAGGTTGGTGCTATGTAAGTAAAATGACAACGTTGGTTTGAATCCGTCACGCGCAACGACAGGTTAGTGCAAGGAAAAGCATAATTCGCTTTGGGGATCGTAGAATTATCCAAAAAGATGTAAATTTATTGTATTTCTTGCTATTTAATGTTGATATGTTACGTAAAGGCAATGTAGAATTATATTTCATGTTGTGTTATTCAAATACTTTTCAATCAAGTTTTAGCACCGTTGGGCCAAGATCAATGAATTGTTTCAATTACGTATATTAATTAATTAATTCATTCATTCGTGCTCAAGGGTAGGTCTTTCACTGCAAACCCAGCATTCTTCAATCTTTCCTATTTTCTGCCTTCCTCTTAGTTTGCGCATATACCTAATCCATATATCTTAATGTGTCTATCATCTGATATCTTCTTCTGCCCCGAACTTTTCTCCCATTCACCATTACTTCCAGTGCATTCTTCAGTAGGCAGTTTCTACTCAGTCAGTGACGCAACCAATTCCTTTTTATCTTCCTGATCAGTTTCAGCATTTATGTATATCATGGATGTACTGTAATAATACATGGAAGATAGCTCAGTAACGTATGGCAATGAAATAGTGGTAGGATTCATTTCAAGCAAAGGAGGTATTATACTTTTGTGCTTAATTTGGCATATTTCCACAATACACTAACATTAGTAGGCTTTAACATTTTTACAAAACGTACCGGTAATTGACTGAAGATATTTATACTTAACCGTTCAAATTTCCTACAATGAAACAGATGAAAAAGAATAGAGAGAACACATTCTAATGGATTGTGGAAGAAAACGCAGCATGCGAATAAGAAAACCCTGAATGTTGTTATATTAATGTTGGTTTCAAAATTCAATTAGTAATAGGAGATTGTAGTAAAATTACACAAAGCCTGTATGTGAGTAATAGTATGTTTACTTTGTGATAGATTTTTTTAGCTTCTTATTACGAAACGGACAGATGCTAATGACCTCCGATACTGCAGCTTAACGTATACTTCGCCAGAAGTGGGGTTTTCTTTACACTTACCATAATGTTTGTCAATTGTGGAAGCGTTTGAGATTAGACAGTATAATTGTTTGATGTTGTTTACAGCACGTGCCCAGCCGGACTTTGAAGTACGATATTTGAAACATCTTTTTATGTTTTTCCGGCAATGTTATTTCTTTTCCCTTTCTACTGTATCTTGTCTTTTGAAGAAAGTTGTATAGTACTAGTACAACGGTAGGCTAACATCCAAACAACAGATTCATTAACACTTCTAACTTTTCAAGTAACATAGTCACATTTAGAATACGTTTGTGTGCAGTAGGATCCTTGCATTATTGAAAAAGATTCCGATAAACGTAGGTGGCGTGCAATGTCATTCAATGAAAACAGCTTGGAATAAAATAGCTAGCCACCGGCGTAGCTCAAGCGGCAGGCGCTTTTGTTTGCTGATCCGGAGCTGCACTCGAGGATGAATTCAATTCCCGCTTCGACTGATACTTGCCTTTCTCCGAGGTTTTCCCCAATCTTAAGATTTATGTCAGGTAATCTATGACAAATTTCGGTCTCATCTCGCCTATTACCATCTCGCTATCACCAATTCTATCGATGCTAAATAACGTAGTAGTAGATACAACTTCGTTAAATAACCAACTTAACAAAATAGCTTTCTGCTCATTGTTCGTGATCTCGCTGCATAATTGGTACCACAGTTCTTTAACTACTCTATAAGGTCTCAATTGCGAGAAATATAAGGAATCCTCGAGTTCTTTTGCAGTGCTATTGCGAAGTGAATTTTTGTGAATTTAATTGAACGTATCTTGTCTCTCTTTAGCGAACTCATTTCGCAATATGTTTATCTTTCCATATGAAGAGTCCACTGCAAGAATGAGGGATGTCATTTGGAATACATTTTGCAGGAGAAGCAATTGAAAGTTTGAAATGCTTAGCGCTCAAAGCTTAACTGTGATATTCCGATCATTACTGGACAATGACTATCAGTGTTAATGCCATATAACTCTCTATGTACATTCTATATGTCTTAAGCTATGCATTGACAGTCTTGGTTCATTTTCGACAAGAAAGTGACATCCATCATTCTTGCAGTGGACTCTTCATTTGTCAATTCCATGAAATACAGTAAAACAGTAATCAGGAATTTCAACTAAACAAAAACATTGATAAACAAACCGCAAACCGCGAACAGGATAGCTATCTAAGCTAGGCAACATGGAGAGCAGAAAGATTATGAAACTGGTTAAACAAAATCCCAGGATTACTTGAACACAAATAGCAGCAGCATTAAAAGAATATTTAGGAAAATATGTTCTTCCCTTTACAATAAGAAGAGTACTGCACAAAAATGGGTACCATGCAAGAGTGGCAAGAAAGAAGGTCAATGTAAGCAAAGTAAATATGAAGAACAGAGTGCTGCTTGCTAATGAATATGTGTCCAAAGATTCAGAGTTCTGGGAATAAATTTAATATTTTTCAGAATAATGAATGAATTTTGGTGTGTAGAACGAAGAATAGAGAGTAGGACTTGGAAAATAGCCAATCCAATGGTAAAACAAAGAGGTGATGGCATTGTGGTATGGGGGTGTATGGCAGCTAATGGGGTATGTGAACTTGTGTTTATTGATGGGACAATGAATATATATACATACAGATTTTTGCAAAACAGTCTCGAAAAAAGTGCAAAAACTGGACCGGGCAGACAATTATTACTTCCAACAGGACAACGATCCTAAGCATACTGTAGAAATTGTTCGTCTGTGAATCGTTTACAACACCCCTAATCAACTTCACACTCCTTCAAAGTCACCAGACATTAACACCATCGAACACCTTTTGAGCGAATTGGGCAGAAGAGTGCCATTAATTGCAAAAAAAAAAAAAAAAAAAAAAACAATTGAAGGATATGCTCCTGAAAGAGTGGCCACTGGTAAGCTTGTTGGTTCCACGCAAATCAGATTTGATTGTTATTCACAGAAAAGGGAAGCCAGCAAAGTACTAAAGTACTATATGAGTGATCATTTAGCGTGAGGAAAAAAAAAAGAGCTTTGTGTCCACCATTATCAGGGAGAAAAAGTACAATTAATTTATTTTCTGTGTCAAAGTAAATTTTGTTATTTCTAAAATAATACTTTATACTTACAGGAATGGAGATTAATTTTTTTTTCAGTCACATTGTTATTATATGTTTAATAGAGTAAAATACAAATTTGTAAATCTGTATTCTGCTAATGTGCTTATACTTCTGTCCGTTACTGTATGTTGTAACAACAAGAAACAATTTCTCCAGATGAATATCGGTGATTCGCTATCTCGCATACCTATATAATGCTGTCTAAAAGTGATTCAGAACGAATTGTGATGATGAAAGGTATTCTCTTCTGGTATAATAGTCTTGTACAGTCGCGGCAAGGGATAGTTGGAGAATGTAAACAATCATGCAAGGTCATATGCTCTTTACTTCTCAGTGTGTTTGGCCCGTAGAGGAAGGAAACACGCTGCAGCGTGTTTACATTCTCCAACAATACTTTACAACAAAGACTCTAGTTACTCCATCTGATCCATATCTATTTATTTTGGTTTTATCGAACCAAATGATATTGTCCCAGAAATTCTGTTCCTGTTTTGAAACCTGATTTTATCCCTGCAATTCTTTCTGCTAATAAAGGGCCTTTTTCTCGTCAATCTTTCATGGAATCCATACTTGTATAAGGTGCGCCGAATCATCTCGTTGCACATTCTTTTTGACGTCATGTCCTCAATTATTGGCCGTAGTTTAGGGACACTCGGTCTGGGGTTTATCCTAATTTTATTTACAACAAACCTCTTTTATTTTGAATTTAGTTTTCTTTCTTTAGATTTTCTTTTCAGATTGTTAGTAGAACTGTTATATCTGAATTTGTTAATAATATACTGTATTTTTAAATGTGATTTATTAACAAAGTGACCTATTTTTTTGCAAAGAATATCATTTCAATACCAAATTAACAATTACTTGTTTCAGATATAACGAAAGTTCCTTTCCTTTCCCCATTATGGACAGATCTTACACACAGAGTACACAGACGGACATTGATAGGCTGCTCTAAGCACAGTTAACGTACCTGTGGTCACATGTGGCTTGCTTGTACAAAAAAAAAAAAAAAAAAAAAAAAACCTTCTGGACCCTACACTGTACGAATAGAAAAGTGACATCATTTAGGAGTAGTTTTCGTCTTTATATCTATGTTTATTTTTTATACCTTAAGAGATAATATAATTCCGCGCCGTGGTGTCGTGATGTAAGGCATCCTGCCTAGGACTTGCGTTACGGAATGCGCGCTGGTTCGAGTCCTCATGGGGGAAGAAATTTTCTCATGAAATTTCGGCCAGTGTATAGGACCGGTGCCCACTCAGCATCGTGATGCACTTGGGGAGAGAAGTCGGGTTAAGAAAGCCAGCTATAACGGCTGGGGGGAATTATCGTGCTAACCAAACGATACCTCCATTCTGGTTGGATGATCGTTCAGCTCTGCTTCGACATGTGGACGTGAGGCCAGCACCGGCAAGTCGATCTGGCCCTTCATGGGCTGTCGTCCCTCGGATTATTATGAGATAATATAAATGAATTTATGAAATTTTTGTATGCTAATATATAATACTTAAAATCATACTGAAAGGAGGTCACGAAATGAAAAAAAAAAAAAAAACTATCAAATTTAAAATACGATCTGTACGAATAACATTGTGACTAACTGTACCTCCTGCCATTTCTATTTTTGTATTACATAATCTTAGATTATAATTGCTTTTTATAATTTATTACATCAGTCATTTCTGAAAGAGGTTTATTTCATTTTTTATTAAAATAATTAAGAACACTATCTTATTCGTAAGAAATGACATTATTCAATGTATTTGAAGAGTCCACTGCAAGAATGATGGATGTCACTTTCTTGTCGAAAATGAACCAAGACTGTCAATGCATAGCTTAAAGACATATAGAATGTACAGCTGTCAAAAGAAAAAGTGGCCGCTCTCTTGAAACAAAGTTCCGTTCGGGTATCTTCGCTACAATTCGGAGACAGGCGATGTTACATGTTGTTGGACCACGTTGCCTGATATCTACAGTTATAATGGAAGTATTTTGTGTGTTATTCGATAGCGTAATGGTAGCGTTCAGGCCTGTTATTCATGAGGTCCTGCGTTCGACTGCAACCTCGTGCTTTTTATGTTCTTTTTTGTTCTCAATTCTCAATAAAAATATCTTTCGTGGCATAAACAAAACAAATTTACTGGCGTCGGCCTTAAAACATTCAAACAATTAAGCGTTCAAAAAACAAAACAAAAAGCCACAATTCAATATTTAGTCTATCTTCCTCTTATCTCGATCATCTTGCAGTCGAGTGGGCATGGAATTGACTAGTATTTGCAAATAGCGACTGTTCTTAGACACGATATTCCAGGCTTTCTGAACATACATACATAAGTGTTCCGTCCATGGGCAGGTCTTTCATTGCAAACCCAGCAATCTCCAATCTTTCCTATTTTCTGCCTTCCTCTTAGTCTCCGCATATGATCCACATATCCTAATGTCGTCTATTATTCTTTTCAACCAGAGACCCAACCAATTCCTTTTTCTCTTTCTAATCAGTTTCAGCATTATTCTTTCTTCATTCACTTTTTCAAACACAATTTTATTTCTTATTCTGTCCGTCCACTTCACACGCACCGTTCTTCTCCACATCCACATTTCAAATGCTTCAATTCGTTTCTCTTCATTTCGTTGTAATATCCATGTTCCTTCCCCATACAATGCCACACTCCACACAAAGCACTTCACTAGTCTCTTCCTTAGTTCTTTTTCCAGAGGTCCGCAGAAGATCCTTCTTCTTCTATTAAAAGCTTCCTTTGTTCATGTTTGCAGTTTTTTTTTGGGAAGGATAGGTCTAAATGCGGTAACATCCCGTTGCTTTCCGCACACCACTATCTCTTTCGCATCTTATTAAATTCCAGGGGGCCCAAGCGTGGAGATGAGGAGAGTGGATTTGACTAATTGGGCCGTCCGGACTTCACCGAAAGTCACGGCAAGGGTTAAATATTAATTCTATCAGGATGTTTGACCCAATCAGAGACCGGGAAATCTCAATTAGCCTTTGCCCCCTGCATCCTGGACTAGCTTCTACGAATCATCAGAAAATCTTAGAGTGTGATTGCGCCAATTTTTCCGAAAATGTTTCCACACTTTTGCCCTCGTAGCTCAGCGGACGAACGTCGGAATTTAGATTTCAAAGTCTCAGGTTCAATTCCTCGTTACTCCTTTTTATTTTATTGTGGTTCAAGATAGTATAATGTAATAATACAAAAAGAAAAACTAATACTAGTATTATGCAACTGGATTTTTCCAAACCTAATATTAAATTTATGTTATTTATATCGCTAAAGAACGATTACAATATAAATAACTTGAATATTATTTATACAGTATCACTAAAGAACGATAACAGAATATAAATGATAAATATCGGTTTGTTTAATTTATATTATATATTATATAATACGTATTTAATTATCTAAATAAAATAACCTATTTTACAAAGAAAGATGGTTATTTGTGTTATAATAATTACTTACATAAAATACAGATTATTTATATTGCGAAAGAACAATAACAATATAAATAACTTGAATATTATTTTATAATGCTAATGAAGGAAAACAGAATATAAATGAAAACTTGAATATTATTTATATCGCTAAAGAACGATAACAATTTAAAAAACGTGAATATTATTCATATCGGAATTTCACAGATTTATTACAGATGTATTTAAGAAATTGTAGAAGAATAGTAATTAGTAATAGTGTCCTATTTATTCTTCTTGGAGCCAAATTTGTAACTTTTAAAAGTGTGGTTGCTATGTTGAAGTGTATGTGTTGTAACGGATGCTTGATTTGTTATGTATGTGAGTCAGTTATGGGATGCTTGATGTCGTCGCAATGTCGTAATTATAGTTTGATTGTGTTTGTGTGACTATTGTGTATTAATTTATGATGTATGGTACGGAAAGCTGCATATTTGTGTTATAGAAGTATTACGTATGTGTGTTGTTAATGTTTTTGTATGTTTCAAATTGATAACTGATATTTGTTTTGCAATCGCAATGCCTAATTTACGGATCGTTTATGTTTTGTTTACATCGCGTAAGCTAATTTAATTTTCTTTTCCATTTCTCTTTATGCTTATCTTTTTTGTGTATAAAACTATAGCCCTAATATACATATGTAAAATAGGGCTAACCCCCATTGGAGATACAATAATAATAATTATTATTCATATCGTTATAAAACGATAACAGAATATAAATGATGACTTGAATTTTATTCATATCTCTAAAGAACGACAACAAAATATAAATAACGTGATATCCATAAAGAACGATAACTGGATAAAAATGATAATTTGAATATCATTTACATCGCTAAAGAACGATTAAAAAATAAAATGAAAACTTGAAGAAGGCCCGAACCCACAACCTCTGAATCATTAAACAAGCACTCTACCGCTGTTCTACGAGGCGCAGATATGAAACACTTTCATAGTTCCGGAACTGCTTGTACAAGCACATGCATCGTGTAACATCGCCGCGACCCGAAGTGGACTTTGAAAATATTCGCTGTTCACGAGTGCGGCCACTTCTTTTTTGACAACTGTACATAGAGAGTTATATGGCATTAACACTGATAGTCATTGTCCAGTAATGGTCGGAAAATCACAGTTAAGCTTTGAGCGCTAAGCATTTCAAACTTTCCTGCAAAATGTATTCCAAATGACATCCATCATTCTTGCAGTGGACTCTTCATTTATTGACATGTAAAGAATCTTCACAATATTCATATCACTTTGGAAAGAGTTTATTCCTGTAATAAAACCATTTTTATGGAGATCTGATTGTCGTTTTAATACAGTAATTATTATGAAATCATTTTTATTTATTTAGTTTACTTCTATGTGAAGAAGATTAACATAAAAGATTTTTTTAAATTTTTTCTACATTCGAACATAGCCCTATGAATGGCACCAGCAGTTACGGATCACCTATTTGTTTTTCAATCTTAATTGTAGAATTCGGTCATTCTCAACACAGTTATAAAGTAATATAAGCCTAGATACATTAATCTCGTCGATTTTTCGTTGTTTCTGGGGTGACAATGATATTAACTTACATTTCCTAGTTTCTTTTCTAATTCACTTTCATTGATCACAATTCTATAATGTTCCATACTGCTATTTGAACATATTTGATATTTTATTTCTTGTCCTAGCTGTAGTTTTCATAGTAATAATCATTTAATTATTCCCTCTGTTTTGAAATTTGGTATTCTTGGAGTGGATAATCAGTCCGCTTCTCACCAAGATATTAACAGGACTGCCGTCTGAAAGTTTCTGCCGTGCCTGACTATATTTCGACTTAATCTATCCTAGGCGTTTACCTCTTCTTCGTCTTAGAGATCTTTTTTTTTCTATTGCAGTCGATCCTCTGGAGTTCGGACGTTGCCATTGTGGATTATACTTGAGTGATTTTACCTCTCTCTTCTGCCTAGCCGTCCCAAACATCGCAATAGACTCCCGACATAGTCGTATACTCATTTGTGTTGACTGGATATCGGTAATTATTGCTAAAATGTAGTCTCTTCACTAACCCATCTACCATTCGTATGAATATTTCTGGATGGTTTTGAGCTGCTTTTAGTTACTTTGAATAAAAGTTAGGTGTACATCGATCATAGGCCTACTATCTTCGCTTGGTACGGGAAGCAAGTTGCGTAGTGAAGCAATCCCCCCGCACACTCTCTGCTGTGTGTTTACATCTGTTTATTCGTGTACCTGTATGTGTATTACCCGACCATTCTCTTTCTGGAACGACAGTTGCTTGTACAAATACACAGCGCCGCTGTTAGTCACCTGTGCAGTACGATCGCGCTGTTATTCTAGTCATAGATCATGTCTTTCTCTTCCCCACAGAGTAACAACATAACATCGCAGCGCCTCTGTTTACGTTCCACATACAAAATGGTACCTAGTAAGTCGCTGAACAATAGGAATAATATTCATGTACAAAATACCACTTGGATTTATAACAATAACAAGTATTGTATATATTTAAAGGTTGCTTGTGTATAATAACAGATAATTTTTACTAAAGATAGAAAAAAAACCAGAAGGCAACCCCTTTATTATCAGGAGCCATCCTCAGAGACGCTCTGAAGCTATGTAAGCATGACATCTTGAGATGCGCAACAAATGTAACGATAGTAAATTGAAAAACGCAACCGCTTTTGTTAACATTATGTATTAGTTGTAGTAACATAAAATAAATCGAAGTCTTAGAATTTTGAACCCAATAAACAATTGCGCCACATAAAATTTCATATTCGCCATGGCTACCTCGGAAATTGTCTACCCCTGATTTTTGCAATAAGTAAAACGGATATAGATAAGTTACTTTAGATCTAATTAAAGTTTGGAATTAAGAAATGAAAAAAAAAAAAAATAAATGTCAGCACAGACTTAAAATGAAACAAGTTATGAGTACGTGCTTTACGAGTCTGTACAGATTGCAATCAATGACTGTTAACATTATAAGTGGTTCAAATGAAAAATGTTTCCTTCTTTCTGATAAAGTACATTTTCTTTCTTCCCAATGACGTGCTCGCTACAATATTCTTCTATTGAAACACTCATTTCCAAGCGCCTAGCTTTGTTTTGTTTTCGTATGTTCACTGAACAACAGACTAAACTAAGTAGCGTTGGATGCCGTCAAGCTATAGTACTACATTGCTTCGAGACTTTTATAGGTAACCAAACACAGGACTCTAGTATTATATATTATACATAAAATATCTGAGGTGAGATGACCGGAAGGAGACGTTAGAAAAATTTAGACATATAGTAGAAATAATCAGAAATGGGAGATAGGTACTAATGGTATGGCTATGTACATGACTTGATTTTTATGATGGTTCGTTTTTTATTGTGAATATTTTACTCGTAAGTCGTCTGTTGAACTGTTGGAATAGACAGGTTGAAGATAATTGATAAAACGCATACTTTGTTTCGTAATATCTTTATTTGGTAGACAGGTTATCAAATTTTACATAAATATGCAAGTTTCTATAGTTTTATGTAGCTGTTATTTAGTTACACATTGCTTGTGACAATATCAAAATCATGACCATTTGTCAGTTATTTCTTGTTTAAGCGATATTTTAAATGTAGCCTACTTATTATAGGGGATATCTGAGAAATGGCATTGCATTTAATGAGGAAACATAAAAAATTGTGACTAACTGCATAGAGTTAAGTTACTGAGAAGATGCTCATAGATTCCACAAAGTAGGATTTATCACAAACATGACTGGCCATATTTTAATTTATTAATTGTTACGTGCGTCCAGTGAGAGTAGATTTTTACTCGATTTCATGTACAAGTTTTCAATATAATTTTTGTATAATTATCACCACAAACACAATAATAATAATAATAATAATAATAATAATAATAATAATAATAATAATAATAATAATAATCATAATGAAAATAAATAATTAATATTCATTTTCTGTCCAAGGGCAGATCTTTCATTACAAATCTAGCATTCTCCAATCTTTTCTAATTTCCAATAATAATAATAATAATAATAATAATAATAATAATAATAATAATAATAATATAATAGTAATGTATTTTAGGTGATTAGGTACTCTGCTTTATTCAGAGTAGACCTTACGCGTGGAAGGATTTTGAACCTGGTATACAATATATTAATCATACGGATTAGAAGTAGTGAGGTACCTTGTTCAAATAGCGTACTTGCATTTGAGAGCTGGCTGAAAATATAGGAGACATGTAAGACACTGGGGATACATCCGAGCCCTTTAGGAGAAACAACTAGAACAAATAAATAAAGTGGTTATAAATTATGGTTTATGTTCCATGTATATCATCGGCATACTGAATTGGGTATTATAAATAGAAGTAAAAGTAAGCATAATATTCATGCAAATTCAATCCATGTAGAATTACGTAGGCCTACCTGTAGAACCAGCTGTTCACAGACTAAAATAAATATAGCACAGAGATCATTGCATTTGCTTTACATATGTATGTAATTGTATACCTAGTTCAAACTGAATGATTAAATACACAATTGTAAATCCATTCAAGATAATAGTGAGCTATCCTTGGATAGTTAAGATTAACAACTTCTGAAGTTTTTTTTTTCTGTTACCAATAATTAGTTTTGTTTTTTAAATTCCTTTCTTAGCAAAGTATTCTCTTGTATTTGAAACTTCGAACATGTAATACTCATCTTGTTACCATATATAAGAACTTTTAGTGTCCACACCTGTGGAGTAACGGTTAGCGCGTCTGGCCGCGAAACCAGGTGGCCCGGGTTCGATTCCCGGTTGGGACAAGTTACCTGGTTTAGGTTTTTTCCGGGGTTTTCCCTCAACCTAATATGAGCAAATGCTGGGTAATTTTCGGTGCTGGACCCCGGACTCATTTCACCGGCATTATCACCTTCGTCTCATTCAGACGCTAAATAATCTGAGCTGTTGATAAAGCGTCGTAAAATATCCTACCAAAATAAAAAAAAGAACTTTTAACGCGGAGAAAGGGACACATTTACTCTGCATGTAAACCTAATTTGTGAAGTATTTTTTTTTTAATGTTCGCAAGAAATTGAATGAAAGGCATAAAGTCTTTTAGATACTTTGGTATTTGGACTGTAATATACAGGGAGAATTTATAACAGGTACAGTGCTCATTTCTGAGGTTATTTAATCTTGTACTCGATAATAAAATTATGAAATTTCTCTAGTCTGAATTTTAAGAAGTAGTGTGTGTGTGTGCTAACAGCGAAAGAATAGAAAATACTAGTGCCCAAAAAGAGTTTGTGAAAGAAATATTTTAATACACTAGTAGACAATATAACGAAGTGAAGAGAAGCGACTAGAAGCATTTGAAATGTGATTAGGCTATGGAGAAGAATGGAGCGTACGAAATGGACAGACAGTATAAGAAATAAAGTTTATTTGGAAAGAGTGTGTGAAGAGTGACGCTGAAACTGATCAGAAAGAATAAAAGGAATTGGTTAGGTCACTGACTGAGAAGAAACTGTCTACTGGAGGATACATTGGAATGAGAAGAATTCGCGACAGAAGAAGATATCAGATGACAGACGACATGAAGGTATAGGAATCATATGCGAAGACAAAGAGTAGCTAAGTCAGAAAATAGGAGAGATTAGAGAATGCTGGGTTTGCACTGAAAGATATGCCCTTGGGCAGAACACCATGTATGTATACGTAGAACTCCTTTATTTATAATATGGATCACAAATTGTCTTGCATTTTATTAATAATTAATCAATACTGTAGCGTATAACAGGCCACACAAAGGATTCTGTATTACGTATAATAAACTGCCACTATGGACAGAGCCATTAGCCATAGGATAAGATTTGAAATGCTACAAGCCTGTGTCATTCCAAAACTCTATACGAATGCGAGACATGGGCGTTCTGGAGACGTCAAATCAGCTGGTAGCCACGCGCAGTAGAACCAGCCGCACCAGCAATCTACACCACTGAAAATGTTCACCGCAGCAGTGAACGAAACGTTTGGTCACACAACCAACGGACCACGGCCTCATAGCCCGGAAAACTTTTCTCCTATTGACGCCGGCCGTGAAAGCCTACACTCTAATATAGAAATTTTTCGATTTTTGAAAGCCATCAGTATGAGTACGGATTTTTTCAACTGTGAATTGAATTTGGGATCTCAACCCAGAGTCTGTGGCTCCTAGTTTATATTTTAGTAGGAAGAAAAATTTCATCTTAAGCGACGATCTTGTTGAACTTGAGGTACACAGTGTCCAGTGGCAGGAGGAGGAACGACTTAGGATCGAACCTCAACGGTACAGGAGTCTCCTCGCAGGGCGCCACCTCGTAGCGAGACAGGATGTTGATTAGTCCAGACTTGATCTGCATGTAGCCGAACCGGATCCCTGTTGAATATTCTCTAATAGACTTGGCCTGGCTTTTCAAGGCCCGGACCTGAGACGAATCCTTACATTTAGGCTTACACTGGCCTATATGCGATGATTGTCCAAGTCCGACAATTGGCCTCGGTGGCAGTCGTGAATTTGATGCTGACAGATGGGTTAACCTATCTTTACCCTGAGAGAGCCACGTCCCATGCTCAGACGAGTATTTGATAAGCTGCACGGCCCCAAGCCCTTACTGTATCAGCATCGGAAACCCATACTTCACCGAGAGTTCACCCAAGTATGTAAGCATTTTTAAATTAATTGATTGTTCATACTTGTTATTTCATTAATATACTCATATTTTTGTTTATAATTTAAACATTCACGGTGGAATTTTTGTAAATATAAAATGCTGGACAGCGTTTGTACTTCCATTTGAAGTGAAGTCATCGTAAGGACTTTCATTTATTTTGTTTTAGAACGCCAATTTCGACTCTGTAGACAAGCTTGGTAAATACTTGACCACCGGGAATGACTTGGATACGTTGAATACAATAATTCATTCGAAAATTAGTGGTAGAACTGCTGGTGTTTGGAACCTCTAGCAATGACTAATATAAGCTTTTAGTATGAGATGAAGTGGTGTTCGATAATGTGTTATCTGTAATTTATAAGGGAATAATCGCATTTATATTCTGAATGCAGTAATTGTAATAATGAGACTGTTTCCTGCAACTCCTTAAGGAAGTGTTTAACAAATCCAGCAAAGATCCTTCATTGAAATACATGTTGCAAGAGGCAGAGATACTAAATAATGCCATGAAGCATTACAGGAAGCTTGTGACTACAAATTTTTCCCTAAGACAAAAGAACCACTGAGAGGGGTATGATTTGGAAATAGATAAGCCATTATAACAGCTGTAAAGCAGTCAGAAGCTTGGAGGAAAGTGACACTGTGGTGTCATCTGTCGCCTTCCAGAGGTGTGGCGAATGGTGCGTGATACTGGAGGTGATTAGTTTCAAGAACTGTAAGTTATATCAATTGTAAATAAATAAGTTTGTGTTCTTGATTATTGTGTTGCCACTAATTTTCGAATGACCCGTGTAATTACATAATTATGTTACTATGCCATGACTTTCACTTACCTATGCATTGACGCATCCCGTCTCCGAATGGAAGAAATGCCCGTCTGTGACGTGACTGCTTGTTCTCCTTCGAAAAGTTCTCCGGGTTGAAGGTCTCCGGGTTCGGGTAGTACTTAGGGTCACGCTGGATGCCCATCAGCGGGATGTACACGCCAGTACCTGCAGGTAGCGTGAAGGTGCCTTTCCCGGACGGATTGGGGAACTCGTAATCCTTCAGGCACGCACGGTCCAGGAATCCCAGATTGGGATACTTGCGCAGGGTTTCTGCAAGATATCGCACAAACGGTTAAAAACATGGCTGGAAAATATCAGAGATCGACACATTAAGCCGTCATTTTTATTTTGTTTGATCTGGATTGTTAGTTTGGAGATTAATTAGTAAATTGTGAGAGCGAAAAGCGCATTATTTCTAAAGACGACGAATTGAAATTTTAATAAACAGTAATGATTACATTTCCGAAGAAGTTGTTTATAATTAATCTGAAGTAGCTCTAAAATTGTTATTTTTTTATGAAACACAATATATTGGGTGGAATTTCATACGTAATCCTTAGGCCTTTATTTTGAAATAAACGACACAATTTTGCTAGTGATTATTCAGTGTCAGTAGAGGCCTGTAGCTTATAAGAGAATATGTATAAGATGGATTGTCAAATAGATTGGTGTAACGAATTTAATTAAATAGTATTTTCTCGCTTATATATTATTTTATATTGAATACTGGTTTACAAAGATGTAAAAACTATCATAGGAGCTACAAGTCAAATAGTTTTCATGTTTTTATTCTATTATATTTAACAGGTCTCAGGACTTCTTAATATTTTAACATATCAATGACTTTGTGGATAGAATTAATTAATTTTATATAAAAAAAATGTTACATATGTAACAATAAGTAAACACCTGAACTATTGGAAAACAGAAAAACAAAAACTAGCTTTAACATATGTCCTAAATTCTCATCTCTAACAATACATTAACAGGATTAGTGCATCATTGCTTTTGATAAGAAATAAGAATTTGACTTAAAATACAAATAACTAAAACAAATACTTCCTTTATGTCACCTTCGTCCAACATCTACAACTCCGTCACATTGTATATGGGACGAAGGTGATTCGGGACGGAGTTGAGTTTCATTAGCGAAACTTCGTTTTCCTGCATTGACATCACTGACCAGTCCAACTAAAGAATGAGGCATACAAAGCTATAAGTTCAATAAGTTATATAGCAAATATCACAGATTTTTTTAGTGACAAAGCAATTAATTGTAACAGACAGAGTTGGGAACAATAATTGTACGCATTCGAAATAAAATATTTAAAATATAAATTCTCTTTGGGTTGAAATATAATTTACAAAACGAGACGTGTCCAGGTGAGTACTAATGTTTCCTTCAAAAGCAGTATGCCGACTGACAGTGCTTCAGTCTGTGGCGGAGAGAGACAGACAAAAATAGTGAGACGGAGTTGTAAACTGAAGACAGATTTTGTCTTCAGTACCCCGCTGTACAAGTCATATTAAAAATTGTACTAACGTACTTTCTAATTCTTCAAACTGTTGTTAATGAAAGAAAATAAAACTAACTACTAACGTACTTTCTAATTCTTCAAAGTGTTGTTAATGAAAGAAAATAAAACAGTGCGTTTAATAAGTCGTTATATCCTAATTTTTCATACTCGTATACTATAAAATGTATTTTGAACCCGGTACGGAGCATGAGAATCACCATATTTGCTAGGTACCATTAATAATAAACAGATGAGCATTATTTTGAATAATTATGCGTGGGATAACAAGTGTAGTAAATGTAGTCTTTAATGATTTTCTTAGAATGGCGTTACCCCGAAGTTAAGAACCTGATAACTGACATTTTAATAAAATATTGTTTTACACTATGCAATAACTGGTATGTTCATATCTATTATGTGTAAAATTGTAAAGTTTGCAAGTAGTTAGGAAACGTTTGCAACGATTACTCTGGCATGGTGTTTGGTTTCTACAATTAGCAGTTTATCTTGCAATAATCTGATATGTGTGAATGTTCATATTTTTAGTGTTCGGTGATGAAATAGTAGTATAACAATGTATGAAAACAAGAAAAATCATGAGCATACGTAATACCTATAACGGTAGGCTTTATGCACACATTTTATATTGAAGTGAACAATATCAATAATAAGAGGTATTTTATTTATCGATAATATAAATGTATTAAAGCAGTGAGCCTCTACTTAATCTTATCATTTTGGCGATGGTAAGCGTAACAATGTTAAACAGGCTCTTATTTATAAGAAAATCTGTAATTATTTTGTGTATACAATCAAGATCGGGTTATTATATACCGGTAAATAACTGTTACAGATTTTATGATAACTTTGAGCCATCTGATTTTGTGGACAGTTCCGAGAGCTGGTAACCTTCAAGTGAGAAAGAAGATTCTGATGATCATAAAAAGTATCTAAGGCACTTGTAAACGAAAGCTTGATTATCCTGTTCAAATTACAGCATCGAAGGAAACTTCAAATATTTCTGAAAACAGTGAAGTCGTTCCTAGTCTTCGACTAGCCATGATGTAAATGACAAAGCACAAACCGCAGCGTGGTCCAAAATGTTTCACGTTTTAGAAGGCATAAACGTGATGAATCAAGCTGAAAAGAAAAATATAAGAAAGCGTTCACGTCTTGAAGGTAAATCATACACTGACAGTAAAGGGCGAATCGAAGCTGAAGTTTCAGAAGGCCCAGCTTGCAACTGTTATCTGAAATACTTCGAGTTTTTAGAACCAGATGCCAGAAAATCTCTGATTGACACCTATTATTCCTATCCTGATTATACACCCCAAAGATCTTTTCTTTGTAGTTGCAGCACACCCACTCAAGAGGCGCAATCCATTGTCCAGAAACGAGAAAAAAAAAGAAACTTCTCTTTCAAATATTCAACATCTATGGGAACATGTGAACTGCTGGTTAAATGATCACCTGATAAGCGAGAAAAACATTATTCGAGACCTAATCGCACATCAGAAATAGCCAGGCAACAAATTCATGATTTGATTAATCAGGTGCTAAATATGTTAGAAACTACACAAGGAAGCAGAATCCATATCGCCACTATTTATCTCCAGAATTAAAGGAAAAAAGTTGTACGATTTACATATACATTGTCACAAAACTGCCTCAATTCTAGCCTGCAATCTACCCTGTAAGAAGACAGCATGCAGCAGCGAAAGTACAAGATCTCAGAAAACTCTGTATCTCCCCTCTGAATATCTTGTGTACTCGTATTATGAAAGTATTCAGAGCTCATCGTCACCCAAGAAGCTCAGGTTCTCAAATCGGCCTCATCATATCTCACAAATAGAAGAAGAAAGTGAAGTAGAAGTGCCAGGAGACATGGAAAGCGATTCTGACTAAAGAACTGAGATCAGCGACACATATCAGGTTCTTGCATGGAGTAATCATTATTCAAGAGTTCCTCTTTTGACAAAATATTTAATTCTAATGTTAAACATTTGTGTTAATATTTAAGAAATTTTACGATATATTTCTATAATATTTAATAACATATTTACATAATTTATTTTCCATTTCAAAGAAAATGTAAGAATAATTGTTCAATAAAAACTTTGGAATCAAATATCTCAGAAAGTTACACTTGGCACTTATCAGGTTCTTGCATGCACCCACAGAACTGTAATTATTAGAGTTAAGACACACTTGTAGACATGTAATATACCAGGTCCGTCTTTACAGGGTTCTAATATACTGATATGTATTGTCAAAGACGAAGTCTCAGAGAGGGACAGTGTAGTCTACCCTGCTTTAACTTTTTGAGTTCAGTGTGTGTCAGAAGTGAAATCTGCGATAAAAGTGCAAGTAAATATAATATAGAAAATATCCCAAAAATATTCTTAAATATCACCTAAATATGGTAACATAGAGTGTACCCTAAACCACAGAAAGAAAACAAAGCCAATGTTAATTAAGAAAGACCTTCATGAATATAGAGCTTTTTTATATTTTTGAAAATTATTATTTGTTATATTAAGTAGGGAAATTTAATGCACATTATGAAACCAAAATATGCACTGATCGTGTTACGACACACTCAAGATAGACTTTAGTTCGACTGCAGTGCTTGTTAAAGCTGTCGCCGAAAAACACGTAACTCTGATGAACAATCCTCCACACTGACGTATTATACAACTAGTGAGATGGAGTGAACAGTGATAATTTATTAATATTGAAATTTGTAGAACTTCTTAGGCGGAACTTGTTTTATTAGGAAAAGTAAACATCAGTTTTATTCTGTTGGCAGTAATAAAGATAATTTTTCTCCATTTTTTCAGTTGTGCAACTGGTCAAGAATACCACTGGTGAGTAAAATATGAAATTTCCTTAGTTTTAAATTTTTATTTACATGAAATATGAGTTTTTAGCGCAATTTGTGAGCCAAAAATGTATTTGATATTAGTTTACGTAGAATTCAGTGTTATATTTATTTTGTGGAATATTCTATTAATCTCAGGGTTCTTTATCATTAATTTATTCGTACTTAGTTTCATCAGTTTTCTTGACTCCAAATTGTCCAGAACATAATAAGCAGGAGCAATGAACCATAATGGTTTTTTAATGAGCGGAGTGAATGTCCTTAAATGTAGTATACAGGTTGGTTCAGAAGGTGAGATCAGCAGGTGAGGAGATGGTTTAGGGCGACATTTAGAGCAGGAAAGTCCTTTGTCAGTTTTATTTATTTGCAACCGTTTCAGAGTTACAAGTCAAACATTTACTCACAACTAAGGTGACTTACAATATGACTAATTTACAGCACTTTATTGGAGCTGCTGCTCAAAAGTCCTCCGTTTGCATGCAAACATGCTTGGGTGCGTTCTCTTACTGCGTTGTGCACAAGATCTAACAGCCCGTTCCGTAGTCTGTCTGTCGCAGCTGCATTAATTTGCTGGAGCAGCTCTGTCTGTAATCTCCGTAGTGTATAGATTTTCTTTCATAAAACCCCATACAAAGAAGCCCAGAGGCGTTAAGCCAGGGGACCGTGCTGGCCAATCACAACATTTCACGACGTGTGTTCCATCAGTGGTGGAAATCATTCTTTGTAAACAAGCCTAGATCAAAACAACTGACGGAAAATAGTATTTATTGTCAGTATCATGAGATGTCAATTAACTGTTTGACCTGTTGTAACTCTGAAACGGTTGTAAATAAATAAAACTGACAAAGGACTTTCCTGCTCTAAATGTCGCCCTGAATCATCACCTCACCGGTTGACCTTACCTTTTGAATCACTCTGTATAGTATGAACTCACCTGTGACTACCATGTCCAGATAAGTCATCTGTTGGATGGACTCGTACGTAACTTGCTGATCATGTTTATCCAAAACTTCAGTTATCTCTGCTCTTAGTCGATCTTGGATCTCATTGTTGAAAGCTAATTCGTATAGCGCGTAAGTCAGGGTAGAGGATGTCATTTCGAAGCCAGCAAACAGGATGGAAAACGTAATTCCTACGAAGTCGTCGTCATTGAACTCTGTAATTACAAGTCATATTCAGTGTTGACTTCCAGATCACGAGCAGTAACTTGGCCAAGGTTTAAATGTACAGTGAATATCTACTTAATTTGAACACGGATGTTCAAATGAGGCAAGAAATTTCCTTGTAATCTTTATCTAAAATGTACAGCCTTAGACACAAAGAAATGTCCGCTCTTTGTAGCGTGAATTTGTCGAAGTCCACTTCGGGCAGCGCCTGGTTAACACGACTAGGAAAAGGATGTTTATTTTGAAACTAATTTACTCCTTGAATATATCTTCGTTATAGATTGTTCATAACACTTGACGTATAAACAGTCAGAAAAAGCACCAAAGAAACAAAACAAAGAAAAAATAGTAGATTCGTGCATAAGAAATTTCTTCACGTGTAAATCTAAGCTGTTACGGAATCAAGCGAAGTTTTTCGAAAGGGACTTAGTATATGGCAGCCGGTATTTTTTTTTTGTCTAAAACTATACATTGAAGACTCAATAAGAAGCTTCAAGGAAAAACGAGGGCTATGGAAATCTTGTTAGCGGAATACATGGAACTAGATTTGCGGAAGATACTACGTTTTATCAGATGCTTGGTAGATAGAAGTGTAACAGCTAAAAAAATAAAATAGGAAACAGAGAAATTAGAAACATGGCTGAAGGCACAAGACGAATCCTTTGCAATTGGTTGAATGATGTTAGAGTAAGAACATTTGAAAATAATAATTCGTTTCGGTAAGTAATGAGTAGTGTTTTAATTGTATGCGACGGAATGATAAAATGTCTTTTCCATTTCTTATTTTCTCATTAATTGCTAAGTGTGCACAGGTCATGATAATATAGTTAACTTGTTTATGTGAAATATGTATTATGGACAAAAAATTTATAAGGAAGAATATTTTGTGAACATTTTTTGCGAGTTTTATTACGGTATTCAGTAATTTCTAATTTTAGATGCTGTATTGTAACAAATACGATATCTAAGCGATGAGTTGTGACGTTTTGTTCACTGACTTAAGCACCAGATTCTCGAACAAATTAGAACGTGTTCATAATATGTATAAGATATGTGTGTAATGTTCGACGATACGATCGTATTTCACCATTTTAGAATCTTTATCTTGGCTCCGACTCAACGACCGCAGAACTTTACACTGTCTTTCTTTTCTATTTCAAATTCTGCGCACCTCAACCCCAAGTTAACTGTCGTATCGTCTTGTACATTTATGTTCCAATCATAACCTAAATACCTGATCTCAGATCATCGACACATTGAATGTACAGTACATCATAACACTTCCCCATACTCATCGTTCACCGTTTCAATTGCTCGTCATTGGAACTCCCTACCTCATATCTTAAGTGGCTGTCAGACATTTACTACTTCCAAATAAACTGCCTAGACTACGATCTTTCTTAAAATGTAATTTTTGTAACATATGATTTTTATTTTTAATATATAAATTTTCTCTATTTTAATAATTTCTTCGATTTACATTGTTGTAATTGTTTGAATTTTAGAATTACATGTAACTAAACTTGTCTTCATGTTGCTCTTATTCATTCATTCATTCATTCTGCCCAAGGGCAGGTCTCTCGCTCAAACCCAACTTTCTCCAATCTTTCCTATTTTCTGCCTTCCTATTAGTTTCCTCATATGATTCATATATCTTAATGTCGTCTATCATCTGATATCTTCTACCACTAACTCTTCTTCCGTTCCTTCTAGTGCATCCTTCAGTAGGCAGTTTCTTCTCAGCCAGTGACCCAACCAATACCTTTTCCTCTTCCTGATCAATTTCATATTATTATTATTATTATTATTATTATTATTATTATTATTATTATTATTATTATTATTATGTACTGTCAGGCTATGAGAATATGACAATTGACAGACTGTGCCTTTTGTACTTGTATATATATGTTACTTAATATAAGTTAGAAAGCTTTTACTAAAAACTATTGAAACAGTTGTATGCACGACGTACCCAAAACCTTTAGCGGACTCATCCTATATTTTGAGCGCTGCTTACACCTCGTCAAGAAACACTGAATTCGACCGCTAAACCCTTATTTTGCGTAATTGATGCATAAATAGCTATTATATTATTCTTATACTGGAGAAGTGGAAAAGAAGACCTTATGACTTTAACTCTGCCAGTAGAAATAAATCTATAAAATAAATAAATAAGTGATGCTTCAGGAAATGTATTTAATGTACCATAGTTTAGAACTAATTTGTTGTTTGACTCTCACTTTTCGCGTAATATATTGCATTAAATACGATATCCAAATGTTAACATTATTTATGTATTATATTCAGTACGAAAAATATTTAGATGAAATATAAATTTATTTCTACTGTACATTGCACAATAAATTGATCAACTGGAGATTTTCTTTAGTACGGGTAACATTTCCAGCTTCTTAGATATATTAAAAGGACTTTAATGTCATAATTGTGCATATGATTTTTGTGTATGTATATGTGAACGGGAGAGCGAGAGAGATATTAATGTAGTTTAGGTTAGAATCAGTGCTGAGAAAAATATGGTGTTTACTTAATTTGTATTCATTCATAAGAAAATTTACGCAATATATATTTTTTTAAGTTGTGGTAGTGATATTCTCAGTTCTGCGTACTCAAAGTTCTGAGTATTTTCTGATTTTAATTTCATTCTAGACATAGCCAGTGGACAGTAATGATCAGAAGAAGATTCGTTTAAACATAATATTATTATACATCCTGGTCACACACTACAACACTTTATATCGCTTAGAAATATACATACTCGTAGTTATAAAGCCATTTCTACATATCCAACTGAAAAATCAGAAATTAAACACACTGGAACAGTAAAAATAATACACACACAAAAACACATCCACAACACATTCTCAATACACAACTAAATTCCAACACATATCCTATTTGATCTCACATTACCATAAACAACGCACAAGCAAAACAAATTAAAGGAGCAGTCCGCGATAAGATTCTAAATTTGAATTATTATTATTATTATTATTATTATTATTATTATTATTATTATTATTATTATTATTATTATTATTATTATAGGCTGTTTACCTAAGTGATACTTGGATTGCGTTTGTCACATTTCTCTAAGCCTTTCAGTTTGCGAAATATTAAAGGTCTTACTGCAAGCTCTAACATCACAACCACTGATCTCTTCATAAGCCTGCATTGTAGTTCCGATTAACATATTGTGTACAACGAGTAAATACATATTTACATGTTACAGTCAGTTATTATTAACATACTTAGGACCTATCACATGCATATACTGTAATAATAATAATAATAATAATAATAATAATAATAATAATAATAATAATAATAATAATAATAAATAAGTATTGTGCCCATAGGCAGATCTTTCACTGCAAACCCAGCATTCTCCAATCTTTCTTATTTTCTGCCTTCCTCTTAGTCTCCGCATGTGATCCACATTAATGTCGTCTATCATCTGATACCTTCTTCTGCTCCGAACTCTTCTCCCGTTCATCATTCCTTCCATTGCATCGTTCAGTAGGCAGTTTCTTCTTAGCCAATGACCCAACCAATTCCTTTTCCTCTTTCTGATCAGTTTCAGTAGCATTCTTCCTTCACCCACTCTTTCCAACACAACTTCAGTTCTTATTCTGTCTTTCCACTTCACACGCTCCATTCTTCTCCATATCCACATTTCAAATGCTTCTATTCGTTTCTCTTCATGTTTCTGCCCTGTACAATGCGACACTCCACACAAAGCACTTCAGTAGTCTCTTTCATAGTTGTTTTTCCAGAGGTCCACAGAAGATGCTCTTTTTTTCTGTTAAAAGCTTCCTTTCCCATTGCTATCCTCCTTTTGACTTCTGGCTGCAGTTCATGTTACTGTTTATAGTATGGGTACATCCCAAGTATTTGAAGCTGTTCACTTGCTCTACTGCCTCATTTAGAATTCGCAAGTTTATCTTCTTCATTTTTCTTGCGAAAATCATGGTCTTCGTCTTGTTTGCTTTTACCTTCATCGCATACTGATAACAGCTACCATTTAGCTCCAGTAGCAGATCCCTTAGTATCGTCTCCTCTTCTGCTAACAAGATCATATCATCAGCAAATCTTATGCACTTTATTCTTCTTCCTCCTACTTTTACCCCTCCCATGTTCTAAAAACAGTTCTTCACCAAATCCTCCAAGTAGATGTTGAACAGTGTAGATGATAAAGGGCATCCTTGTACTCCTTACCCTATTTAACTTCCTTAAGACATTTCTTCTGCTATCCTGACTTTGACTCGTTTCATATATAGGTTATTGAACAGCTTCCTGTCTTACGAATCCACACATATATTCTTCAGAATGTCCATCAGTTTGTTCCAATTCACTCTGTCAAACTCCTTTTCTAGGTCCACATATACTTTATACACTTCTTTATTCTTCTCTAAGTATCTTTTGCCGATTGTTCGTACGAATAATAATAATAATAATAATAATAATAATAATAATAATAATAATGATAATGATAATAATAATAATAATAATAATAATAATAATAATAATAATAATAATAATTTACCCAGACTGTATTCCGGTTTAAATCCCTTGTACAGTCTAGTCTGTTCCGGTAATATTATTCTAGTTTCATTCACCTCACATGAAGGTATAACCACTCTATTCCTTCTTTCAATTAATCATTGCTGGCCACGAATTTATCCAATCAACAAACTGCTTATAAGAAGCAACATATCGCCACGTTTTGTTCGTTTGATTGTCTTTTGTAAGTTTTTTTTTTTTTTTTTTTTTTTTGAGACTAAGATTATGTCTCGTGAGACTTAACACCTCTGTGTCTAAAGTAAGTGTTTGAAAATAAGGGTTATCCGTAATGCAGACAATATTTTTTTTTAGATTAACAGCGTTATCAGTTTCACAGTAACACATGTCCATGTCTGTTCCCATTATTTCACATTTCATACACTTACATCAATATTTATTTCCGGCCCTCCCTCCCGGTTCAGGAACCTGGTTATTTTGAATTTCGCACTCATAGTGATTAGAACGACTTGGTTCTGGTAAGGGTTCAAACTAAAAGGTTTAATATTTTGATCCATTATAGCCTAAGTCAACACTTTCACTGAGTGAGTCGACCTGGTTGGCAAGTTGGTATAGCGCTGGCCTTCTATGCCCAAAGTTGCGGGTTCGATCCCGGGCCAGGTCGATGGCATTTAAGTGTGCTTAAATGCGACGGGCTCATGTCAGTAGATTTACTGGCATGTAAAAGAACTCCTGCGGGACAAAATTCCGGCACATCCGGCGACGCTGATATAACCTTTGCAGTTGCGAGCGTCGTTAAATAAAACATAACATTAACATTAACATCACTGAGTGAGTGAATGTACTATGTGAGACGTGAAATATTTGTTATGAAGGGACTACAGATGCGTATTTATCTCACGTCAGCAATAAATTACATGGTTTATATTATTCTATTGCATCATAGTTGTTGAATCAGACGGTTTAGGCACGAGGGCTATGTTTGGGGGAGCCACTAGAACGGCGGTCGTCAGCACAGAGCACCCTGGGGCTATCATCCTTACCCGCGGAGAACACAGTGCACCATGTGCACTCGTAGCTGCTAGCGGGTATGCTCTCTACCTCTTCCTGCTGCACGACGGCGCACACGGGGCGGCTCCGCTTACCCTTTGCACATTTCAGCGAGTGCTGACGACAACTGCACTAGAACATGTGGATTATCAAATTGCGGTAGTTGATAACCACGAGCTACTTTGAATATATTTTTCTGTATATATCTTCTCTCCACGCGATTTCCTTCCCGCCGTATGTTTTCTTTTCTACCCACCGTTTAGTGGCTTTAGAGTATTGGAGTCTGGACTCAGTTACGTCTCTTTTCACATTGCAATTATTGTCCATTATCGCAGTCATTGTTCTTGGTACCATTCCACCATATGGAAAGTGTTTTCTCTTAGGGGTGTAAAGCAATCTCTCGTTGTGGTATGATTAAGGTTTGCTGGTGTGACAAAACTGATTAGTCTACTTTAGGTCTTTTAAAAAGACAGGATTGCATACAAGTTTTTCAGAGCATTGTAATCGCTGGATCCAGGTTCGATCCATTCCCTCTCGCTGTTATATGGGTGAATATATGCACATTTCTTGTATTGTGTTGTATTGTATTTATTAACATTCCATGGTAAACTTAATACTATTATAAAGTCTTAATTTATAGTCACAGACTAGATGAAATATATACAGAAGAGATTTACAATATAGTCTACTAGTACACACAAAGTTTTAATATCAATTTCATGAAGCGTCACTGAATGTCATGAATTCACCTACAGAATAGAAGGCGTGAGAAATTAGGTACTTCTTTAATTTGGCCCTAAATAATCTTATGTTTTGAGTTTCATTTTTTATATCGATAGGGAGGCTATTAAAAATGTTTACTGCCATATAACGCACTCCTTTTTGATAGCACGATAGACTTGCCGATGGAGTATGAAAGTAATTTTTTGACGTGTATTTATGCTATGAACTGTTGAACTAGTTACAAAGTTTTCAGGATTACATAAGAGGAAGATTATTAATGAAAAGATATACTGACAAGCCATGGGCATTATTTGTAGTTTTTTGAAAATAGTCTACAAGATTCCCTAGATTTGGCACCTACTATTATTCTAATTACTCTTTTTTGTAATAGGAGTATACTGTTACTATCTGTGGAATTTCCCCAGAATATTATTCCAAAACTCATTACCGAGTGAAAGTATGCAAAGTATACTGTTTTTAAAGTATTGATATTTACTATCTTTTGCATAGATCTAATAGCAAAACATGCTGAATTTAGTTTGGGGGTAATTTCTTTAATATGATTTTTCCAAATTAACACATTATCGATTTTTAAGCCAAGAAATTTGGTTGTTGTTGTTTCTAATAGGGATCTATTGTTAATTATTGCGCTAGAAATTTGCGAGGTTGAATTTGGACGGGATTTAAATTGAATTATGTTAGTTTTGTTACTATTTAATACTAATTTATTTACTAAGAACCAGTCACATATGTATGTCTCTGTTTCCATTCGTGTATATTACAAACATGATTTAATACAGAAATGAATCTGTCTTCTAAGTCGTCAGAATCACCTTCACATGTAGCAGATGACCACCACAAGTGATTTATGATGTTGTCTTTCCACATTTGTATTTTCTCATATGTTTTTGCAGCGGCTTTAAGGTTTTTAGAGAAGCTTCTTGTCATGTGCCAAATGTCAAATTGATGATCCATCCATTCATATTTGATCCTTATCAATTTCCTAATTCCTCTGTGTCGGTCCGACAGAAAGAGGGTAATGTTCATTTTTCTTTTAGGCGATCTAGAACTTTTTCGCATGCTGCTTTTTCAAGATCGCCTACAATTAGGCCTATTTGCAGAACTACGAAGTCTATAATCTTATTTGAATCGAGGTCCATTTCACTGTAAGTGACATGTTTTGGACTGTAACCAGGTGAGTCAAATTGGCCATCACCGCTATTCGCACGTTTTTATCTTTTAGGAAATTGATAAGTTGTTCATGAATCTGAAAATAACTACCTCTGACATTGCTTGTACGAGTTTTGAAATTATTTTATAAAATGTTTTCTTGCCGATGAAACATAGTTCTTAAGTTTTGAAAACTTTTCAAATAATTTGTACCCTGTACTGCACAAGTATAACGCAGAACTCACTGCTATGCTTCCTATGGGGCTTTTGTTGTACCTCAGTTCGGACTCCCATTCCTAATTATGGGCATTCTGGCACGCTGCGTTAACTTTTATCAATATTCCTGTTGTTTTTACCGAAATATCTGTAACACGGGAATGATAAATATTACAGAATCCAAACAGGCCTAACGGCCTATATGTAAAACCTGTTCTGTTGATTTTCTTCACCATGCTTTAAATCTTTGCGGTGGCTTTTCTGTGTTCGGAAATACATGAAATGATACATACCTCTTCTCCATGTTCTGTTTTTCTTTTCCTTCTGAACACGAAAAAACACAACACCATGGCCTTTTAAACTGTATTACGATACCATTTCTTCTGTTTAGTCTGCTGTAATTTAAAATAATTCATCTAAAGGAAAATAGGCCTACGTAAAACCACAACATTGGTATGCGCTGTTTTACGATTAAATGTAAATCAAAATATGACTCCACACAATCACAACTAAGTGCGAGATTCTGTTTACTTTTACTACGGCGCGAGCAGATTATTTAATACAAAACACTGCACTCGCGGATGTTTTCAGTTCTCGGTCTGCTACGCAATCACAGGTCATACTACTATAGCAGCTATGGAGACTATCAGCAATGTAGGGAGGGAACGTTTCCTACTCACCCCACATTCGTTTGATTGGCAGGCGAGGGGTGACGCAGTTGTTTTGCTAAGTCAAGTGCAGTGGTGGAGTCAACACACCTTGCGCATCAGTAATTTCTCCGCTGTTATTTCTTGTTCCAAAATCTTTACAGTCTTTTGTTTATATGAAGTACATATGTCATACAATAAATATTACAGCCACCTACTGTGATTAGGCAAATTATATATTCTTCAATTATATAACCATTCCTTTATCATGTGCACGAAAAATTCTTGAACTGCCTTGCGATCGACATAATAAATTGTTTCTTTTTAAAAACAATACAGAAAAAACAAAGCTCCATTGTCATTTAACTATACAATATATTAAAAAATATAATGATCAACATAATTGTTTCTTTTTAAAACCAATAAAGAAAGTAACTAAGCTCCATTGTCATTTAACTTGAAAACATATTAAACACAATGTAATGATCAACGTAATCAATTGTTTCTTTGTAAAAACACTAAAGAAAGTAACTAAGCTCCATTGTCATTTAACTTTAAAACATATTAAAGAAAATATATGAGATATGAATGAAACGAAATACTACTGTAGGGCCATACTGCTAGTTTTCATGTTGTTTTTGTTGGTGGCTCTCGGAGTTTCTTGTTATTAACGAAAAAGTATATATTTGGCTCTAAAGTAGAACAACTCAACCGTAATACTGAAACTAAATGCATGTCTGTGATTCTAGACCTGGAGATACTTTTGGTCATATTTATTTTGAAAAAAAAAAAAACTGCTCACAACAATAATTTGAGCGAAATATAGATTCAATACGCATTGCAAATGTGCGCATGTTAGGGAATTGCTCCTCTGGTAGGTATTTAAAGAGATCTAATCCATTTTTTCCTAAACACTTTACTGGCGTGCTCGTTTGCATCTCCATAATGGCTCTGCTGCATGGATAACGTCAAATACAAATGGATTATTGAACAGACACATCTCCTTGTCCATTGCAGTTACTTCTGAAAATCTTTCTTGGATGGAGAACGCATGAAGTAGGCCTAATATACACTCAAAGTTTTAAATAAGTAAGTTCAGTTCCAGATACTTAATAAAATATAAGTAACTAAACCCCGAAAATATCATAAACATATCTTGTTTTGTATCTTTCCATAAATATTACGAAAATAGCTCTTAAAATTGTAAATAAATACTTGTCAGATCACCGAAGTCCGTTATATGCTTCCGATCAAAGTGGCGTTTAATATTAAAGCGTTTTGTATACGCAATTTTAAACCCGTATATTAAGCAGCAGACTTTCTTCTTTTTGTAAGTAACAAAAAATTCTTTCTGCCATTCTTCCTGAAACTGACGTCCCGAGATCGAAGCCATACCCGCCACTGAATGAAGCGTGTCTTTACGAAGGACCAGGCGGAGGAGATGGACGGTGGAATGAGGTAAGGAGGTTTTGAGTGCAGAGGCCCTTCGGAGTCATTTTCCCCCATGGTTGTACTATAGATACAACAATCATTCGTTCTCTACTAATTGTCTGCTTTTTCACTTCGTTGCTCGCTCAGTCTGTTCAGTGGCTATGACGTCATAAGTATTTGTGCGGAGTCATTAACTCGAGAACCATGCCTCGCACTGAGATGCTGTAAATTACATTGAAAAACGTGTTTGATTAAAGCTGACTTAATTTTATCGCGGACTGCTCCTTGAAGAAACCGGAAGAACCTCACTAGTTCTGATAATGGCTGGCACAAAGTTGAAGCTAGTTAAGTAGGTAATTACAACTTAGGTTTTATTTCAACTCATGAAAGTGGTTATTATAACTATAATCCAAAAAATATTATTTGTCCTCGATATGATCTACAGCTAAAAATAGAACATTACTTACTCAGTGCTTTTACAGATGTCTGGTTTCTGTTTATAGCTTTGCTCTTCTTCATCTGTAATATGGAACTCACAGCATCAGGTCGACATATTCCATTCTTCTCTCTGGACATATTAAAATTTGTGACTGCACTTTGGCTGACATTAGAACTACTTTCAATAAAATTATAAATTAGCAAAACGTTGTGTGAGAATTAATTAGATATACGGACGTTTACTTATTCTCTATTTTCTTGAACTTCATGTACCTCTGCCTATGAGAAGCACTATTAAAGTTGCTGATTTTTACATACGTATTTGTACAATTAATGCAATATAAATTATGCATAATGAGAGTAAAGACGAACTTTAATATCTGTGTTTTTAGATAATTGAATTACAAGATTATGTACTATCGGGACAAATAGAAATACCGCTGCTCTCCGAGGGCGCTACTATCATGTTTATGGGAAAGGGGAGTGAAAGGGAAGAGAGAGAGCATGTACACAACCTGCAAAGGTGCAGTAGCCTACCTACCCGAGACATATATGAATACCTCGGAGCGAGAACTTACATCGGATATATAATCGAAGCACAGAAGAGAGCCCGGAGGAAGATACTACATACTACTACATGTCAAAATGTTACTCATAGCTGGGAAAATGCACTATGTTATAGGCATACATTGCGTGTCCGAAATGATGGCTTTCTCGCATTCTTTTGCTATGTTTCTCACAGATTTTTCACTCTTCCCCTATGTTTTCACTGTTCTTTCCACAGCTGAGTTAAGAGGAATAGCTGGACCACTATTTTTTCTTCTCTATAGAATTTAAATAAATTATATTTAATCTTTCTACTTTTCGAACGTATTTCCCCGAGCTTACTTCCTAGGCGAAGTTTCCATGTTTAAAAATTACACACAATGCTACCACTCCGAAGCAGTGTTGCCAAACATACGATATGGATCGTGCATGTGCAATAATTTGGTATCATGTACGATCGTGCGATCCGCGGATAGTGCGTAAAATGTAGAATTCTATCTGCAAAGAGTTTAAAATATGTCAAATGGAGAAGATTTTATATATTTATTACAATTAAATTTTATATATATGTATACGTATATGTTTATATATGTATGTATGTATATATGCATATGTATACATAAATATTGTAATATTTATTACAATGAAAATATATATATATTTATATACACGTATATATTTATATATACATATATACAGAGTGTTTCCGAATTGGTGTTTAACAAACTTTCAGGGATGATGGCGAAGGGTACATGTATCAATTTGAGATAAGGAACCATGGTCCGGAAATGATTGAGTCGAAAGTTATAAGCAAAAATAGTTGTGTGGAAATGGAATTGTAATTTGGCACCACGTGCCCTCCTTCCCTTAACTTTTGGAACAGTCGTGGAAAAATGGTATGGGCCGGATGTCTCCTATGTGGGTACTTGTACCGATACAATCTTTGCACTTGCCTACTGTTCCCATTGGCTCATCCTCATTCGAAAATCAGGTCTGCTTATTCCGCTCTCGTGTACTTCTCCATTTCACTAGCACTGATCGACTGGAGACTGCAACTTGTACACATACACTGCTGTCTATAGACGTGCATATCAGGACTGATCATGTCCGTTACACATTACGCCATCTTCATCCCGAAAAGACAAAGTATATGATTATGTTCTCGTACGAAATGGAAATATAAAAATTGGAAATTTGTACTTTGAAGAGGTGGAAAAATTCAAATATCTCGGAGCAACAGTAACAAATATAAATGACACTTGGAGGAAATTAAACGCAGAATAAATATGGGAAATGCCTGTTATTATTCGGTTGAGAAGCTTTTGTCATCTAGTCTGCTGTCAAAAAAATCTGAAAGTTAGAATTTATAAAACAGTTATATTACCAGTTGCTCCGCACGGTTGTGAAAGTTGAACTCTCACTTCGAGAGAGGAACAGAGATTAAGGGTGTTTGAGGATAAAGTGCTTAAGAAAATACTTGGAGCTAAGAGGGATAAAGTTACAGAAGAATGGAGAAAGTTATACAACGCAGAACTGCACGTATTGTATTCTTCACTTGACATAATTAGGAACATTAAATCCAGACGTTTGAGATGGGGCGAGCATGTAGCACGTATGGGCGAATCCAGAAATGCATATAGAGTGTTAGTTGGGAGGCCGGAGGGCAAAAGACCTTTGGGGAGGCCGAGACGTAGATGGGAAGATAATATTAAAATGGATTTGAGAGAGATAGGATATGATGGTAGAGACTGGATTAATCTTGCTCAGGATAGGGACCAATGGCGGGCTTAAGTGAGGGCGACAATGAACCTCCGGGTTCCTTAAAAGCCAGTAAGCAAGTATTATTATTATTCCATTATTTTCTGTATTGACGTTATTTATATTTGCTACGTATTTTTATACTGGTTGAGTGGAAGTGAAAGCCTTATGGCCTTACGTCTGCCAGTACTAGTAAAAATAAATCAAATAAATGAACAAGTAATTCAAATTGTAAGGAAGGTCATTGTACAGTAGTATCAATCTTTATCACTAGAGATCAAGGTGGAAGTGTTCCCTGATATTACCTGTGCCTCATTCCAAATAATATCACGCCAATATAGAACAATAACCTTATTTCCGTACGCCCTGGAGAGAATACGGTTCCTAATTATGATGGTATTTTTGAGATTTTATCTTTTGCGCTGATTGTCTAATGAAATTCATTTTTATACAAAAAATAATTGAGATGTCGGATTGTCTGGATGCCCGAAAAATTTGAAACTGGTGCACCTAAGTTCCACCCAGTGTTGGATGCACAAACTATTGAGTGAGCGACAGTATTATTTTACTGGTGAACTGGTCGCTGCACCAATTTTTTTAGATGTCGATTTCTCTCACCTGTAGTCGATGGCGCCGCAGATGATCCTACGCAAGAGCTGGGTGTACTCGCTGCTGAATAACTTGAGTCTCAGCACGTTGTGAAAGTTAGGAGCGAAGAATATAAGCAACACTGCGCAGCCATTCAGGATCGAGAACTTCAGCAGTTGGCGGTGGATTGCCCAGATTTCAGCATCGGGGTTCTTCAAAGAGTTACTCTCGATACCAAAAGCGCAGGAAGCGGTGACGTCAGTTGTGTACATGCACATTGTTTCCATGACGTCTATAGGAGCGCCTGTTAACAAGATTCACCTCTTTTGAGAATAATGAAGTAATTTTGTGCGAACGGGGTTTCAGGAGTTCTGATTTAAAATCAAGTCGCCATAGGAAGTGATATTATATCGTGCATTGGAGACGCTAAGTTTGGTTCAAGTTCGTTGAGTATGGCGAAATTCGATATTCGCCGATGTTCGCTCTGCAAGAGGACTATCGTGTTTGTTTTTTTTTTTGTTCACAAAAAACTCTATCCTTTCCTCCCACTCCTTCATGTCTTAACTGCTTTAGGATTTTATCACAGAACTTCCGGATAATTTTTCATATGAAATAAGACGAAGTTTGTAATGCCTTGGTTGCCTCGCTCATGTTCGAATATTGCAGGACACGTTGATGAGTATAAATCTCACTGTTATTTTAAAATTTAGAAAATTGTTCCATTATTTATTCCTGAAACTTCTGAAAAAAGGAGAGGTGACCTAAGGATCTGACACAGTCTCCAAGCACCAATATCTTTGGAAAAGATTATTCTGGCGCTCTGCCTCTGCTATTGTATAGTCCTAATTTACAAGACTAGATTCGTATTAACTCATTTGAAGATGTAATCACAAGAAATGCTTACGAAGTTGAAATAACCAAACGGGAAAAAGTCGCAATTTTTAAGCATCATTCTCCTTGAAGACGTCGGGATTCGAATTCTAGCGCTGTGATAATTAAGCTACATCTATCTGAACACTTCAGAGAGTTAACCTGAAGGATTTATGATAAAGCAAAGTGAACGAACAGACTAGTTCCTGGTTTTTAAATATTATGATTCTCTTCGGAGGCGTGAGAATAGAAATTCTACCGCAGCTACTTTACAAATATAATTTACGAACATTCCAAAACAACGTAAGCGAACGCTCAAGGCATCAATTAATATAAAGTGTGTTTCAATTATCCTCGCTATTTAGGATTCTCGATATCTTCTCGATCTGCAATCACGAATTCCTGCCTACTCATATCCAACCGAATTTAATATTCAAAACTGACTTCTAGTTCGAAGTGTTGTGTACTCTTTTCTCATAGTGCGTTATGGTGCTTCTCTGTTTCGGATCAGCTATGTTGCGTCCACAATACGTGATCATTCAATATTCATACCATCATCTATCGTGAAAAAATTGTACCGAAACAAGAAATAAAGTAATAGTATTATGATGATTTTCTCTGATTGGGATAATAAATTTTAGTTTCCCTTACACCCTTCCCCCTTATTAATATTGGTTACAGAAAATTATGTTACCTCGGTGACCACGCATATACGAGCGGAGAACTCAAATAGCTCAGTGGTAGAGCATTGGTTCAGGGTTCGAGATTCTATTCGGGAGTGCTTATTCATTTGTTCTTATAATTTCTATTTCACTTCATTAAAATATTTAATCAAAATACAGCACTGTATTTTCTCTTCAAAGATATAAATTTAAATACTCTCCGATATTGATAGATATAATTAGCAAAAATAATGTTTGAACTTGTGTAAATAACGATACACAAGTCCCTATCTTCTTGCATCAAATTACACAATTAATATTAAAGAAAAGACCATAGTATAAACCTGAATTCATAAATTTTCGGAAACCTAAGCAACATTCACAATATCTGTGTAAGGACTTGAATGTATTAATATTTAAAGTAGCGGTCGTCAGCACAGAGCACCCTGGGGCTTGCGTCTCTTGCCCGTGGAGAACACAGTGCACCATGGTGCACTCGTAGCTGCTAGCGGGTATGCTCTCTACCTCTTCCTGCTGCACGACGGGCCACACTGGTCGGCTCCGCTTACCCTTTGCGAGTCGGTATAGCGCTGGCTCTCTGTGCTCGAGGTTGCAGGTTCGATCCCGGGCCAAGTCGATGGCATTTAAGTGTGTTTAAATGCGACAGGCTCATGTCAGTAGATTTACTGGCATGTAAAAGAACTGCGGAACAAAATTCCGGCGCACTGGCGACGCTGATACAACCTCTGCAGTTGAGAGCGTTGTTAAATAGACCATAATTGTATTGAGAAAGACCTGAATCAGGTATTCGACCCAAATGGAACTTTAGTTTAACGCGCGAGAGCAGTCTCAGACCTCGAGTAGTCCTCGTTATGCTCAGAGACTCGCTGATATCTACCCGTATGTCCTACAGTTGTAAAACACAGTAAGATGGGAGGCTATCACGAAAAGTAAACCGAATTGTTTTCCTTCGCAGGTCCTGTAACATTCGTGCTAAGTTTATTAACTTACTACCATAGAAATCAAATAAAACATAAATCTAACCGACATGAATATCATACTCGAAGACAAAAGTCTACTTTCCTATTAATTGGGTCTAAATGTCATACAAGTGGAGCACTTAAACATGATGCTAGTTTCGGCTCAAGACTTTATAATAAAATTGGAAATCATTTTCCAAATTTGAAATATTTTAAAATTGAACGTTTTAAAAAAGAAATGTATAATTATTCAAGATCATCATTATTCAATACATCATGGTTTAGGCCCTTAGGCTTGTTTAATTTCCAGGAATTCAGAATTGTTCTCTCCATCTCTTTCTGGGCCTGCCAAGATCCCTTCTACCAACTGGTTGATTATAGGAACATCTGTATAGGAGTGCGGTTTATGACCATTCTCATCAGATGTTGGTACCACTGCTGTCTAGAAGATTCTATGAAATCAACAAGACTTAGTATTTGTAACTCTTCACGAATTTCACTATTTCTCTTCTGAATTTTCAATCTGTACCAGCAGGAGATCTCAATAATCTCATCTCCACCGCCTCTATTCTTCTACGTTGTTGTTTGGTCAGTACCCAATTTTCGGCTTCATATGATAACAGTGGTATTGCCATTGTCTTATAAAATTTCAGTATTGTTTCGTTCCGGACTCTTTTCATTAGAGTTCGTTTCATTGTTCCCAGGAGCTGTAGAAATCTAGAGAGTTTAGTTTCTTGATTGCTTGGTTGGTCACATGTAATATTACACCCTAGATAATTAAAATATGAAATGTGTTCTAAATTGATACCATTGATTGAAATTTTGGTTCGTTTGAGTTGAGATCCTTTCAATCCGAAAATTTTTGTTTTCTTTGTAGATACCTTCGAATTGTAATCGATAGCTATTTTATACATGCTGAATACTGATTTTTGTAGATTGCGCTCATTATCTGAGAGGATCAATAAATCATCAGCAAAAAGCTTAAAATTTAGAGGTGTTTTTCCGATAAAATTAACATTTTCTCATAACATCGTCGATACAAAAATTAAACAATGCAGGCGACATGGGACATCCTTGTCTTACACATCTTGTTATTTCCTTTGAATTCTTATTGATTCCGATAATTGTTTCAATTTTTGTTATGGTATTCATATACATGCTTTGAATAGATCTTATTAAATATGTTGGTATGCCCCTATCTTTCATTATTTTCCAAAGTTTCACTCGGCTCACAGTATCGAAGGCCTTTTCAAAACCAATGAAGGCCATAGCTGTCGGGATATTATATTCTCTATTCTTTTCTATTATCTGAAATACGGAAAAAATACAGTCCATACATTTTCTTATTTTTTACTTTAGTAGGTTATTTTACGACGCTACGACGCTTTATCACCATGTTAGGTTATTTATCGTCTGAATGAGATGAAGGTGATAATGCCGGTGAAATGAGTGCGGGGTGCAGCACCGATAGTTAACCAGCATTTGCTCATATTGGGTTGAGGGAAAATCCCGGAAAAAAACCGCAATCAGGTAACTTGCCCCGACCGAGAATCGAACCCCGGTCATCTGGTTTCACGACCAGACACGCTAACCGTTACTCAACAGGTGTGGACAGTCCATACAGGATCTGCTGTTCTTGAATTCATTTTGTCTTTGTAACAGTAAAGTTTCTATTGTTGTTAACCTTTTGTTAATTATTTTTGTGTATATCTTATACCCTGTGTTTAGGAGGCTTACACCACGATAATTGTGTAAATTCTTCCGGTCTTCCATCTTAAATAAGGGAATTATAACAGAAATATTCCATTCATCTGGTATATGACCATACATCCAACATATATTCAAGAAATATAGAAATGTATTAAGAAAGTTTAATGATGCATATTTAAATAATTTATTATTAAGCCCATCCGATCCAGGCGACTTCCTGTTCTTCATGCTTTTTATGACATCGATAAGTTCTTCTATCGTTAATAAATCAGTTATATGTTCCATTCTTGTTCTGAAATGATATTTAGTTGCAGTAATCTTTTTCGTGTCTATCTAGTTTTTTTTTTAATATTTTATATGCATTTCTATGGCGTCCATGTAGATCATGTTCCATTCTATTAACGAACATTTCCCAACTTCTTCGCTTCAATATTCTTATCTCTTTTTTAACTATTGCAGATAATCTTTTGTATTCTATATTGTCCTGGATATATGATATGTTAACAAATTGTGTATTTTTGACCTTTTTATTTCTGTCGACTATATTCATGTTTTTATAAAAAGGCATTGGTTTTTGTCTGATTGTCAATTTATATTAAATGTGTTTTTTCTCTTTCTGTTTTCTCTTGTGTGTTAGTTATCGGTCTAAATTAAGTTAATTGGTGTATTTAGTAAACTCTCTTTGTAAATTTTATATTTTATTATTGGCTAAGACCGCACCGTACACCAGCCTGGTTCTTACGGTAGTGGCTAGAAACATTTTTGTTGTATAATGTTGATTAACTAACGTTTTGTTTTAACATTTCATTACAATTTTTGCAGTAAGTCCAGCGAGTCACTTTGTACTTTAATTTTCTCTTAAAACGAAAAATGTGAAAGAAGTAATGGTGGAAAATAAGATACAGACCTTCATATGCTGTTTAAAATTACTTATTTATTTAATTTCACTATGCCGAAAACAACTATTGCACAAATGCTAGTGACATCTTCTTTCGGGAATTGTGTTTCGCTGCTCCAAACAACTGCACTAAATTCAATCAAAAGAATGGAGCTGGGTTGGTGCTTTACAGTCCTAATCACAGCGATCTTGATTACAGAATTTGCAAATGATTCCGAAACATTTAACAACTGAAATGTAACACGGTTAGGGAATCAAATTTTTTCTCCACATTCAGTCTCTGAGAAGATATGAAATGGGCCCATAATTTTTCATGATACTTTTCTTTAAATACTTCTAAATTCGATATTTTATTAGATATTGATCCCTTGCTCACATTTCATCATTTTTATCGCATCGGTTTGTAATCATTTCTACAATAAAAAATTATGAAAATAAGAAAGATGGATACTCACCGTCGGCAGTCGAGCTGTCCATGTAGGTGCCCAGTTCCTGCATGCAGTTTACTACAAGATGAATCATCTTCTTGAGCTTGATGGTAGTGAATACTTGCGTGAGATGTGAGCGCGTTTGACGCCATTTCTCGTCCTTTAGTCTGAAGATGATGCGCGACAGTAGGGGATCAACATTTTCCTTTACGTCAATCATGTGATTTACGAAATAATGAGCGTCCTTAACCAGAACTTTCTTCACCAGGTCCAGATCGTTGAGAATGATCGCTGGACGATCGAACGCCATGATGCCTACGTAAGGCTTGTCTCGATGTTGCTCGTAGATGTTCTTCAGGTGTTCAGAAATTCCGAGCTTCTGAAAGAACACATCCTTCAAATTTCCAAAGAAGGGCGTGGGTTCCAGGTGTGGTACGTTGCAGTTCTTCCAGAAGTTGAAGTTCCTCGTGAAGTAGAAGTACAAAACGCTAGATAAGATGACAGCCAGAAACCCGAGGTCGAGCACTATGAATTCGAAAAGAAGCGCCATCTAGGATAACCTGTACTCGTGGAGGGATCAAGATGAGGCATGACGGTATTCACTTAGGGACTTATATAGGTACTGAAGTGTCTGTTGTGGTAAATATGGTCCCCCACCGCTGCGCACTCCTGTCTTTTTGCCGCATAACCTGTTGGAGGAGAAGAGAAAGTCCGCTATTTTACACATGATGGTGTCACTCGGGAATGTAATACAACCTGACGAACTTATTCCACTTAAACTCATTTTTATGAGTTAAAAAATTCACAAAATTGAAATAAATATGAAAGCAGTTTTATTGAGAGAACACAAGAGTATCAATTTTTAATGTTTTTCTTATGAACATAAGAAACAGGCAACTTAGTAGATTAATGTAACATGCCCTTGGACCCAATGCGTTCTGGACGACAGACACCGTAGATATTTTCATTTCATGTCATTGTAGTATTTCATAGATCTTACGTTAGCATTGTACAGGGTGCGTCAGAAAGAACGGATGGATTTCACATGGCAAGAAAATTGTAAAGATTCATCAAATCAAAAATGTATTGTTATCAACATATTCACCAATACATGCAGTTTATTTATGTAAAACAACATTATCCATATGATGTCCTTGGCTTTCAATACAGGCATCGAGGCGTTTTCTGAAGTTCGCCATCAATTTCACAGTCATAGTTGGTGCAATTGCCACGATTTCTTCATGAATCGCTGTCTTCAGTTCGTCCAGTGTATGTGATCGATGTTTACAAACTTACGCCTTCAAATGGTCCCAAAGAAAGAAGTCGCAGGGCGCGAGATCTTACCGTAGCCTCGGACAATCTCAGTGCAATAGAATTTCGTCCAGGTGATTTCTTCTTTAATGTTGAACCTGTGATACGAAATGAAGCCACTCACCGCAAAATTGTATTCCGAGTTGGAATCCTAGCGTGACATCCGATGTCGAAATGAGTCCTGAGTGGCGATCACAGACTCTTCATTTTTCAAAAATGTCTCTACGATGAAAGCACGTTGTACGTCAGACCAACACCATATTCTCAACTGAAACTGCATTCTATGGCTGACCCAACAGTCGTGGTCCCCCTCACTATATCTCTCTCCTCGTTGCGTATCGATAGTTTGAAATCCATCCGTTCTTTCTGACGCACCTTTTATTTTCCAGATGTGAAATAAGTAGAAAAATACCGAAAACTGTAAAAAAAACTTAATTACGAATACGTACCTGCTAATGCTTGATATTTTTACGCACCATCGTCATATACGCAATTGTAACACAGGAAATTATGATTTTTGTCATTTTTTACGATGAAAGCACGTTGTACGTCAGACCAACACCATATTCTCAACTGAAACTGCATTCTATGGCTGACCCAACAGTCGTGGTCCCCCTCACTATATCTCTCTCCTCGTTGCGTATCGATAGTTTAAAATCCATCCGTTCTTTCTGACGCACCTTTTATTTTCCAGATGTGAAATAAGTAGAAAAATACCGAAAACTGTAAAAAAAACTTAATTACGAATACGTACCTGCTAATGCTTGATATTTTTACGCACCATCGTCATATACGCAATTGTAACACAGGAAATTATGATTTTTGTCATTTTCTGTGAAAAATAGAGAACACTTTTTGAGAGATGTTGATTTCTCGTGTCTTAGTAATTAGGTACTTCTGGATGCGAGCAATGATTTCATACCCATCTAGACAATGGCAGGGTTATTTGAAGCCTATGAATTTATCAAATTGCTCTGCTAACCTGTGTAGCAGTTATTATTGAATGAGTGTCTGATAGTTTGTTGTGATTTAATTCTCCTCCTTTCTCAGTTCTGTCATAATATTGAATAGAAGAAATAATGTCTCTCCTGCTTTTGTACAAGCCGTTATTGTAATATTTTCCTCGTGCATTTATATTGAGTAAATGTTAGTTTTTCTTCTATTCGTATATGGATTATTATTTTAGGTTTGTATATTAATAATTGTAATGAAATTTTACGAGCATTTTATATCGAGACAAGATTTAATGTTAAGATTTTTTGTAGTATGTCATAAAATTACTTCACATATTCTTTTTAAGTCCTCTATTTCTGGAATAAGAAAGGCCTTCTAACCTTCTCACAGTAAGATGAGTATGATAATATAGTAAGAATCCACACACATAATCGTAAGTTGTAATGTATTGTTGCATATTGAATTTATGTGCTCTATTATTTATCTCGGTAAATATTCAAGTTCCGTAATTTTAATAAAGTCCATTTTGTAATAGATTGAATCAAGCTTCTTGAAATGTTCCTGAACTGCATTATCTTTCTTGGAAATAAACCATGTAATTTCATTAGAATTCTTATTCATTATTTTCAATGTTCGCTTTTCAAGCGTGTATGTTTTTCAGTTTTGAAAGGCCTTTTACGACTTCCGGTCTTAAACGTTTAATACCGAGCAACAATTTCATTGAATTTGCAAAGATGGCAAAATATCATAAGGGTACACAAAAGTGTTTCATTGAGTAATTACATATAGATATTCTTACTTCAGCGTCGTAATTGTGAGATTTTTATTGGAGGGGAATCTCGCCATGAATTCATCCGGTGGTTTAAACAAAAGAGTATGAAATTTTAAAAGTCTAGTTTCAAAACGACTAGAAACTCTTATCTTGATATTTCAAAATAATATGTAACGCCATAAATAGTTTCAATTTATCAGTGTTTGAAACCTGACACACAAAAAACACATTAGTCTTTAAATTGAGTAACACACAATGTTGTAAGAATGCAGAAACAACGCGTTTAACCTAAATGTCCGTGGTGTCAGAAGTCCCTACATTATCTTATTCAAATATACAAGTTAATTATCAACCTGTAAACTGTATAACATGAGACAATCATTGAAACTATTACGACACATTTCTTACGTCATAGTACTGTGATTCATGTATGAACTTAATTGTGTGGCTTGGTGAAGAATAAACATTTTTTTCTTCATCTTGTTAAAAAATTAAAAATTTTTATTCAAAATACGTGTGTTTGACAGCTTATTTTCAAAATACAGAGCCTTCAAATAGATGTTTATACCTGAGTGTGCGAACGTGCGTGGCGGCTGTAAGCAAACTGTTTTCCGGCAGAGTAGGATATTCATAATCCCTTAAGTCAAGCTCATAGATTGCTCATGCAAACTACAGTAACCATCTGCCTTTGTCATAATTGTGTCGGACATGTGCTTGTGCCGACACACATAATTCACACCTTTTAAGGGTGAGCAGACATAATATCCATCGCAGAATGTCCAATGCACAAAAATGTCCACACCATATTGTCCTGCACTATATCGTCCAGCCTAAAAGGTCCACCGCCGGAAATGTCCACAAGGCAAACAGTCCATATTAAAATGTCCACATGGTCAAAATGTCCACTTAGCAATGCAATTCCAGTATGATACTGTGACCAAGGAAACTGCAGAACAGTAGACAAGATAACATGCAGACAGTAAATGTAGGAACTATTAGCCATGTCGTTCATTCCTCTTTCAGACATACAAGCCACATTTGACATTCTGTATGAGGATCTTCTCGAGCTTGCGGATTACGTGAAACATGTTTATGTAAGGGGTAGACGTGCGCAAGGGAGACGAAGAGCTGTTCCTCCTACCACCAGACAAATGAAATGTCTATGAATTAACTTTCCATGGCCACCATTGGACGAAGAACACTTAGTTGAAGGGTTTCATTCGAGATTCCAGAGGATAGTATCTGCACACCATGTGAATATTTGGCGATTTCTCGTCACGTGAGACAAGAACAAAATGAAACAGAACTTCAGATACTGCAAATTCAGGCTGGTCATGTGAATGTCAGACGCCCAATAAACAAGAAATTCGAAACAAATGAACGAAGGGTATTACAAATATTACGATCTTATCAGCAATATAAGTACCAGGGGAGCGTGAATCTTCAACTCAGAGCAATATTATACCACCTAAATGAAACATTACGGTTCCTCTTGAGCAGGAATGATGTAATTTTCTTAACTTTATTAAATCGTGTAATTCCAGTGACTCTTCATTTACTTGTACACATTTAGTAACCATTTTCATTAATAAATTTGTGCTGCAACCGCTATTAAAATAATTTAGTTTTTGGATAATTTTATGCTAATATCGAACTGGTTCAAAAGATGGACATTGATGGACATTATTGCGTGGACATTATGGCATAAGGGAACTGGACATATTTTTAGTGTGGACATTTTTGTCTCTGGACCTGTATAGTGTGGACATTTTTGTTATTGGACCTAATACTAACTGGACATTAATATAATGGACATTCTACGAAGGACATTATGACCTACAAGCCTTTTATTTTTATGCAATAAGAAACATGTCATTCTGAAGTTGCTGCAATTTCCCTTCTCATACAGGGTGTAAAAATATATTTTACAAGGCTCGGCGGTAGGTAGAAGGGTAACATGTGATCATATTTTGTTAATAAAACCATGTCCAGAAACTACTGTATTTGTTTACGTACTAGCGTCTCTGAAATGTAGAGGAGGATGTAGGCAGTGCGGATCACAAAAGCTAGGAAAGAAGTAAAAAGACAAGCTGCGTTAATGTGCTCTCAGATCTGCTGAAGATTCATCAGCCACTTTGGTACAAAATCTCTCTTACGTAGCACGACAAGAAGAAGTGCAATAGATGTAGATTTGATGACCATTCTGATCAGGCTACTGGCTCGTTCCAGCCCGAACCTCTCTCTCTCTTTCATATTTTCTATTTTAGTGACAAAGATAAAAAAAAGTGGTCTTGCCTTTACCACAAGTAGGAAATCTTAAAATGCTATTGATTATGCTTTCGAGCTCCCGCAAAAATTGATCACAATTTATATAAATATATTTATTGCGATTTAGTCCATAATTAACATTTTTGATATGGTATCCTATGTATGTAATAAGTCTTCGTGTTATATTGCCCAAGCTGCTTAATGACAAAATCATCACAATTTGTCATGTCTCCATAAAATTCTCTGACAAATTCTTTTAAAATCACACAAAGAGTTTCAATTTGTAAATTCTTTGGCCATTATGTGTGTAACATCATCAGAGTAGATAATTCTTAAGGCTCTGTTTTGTAGAATTTCTAGAAATGAAGACTGCTCTTGGGACATAGTACCAGACTTGAGCAGCATATCTTAGGTTGGAGAGAATTAACATTTTACGCTAAAGGGAAGGATGGATGTGGAGCCATTGATCCGTGCCGTTAAAATTACACTAATACACAGTATCGCCAACTTGAGGGAACATTATACGCGACTCTTATAATATTTTTGTGTTCTCAAATTTGCTTTTGTCGATTTCAACGATATTTCCCAAATCGTGTATTTCTCTTTCAGTTCTCTCTGATAACTTGGTACAATGTCATTCAGAATGTACATTCTATTTTAGGGTGTTAAAAGCCACAACTACAGTGACATCAAAAACTTTTTCGCTACATTTTTATTGTATGTTGTTTTTTTTTTACTATACCATGCAGGATTTGCTTAATGGTTAGTTTTAGTTGTCATGGTAATATTTTACACTGCATAGGCTAGGTACAATCAGGACATAGTTAAAAATGCAAGGAAAATGTTTTGACGTCACTTTATATCACTATTGCCGATTCTGTTGTGGCATAAGCATTTTTTATTTGCTTATAAATCATAACATTCATTTTCCTGCTTTAAAGCTGTAGATTTAAAGACGGAAAAAATCACGATACTTTACAAATTTTCGCTCTGGGTCTCATTCTGTACATTGTAATTATTATTAACAGAGTTTACTCATATTCATAGAAATGTCACGTTTAAATATATGTTAATAGCATAGCAATAAGGTAATGAACTTTTGATAAAGGAAATGTGAGCTTTTAGCTTACACAATTAATTGTGTCGTTCCCGTACATTAAGATTTTTATCTATGATAGTGCGTAAAAGTTGCATTTTACCCATATTATCACTGTGTAAAGCGAGCTTTTAAAACACTAGTGCCTAAAAAAGTAACTAATCTCTATAGGCACTGCTATTAATTTTACCATTGCCAAAGAAAATGTAATATACAGTGTACAAACTTCATTGCCTCTATCTTTCATTACGATACTTAATTATTACACGTAACACAAATAAGTAACAAATTTAACATTCGTATCTACATTTTAGCCCTTATTTTTCATAAATTACATGTAGTATTAATTTTAAAAAAAGATCCATCATTCAACTCTTCCTAACCGCTTTGTTGATTATATGGCCGGTTTAGACGGCCATGAAATCGTGAACATTAATAAAACAGACTGTCATTCCATGGATACTTTCTTCTTAATGGTTCTCAGTTTAGACGGCCATGACATTGTGAACTTATAACCTCTCGAACTTTAAATATTTGTTCAATGTAAATTCGTGCTGTCGCAGACAAACATTGTACGAGACACACTCGTAAAGTTTGCATTTGTGGCAAAAAGAGATTCTGTATGAACTTCTCATAAATAACTATTGTTTGTTCATGATTAGAAATATTAGGAATATACATATTCAGTACAGAATTGGACCAAGCCCTGAGCCTTGACTCTTCTGTGCTAAATGGGAAGCGTATCCCCAACATATTAACAAATGTAAAGTGTTAACCCTCTCAAATAATGATTATATATACGGCACAAGAAACCTGGAAGAATAAATATCTCTGTCACTACAATCACTTGATATCCCACCATCCGATCGTTTTAAATATTCTCGCCTCGATATTATCGATGCAAGGAAAGTGAGAACGGAGCTAAGAAAAGAGCCTTCCAAGAGTGGATTTGCAGCATAAAGGGAAAGGCGTAGACTATACACCCGCTAACTCATGGATCCGAGACCATCGTGGCTTGTCATAAAGTGAATGGCGAGAGACTATCAAGATGACAGCAAATGTTTCTGCAGTTAGATCTGTACCGGGACTATCTCAAAACGATCACCTCTGTAGGCGGTGCCACAAAGAGACAGAAACCCTTGCACACGTTTTTGGATTCTGCTCTCACAGTGATTTATTAAGGATACGCGTCATCATAACAGTCCCTCCGTTATAGCTGCAGCACTAAGAGATAATGAACTCAAGGTTTTCGAAGAAGTCCACGGCCTAGCACAGGGCTGGGCACATTACGTGATTCTGAGAAATGAGCGCTGTGAGTTTTAAAGAGCGCATCTTGCGAGCAGTGTGACGTATGCATACTGTACGTCATTCAGTGTCTGTGCAGTGGTGACTCTGCAGTATGATGGCGAACTTTGAAGACGGAGCTTCCACTCATACACTAAAGCGTCCCGCTATTCCCAATGCTATTAATGTATCATGGGAGGAGGAGTTCTTTTTGGTAGAGAGCAGTGGATTAGCAAAGTGTTTAATTTGGCATAAAACACTCCAACTGATTAAGAAGTTCAATATCCAACGACATTATTCTTTACAACATGCTACTGATTATGACAAATATGTTGGTAATGAACGCCATAAATTAATACAACTTAAAGAAAATGTTTCTCAGGTACATTATATTAGAGTATCTATTTGATATTTATATTGCATTATAAGTTATTACTGTATACATTTATTAATATATATTTTTAAATTATACAAGTATTATGATATATCATTGTATAGTATATTACAGTTCATATTATATATCATGAACTGTAATGTACTATACTATGTTATATCATAATACTTGTATAATTTAAAATTATATATTACTAAATGTACTATAATAACTTATAATGCAATATAAATATCGAATAGATACTCTAATATAATGTACCTGAGAAACATGTTTTTTAAGTTGTATTAATTTATGGTCATATCATATCATATCATATCATATCATATCATATCATATCATATCATATCATATCATATCATATCATATCATATCATATCATATCATATCATATCATATATATATATATATATATTATATTATATTAAATTTTATGTATTAAAAGTATGACAATAATGCACTTAGTGAATCGGCTATGAGAATTAGCTACAAAATTTGCCACGAAATTGCAAAGGAATTGAAAACATTCAACGAAGGTGAATTCATCCAGCGACGTTTAATTATATTGGCAGATGAACTCTGTCCACAGCAAGTAGGGGAAGTGGAAGCCATACGCCTGTCTCGTAGAACCGTGGTGAGGAGATTGCAGAATGTGCAGTTATGTAAATAAGCCTAATGATTTGTGTGTGTGCATAGAGCGAAGTTTATTCCATTAAATTAATAAGAGTGTTATAAATTCTGTAATGTACAATGGATTGATGTAATATCCTTATAAACTATTATGTACTGGCAGACTGAATGACTAGAACAACCGTGGCCCTTGTTATATTAATGCAGGGAAGGTAGCTGTAATGTGAGTACGCCACTGCGTGAGCGTTCTGCTCTGGCTTGGAAATGAAGTGCCTTGCGGAGGGAGAGCAGCTCTGGCCGACTAAATGGAGCCGCTCTCATGCCCGGCCCTGGCTTAACAGAAAATGGAAGCCACGGAAGAATCGATATATTTGCCTTTAATAACAAAAGCAAAGGTTACATTATTGACCCAACCATGAGGTCTGAAAGCAATCAGTCCCAGCCTTTAGAAGTCCATCAAGAAAATCGAAGGATTTATACATCCACCATTTCATATTATAAAGAGAAATGCAAAATTTTGTAAATATCTTTCCCTGCCAACATCTATTTTAAAAGAAATAACTATTGCCACTATTAGGGTTTCCGTACACATTAAAAAAACCATTGCTATTATCTACCTTAATTATTGAATTTTTCAGGATTTTTCACTGTTGTAAACTTGAATTTTCTTTAACTGGACATTGTATTTAATGCATTATATACATTTATTATTATCTGGTATGCTTTGTCTACGGGAAACCTCAAATTTGAGAAAGCAATAAATAAATACAGACATACATAGGCTACTGTGTGTATGTATGTATGTATGTATGTATGTATGTATGTGTGTATGTATGTATGTATGTATGTATGTATGTATACACACATATATATATATATTTATTTATATATATATACTAGTAGAGTTCGTTCCATCGGTTTTAACTTGGAAACTTATCTTACCTAAGTGGGGATAATTGAAGATTAATGTTGTTAATGGCTGAGGTAAAAATTTGTTAATTTCATATATAGCCTAAGCAAAATAAAGTTTCTTATTAAATATCTCGGTCTTACTTATCAGAACAGTAGAATAATCCAATGAGTGGACTTGAATTATTTTTAAAAAATTCTATAAACTTTGCTTGAATATTGAAAAAAATATGGTATTGGCATTTGGCTGTAATATGTTACAAGTTTCATAGTTGCAGCAGTTCCCCCATTCACACGTTAGGGCCATCTGTTCGATACACATTAAAATTTTTAAAACTAAAACATTTGTTCTTTAGATGTGTTAATTTATAAAACCTTAACAATATAATTTTTCTGAAGTCCGATTAGCGTAATATGTAGCTAATCGACGATTTATGCAATGGAGAGAGGAAAGAACTGGCCACCCTACTCCATTATCTCCTGACCTAGTTGGTATCACTTGTGAGGTTCAGACCTGTCTTCGGACAGTTGACTAAACTGAAATTATAATGAAACAATATTGTGTGTATTTACGCTGTTTGTATTCGAATAAACAATTACTAAAGTTTTACTTATTTGCAGTCATCTTGGAAAACTGTGTCGAATATGTCAGGTAATAGCCTATTTCAAAATTTATATCAGTTTACTTCGTTACATTTGTTTCAATTTTAAGTTGCAGTAGGGTGCTTTTGAACTCCCAGATATAGGCTAGCTTTGAATAATTATATTATTTTAATTCCAGAAGTTTTCTATGTCATACATTCTTGAATTATTATTATTGTTAGGAAATATTGTTGTTCTTGGAGTAAAATCAGGTATTCCTTACATTACAGGTAAAATTTTTGAATTCTTCTCAGTTAATGACAAGCTGAAATGTATTTCATTTTCTGAAGTTTTGTAGGGCTTGTATATATTTTATAAAGTTAGGGCATTGCTTATTATTGGATGACAATGGTGACGATGTTAAATCTACAGTACTTAGTGGTATTATCGCTGCCTAATTTCACACATTTTATATGTACAATGGGAGAGAGAGCCTTAGGGCCAAATCCTTGGTTATTTAAAGCTTTGCGTAGGACGTTCCTTGCTTAGAAAATCCTTTAGTTGTATCTATTTAAACAATCAATTTAAAGAGTGTATATCAGGAACAATGGGAGTAACAAACGTAGTTATGTTCCATAATGACAGTGATTTTCAGATAAATGTGTTTGCAATAATTTCATCCATCCTCTTTCAATTCATTTGCGTCACAGTTTGCATAGAAAATAATTTCACATTATTTCAGTTTCTCTTCGACTTTTAGTCTCGACGGGAAGACTGTATATAATTTAGTTGTATCTATAATAAAAGCGTAAAATTCCTAACTTCGGTCTGCAGGAAACAGTCACATATACTTATGGTCATCTATAACCTATTTGATGTGTGTAATTGAAATTGTTGACAACAATACTGGGATATTATCTCTTCTTTTATTCTTTTTTCTATTTATTTTGTGAATTTAAAGGAATGCATAAAATTATTAGTGGGGTCTTCTTGGTCTAGCTTGCGGACTTAAAAAGTGTGCATTTTGGGAAAATGTAATCAAAGGTATTAGTATACTGGGTTTTGGCATAAAAGTTATGTTTGTTGTACTTGCGTTTGTTAAGGAGGAATCGATGATCTTGCGAACTTGATATTTCTTTGTATTCAGGTTGTAGTGTTATACAGAGTGAACCGTAAGTAATGTCATTAATGTAAGGGGGATATTCTTTGAGATATTTCAAGCAAAAGGTTTAATATAATTTTGATAAAAATTGTTTTATATGAAACATTTAACAGGATGTTTTGATGAAGCCAATGACTTAATTCCCAATATGCTCAATAAAATTAAGAGAGCAGTGTATTATGATAATAAATGATTTAAAGAATTTTAGTTTTGTCTTTTAAATGTTCAGAAATTTGATACGAAGAAATCTAACTTTTCCTTCTGCAAAAGATTTTTGAAATATTCCATTACTTAGGGTTCATTCCTGTATATACATTTGAGTGGTTTTAAAATATCTGTTAGGATATAAGTTAACATCCATTGTTTCTCATTCATTGGTCCTCTTTTGTGTATTGTTATTTATAATCTAGACCATTATTACTACCGGAATTTGTTACATTACTTTCTTTTAGTTTTTTTATTGGTTATTTTACGATGCTTTAAATCTGCTACGATTATCTAGCGTCTGAATGAGATTAAGGCGATAATTCTAGCGAATTGAGTTCGGGATTCAGCGCCGATAGTTGCCCAGCATTTGCTCTTAATAGGTTGAGGGGAAACCCCGGAGAAATGTCAAGTAATGCAACTTGTCCCAACCAAGATTTGAAGACGGCCGCCCATTCGTTTCACAGTTAGAATGCTAACCTTTATTCCACAGCGGAGGAACTTCCATTATATCATCACTTAGACTTGAGTTGTAACTTAAAAGTATTATGCAAGGAGAGAAATTTATCACTCAGACAATCTCACTAACAAAATTATTAAGTTTAAAACAAATATTGTTACAAACAGTTAAAAAAACTCTCACACTGTAACTGTGTGGTTTCACTTCTCGATTTCGGAACACTGAGGTTAACAAGTCAAACTACCCGCCATTGAAAGTAATGCATCCTTCTCGTATGGTGGCATCATTCATTAGTGTCGCTTGCACATGCTGTTGCAGAATGTCGATGTAGTAATCTCCATTAATCATGTCGCACTCCCAGTAAAATAATGTCGTATGTCGAAAATCACATATTGCTTTAGTAAATTACTTACAACACTGTTTTACTGGTTGGAAGTATGAAGTTATAATAATAAAAAATAGTAAATTATCAATGGTTTTGGTACCTATTTATTAAACTATTTTACAGCAGTATTTTACTATTTATTTTATTTATTTACTTATTTAAATTTAAATATACAGAATAAAGAATATAATTACAAACAAGAGAAATAGAAATAAAATAATACAATCAATATAAAAAAGGAGATTACAGTAGTATTAACAAAATTTGAGACCGAATGAGCAGCGCTCGTGTTCGGTCGCAGTTCAGATATAATATTAATAGGCCTATAAGAGAATATAAAATAAAATAAAATAGGAAATAAATTTAAAATTACAGTTACAGAAATTATATAATACAATATTAATATAAGAGAAATATAGAAAATAATAAAAAAATAAATAAATAAAATATTCCATTTCTCTTGTTTGTTTGTAATTATATTCGTTATTCTGTATATTTAAATTTAAATGAATAAATAAATAAATAAATAAATAAATAAATAAATAAATAAAATAGGAACTAAAATTTAAATTACAGCGGCAATGGAATTATATAATATAATATTAACACTAGAGAAGAATAATATCGCACGTGAAAAGTAGGACAATTTATATATATATATATATATATATATATATATATATATATCAAAATTATAGAATACAAATATAATATAGGTTCATTAATTCATACACATAGGCTATAAATTTATTTAATCAAATTGAAGATATTAACACGTTTCTAATTTTCTTGTTATATGTTAGTGGGTTACATGTTAGAACGTTACTATTAGGTGGACACAAAGTGTTCCAGCCCACACCTTGGAGCTCAAATGGACATGGAATAGACAGGAGTAGCACTTTTCACAAAAGACTGCTCACAACTCGTCCAAAACATGAAGTATAAGTAGCACTAAAAAGACAAAAAAATTAGATTATATAATTATTGTTAGTCATGGATTCAAAAACAGAGACTTTAGGCTCAGTCCGCCCTAACTATTGAGGATTTTGAACAAAAAAAAAATATGTATTCAAAAATAAGCATCTTCATCTTAATAGACGAACGAAGTGTTGAATGTTTAGACCTTAACACTAATTTGTGAATAATTGCATTTGAGTTTGGCGTTTAAAAAATCCCCATACTGAGGATTTTCTGGTCGTGTAGCCACCAGAAGCGAAGGTCACAATTTAAGACACCGCGGGAATGGTACAATACAAGAAACACATACCTAAGTACAGTGGAAGAAACGTAAGACATTAGTAGTTTGTAGTTGCAAACGCCATCGCTTGAATTAAACGGAGGGTTTCATTACAGATCTGAACATTGAATTTTGTCGTATAACAGCAAGTCCGTTAGAATACATTGTAGTGCATTGGCGAAGAGCAAATGAGAGTCGCCTATTTAATGACAAAGGTTGGCTTCTAGAATGTTCCTCCATTTACTTCAATTCTGACGTAGACAAATACGAAGAGGGCGGTCTTAGGATTTGCTAAGCCTATTTGGAAACGTTATTCGGAGGCCCATGTACACAGACAAGACTTGCAGAATCTATGCCGGGAACAAAATTTTACTATAGAAGTGTGTCCTTTATACAATGAAAATCAGTGAAAATATGTACTGTATTTACTGTGTAAAGTGCATGTGATTTTATATAAAAATGTGCATTATATGTATTTTTAATGAACATGTAGAAAAATTAAGAACTGGAATATTAGGAAATAATTGATATCTTTTGCTTATAATTATTCTAACTATTACTTAATATGAATAGATAACAAAATGGTATATATATTTTTATTGCCTTTATTGTGAAAACTTTGTCTTTTTTTGATTTTGTCTAAGTTTAAATTCATCATAATTTCATATTCAATTGGAGTGTCAGGAAGAGTCAAAAGACAATAGGCTAAATAAATTTGGAACTTGTTGCAAGCAAGCAACTCATTGCTATTTTCCCTAAAATATTCGATCTGACCCCAAAAAAGTAGCTAATCCCAAACATAAATTTTAGTCGCTATTATGTTTCTCAGATCACCTAAATTTAGCGACTTTTTCCCCAAATTGGCAACACTGGTCCCCTCAAGGTCACACATCTGTTCTCAGGAGCTAAAGTAAAGGGTAAGCATAGATTGTTGTTGTTGTTCTTTTTTTTGCTTAGTCAACCGTTCGAAGACAGGTCTGAACCTCACAAGTGATACCAACAAGGCACCACTTATGAGGCAACTAAGCCAGAATATAATGGGGTAGGGTGGCCAGTTCCTTTCCTCCTCCATTGCATACATCGCCGACCAACTACATATTACACTAGTCAGATTTCAGTTGCATACAAACAATTGTTCTATCTGACACATATCGTCAAATGAGATGCCTGATAATAGATGTAGGGTAAAGGTTGGTAATATTGTGATACTAATAATATTATGATAGTTCTTTTTGAGAATTTTTTTATAATTTTACTGAGCGGAAGGAAAATCGGTTTTTTGCGTCACCGTATTAAGGAAATGTTCGTGGACAAGTTTCTGCACAAAACCGATCCTTCTTTCATCGCTCAGTAAAATTGTAAAAAATTCTCAATAAGAGCTATCATAATATTATTAGTATCACAATGTTACCAACCTTTACCCTATATGTCAGCCGGAACTGCAATCAGAGGAAGAAGCATAGATAACGGAGCAAAATATGGAGAGATGGCAGTGGGAAGGATGCAGGTTGTGATAACGTAGTGACGGATTTAACGAATGTACTCTTGATTTGCTTAAATTTTCAGGATGGATTCACCTTTTATAGTGATGTTGTTTTTAATTAAGAATTCTAGCAGTGATTACGTCACTAGCGTAGCTCAAGTGGTGGGACTTCTGCGTTCTGATTGGTGGCTGCTATCGAGCATGAGTTCGATTTCTGTTTGTTGTGCTTACCTGTTTAGTTTTCCCGAGGTTTTCCTGAACTGTTAGCCGAATGTATGGTAATTCCATGGCGAATCGTTGAACTCATCTTGCCAAACACTATCTCGCTGTTTCTAGCTCCATCGATGCTAAGTAACCTAGTAATTCAGATGAAAGAAATGTATTCTCTATTCCAACCAGAATCAAATATCTTTATTTATTTATTCGTTATTGAACATAACAGGCAAATCCCAATTACAATGTTCAAGATTGACAAACTAATTTATAAAACATAAACAAGGAAGGAAACATACACTTATTAAAAACTGAAACAAAATAGAAATAAGAGAAAGAAAAAAAGAGAAATTGAAATAAGGTGTGAAAGTAGCTTCAAATTAACTAACAACAATATTCTTTAAATTTTGATAACAAATAATTCTGAATCTAGAGAAATTCATATTGAAAATATCAACATTCGGATGAGGATGTAATTTATTGTATAACTGTAATTTGGAAAACTGAGGAATTTTTGTGGGATTCAGTATTTGCCCTTGGTATGTAAAATAAATTTCGAAATGTTGTATTAAGCTTAGGTGCATATAATGTTATGTAATAAAATAAACCAACACAGTCCAGCTTATTGTTAATAATTTTATAAAGAAAGTTTAAAGATTGACAATTTCGTCTAATTTGCAAACTAGTAAAATGGAAATGTTGTAGCAGTGTAGTATAAGTCTCATAAGTAGGATAATTATTATAAAGTCTGTAATATAACCAGTTTAGAAATTTATTTTGAATTTTTTCTAGTAACAATATATTTGTTAGTAACTGGGTTCCAGATAACCGCAGCATACTCTAATTTAGATCGAACAATGGAATTATACAAAATTATCATAGTTTTGACTTTAAATTTACAAGAATTTCTCATAACAAAATCTAAACTTTTATAGGACAAATTTATAATATTATTAATATGGCTATGAAATGTAAGTTACTCCTAAATAATATACCTAAATCTTTATGTTAATTTTCTGCTGGTAAAACTGTTGCGTCTATTTTATATGAAAATTTAATTGTATTTTTCAATCTAGAAAAGGTCATATGTATACACTTATTACTATTAAATAACAATTTATTATTAATACTCCAAATATGTAAGTTTGTAATATCCAGACTGCGGCCTAGGGTCACCAATTCGCGAGACTGAAGTTTGGAACGCACGGAGTATACATGACGTCATGACCCATGAAGTGGGATGGCACTGTGAGAGTACAGTTGGTTTCGTAAGAAATTACTAATTTCTAATTCTACTTGGCGTGGGTCCTTGCAATCACTACATGTTCTTGAGATCCTGTGAGTAAACAAGTATATTTTATTTCTTTTCATTTATTCATTTGATTATTTTACAAGCGTATTTGTGTTACCGTTAATTTAGCTGTTTTATAATTCACACTACTGAGGAACATGTCGAAAATTAAGAGCACCAAGCGTTCTCTTCAGAACGAACTTACAGAGAAGTTCGGAAAGGAATATTTTCTTATTAAAGGGAAAAAACACTGAATTTTGCAAATTATTAAAAAAGTTTAAGGACAAAATAGAACTGCATTCTTTCAGAACTAGTTAATAACAAAAGGTACATGGAAAATATTTAATTATACAGTAAAAACTGGCCTTCAACATCAAAATCAGACATAAAACATGAAAAAGGATTTAATCGAGAATTGTGTATAATGTCGGTACATGCCAACATCTCTTTAGCTTTTCTTGAAAAAAGTTATTTTGAGTGAAAGTAGGAGATAATGTTCTTTTGATGCATTGCGAATGTACTCGTACCTTGTAATCCCGTGCATTGAATTTTGAAGAAATGTATTTTATGTAAGTACTGTATATTTTTATTCTTTTTCGCTCATACACAAATGATTATGTTATATTGTTAAAACTTGTACAGTATAATGTAAATTGAAACATGTAATGTAGACAATTATTTGTTGTATTAGAAATGCACTGTATACGAGTATATTATATTTGTAAACGTGAACATTTATTTTGTGGCCTACTGTGATTGAATGCTTACCTATTGAGGCAAGGAGTAACTGCACTCTCAATCTCCCTTTCCTCTCGATCTACACAACACAGTGGTCAGTGCGTTCGTAACTTCATGCGTTTCGGTAATCTGCTCCGCAATCTGGTAATATCTTTTTGAAGTAGCTTACAATCTGATGTAATGTTTTAAATTCTGTATGATACCTCGTCCGTTAAGTAACAGACTGAAGTATATAGATTAAGTACAGTATGTTAATCCAAGGTGCAAAATATATCATGCCTGTTTGTGTGTTTATATCAAGTTTTACATCTATTTAGCGTAATATCAGTTAACAATTATAAATAAAAATAAAAGTGTAATATATTTATAAAAAAGAGATGTCCCAGTTATTATATTATTATAACGTTGAAATAAATTTAGTTGCAATAAAAAAATATTTTTGACGGTTATTGTGAACAAAAACAGATAGAGTTTATGAGCTATTTATGTTATAGACCTATCACTAGTTCTTATGTTTGTCTTTTGAGATTTTATAGTGTGTTTCAATTTCACTAGATATTTCATTTTATTCAATCTAAGGGAAGAAGACTCATATGAGAATTTCATACTAAATTTACTTTATCGTAGCTCAATTGAGGCGGTCAGAAGCAAAGAGCTATAAGTGCAGTTACGTTATTTTCCAGAAGATGTGATTTAAAGTTACTAAACATTCGTAAATTCCGTTAAGTTTTAATTTTAAATGTTAATGTGTTTTGTGGTTAAAAGATATATCCCTTTGCCTCTCAAATTTTAAATGTTTTAGTTTACCCTGAATGCACTTAAATCATTTTTTTTTTTAGAAATGTCACTTACACTCCTTTGATTCTAACCGTCTCAATTATAAGTGACTCATTCGTGCGCCAAAAGGCGGTGTTGTAGGTATCTCAACATGCATTTCGCAGTGTGTTTTCATCAATATCTCAGAAACTTGTTTTTGGCACTTAGCACATTTAGAATGTTAGGTCCTCAATTATTAATTCACAGAAGATCATCATTGAGGCTCAATAAACTTTCATTAAGAGTACCAGGACGAGACTGTATGTACAGGCAAAATAAAACTACTGCTGCAGCTGCTGCTACTACTACTACTACTACTACTACTACTACTACTACTACTACTACTACTACTACTACTACTACTACTACTACTACTACTACTACTACTACTACTACTACTACTACTACTACTACTGTCCACAGCTGTGGAGTAACGGCTAGCGCGTCTGGTCGCGAAACCAGTGGCCCGGGTTCGATTCCCGGTCGGGGCAAGTTACCTGGTTGAGATTTTTTCCGGGGTTTTCCCTTAACTCAATATGAGCAAATGCTAGGTAACTTTCGGTGCTAGATCCCGAACTCATTTCACCGGCATTATCATCTTCATCTCATTCAGACGGTAAATAACCTAAGGCAGTGATCGTCAACTGCGGTGTATCTGTGCGCGGGCAAGATTCCGGGGAAGTGCATTGCAGGAGCGAGCAGCATAGCATTACGCGTTGAGGTCTTCTGAGTGACAGTGGCGGCTCGACGGTTTCATAAACTGCAAAGATTTCAGGTGCCGTGGAACATTGGTGGATCGTTTTTTTCTAACTACGAGAAGAGATAGCTTTATTCATGGAACAACTGAATAAACCTATTCCGGAACTTGGAATTTAGCATTTCTAACAGATTTAACAGAGGATTTGAATGTTTTGAACCTCTCTCTTCAAGGTAAAGATCAAATAGTCACCCAAATATATGACAGAATCAAGGCCATTAAACTTATATTATCACTTTGGGAACGTTAGTTAAAGGATAAGAACCTCGGGCACTTCTCAAAACTAAGGACAGTTCACACTTCTGTAACGACCGCAAACTTACAAGAATACGCACAAATACTAGGAGAACTAAATCAAGAATTGCACTCAGAATTCCAGGACTTGAAAAGCCTTGACTGTATTTTTTAAATATTCGCGACTCCATATTCCATGGAGGTTGACCGTGCTTCAATCGAATTGCAGTTGGAACTCTTGGTTCTACAATGTGATCGGGAATTTAACGAGAAATTTGCAACCAAGAAAAGTTTGTGTGACTTATAACAATCTTCCACATGTCCGATTTCCACGATTGCACAGACATGCTACTCGAATCTTATGCTTATTTGGGTCAACATACATTTGCGAACAGTTTTTTTTCTTTGATGAAAATTAACAAATCTCGACATAGAAATCAACTGTCAGATCACAATTTAAAATGTGCACTACTGAAACAGTGTTTCCAAACATTGAGAAGTTGATGGGTGAAAAGAGGATCAAAAATCTCGAAAAATCGCTGCCATTGTTGAGTAAACTTCTATTCGTGTTCCACAAATAGCAGCAATATTTATGTTTACTCTGTTTATTTCATAAACAATTTATAGTTTCTCATTTCAATTATTTATATCCTTTCAAACCTAAAACATTATGTTCATGGTTTAGTTAATGCATATTTATGTATGTAGTGGCAATAAGTATTTAATTTAGAAATTTATACAGGGTTTTTATTAATTTCAATATTAAGTATTTAATTGAAATTGTTCCAGTAATATGTAACAATTGTGCTGCTGGTATTTAATGTCTTATTCTGTTTGCATATGTTAAATAGTCTAATGCAGTAATAAAGTTAATGTTCATTTATTCAAATCATGTCCAATATCGTGCTCATTAAAATACAGGGACACCGCCACTGCACCTCTGCTCCGTTACCGCACACTCGGTTGTTCAGGGCAAGCGAGCGAGTTAGGGAGATGCACAGTGCAAACCACTGACCTAAGGTATTGATAAAGCGTCGTAAAATAACCTACTACAACAACAACTACTACTACTACTACTACTACTACTACTACTACTACTACTACTACTACTACAAATACTACTACTACATTTGAAGGTCATCCGCATATAGATGATATTTTAGTTCTCTATCACTTTATAGATTAAGAAACTTGAAGTTGAGAAACAATGTTACCTACATTGACCGAACATGGTATAGCAAATAGCTGGAAATTGGTTTTAGGAATGTTTAATGTAAATTTTTAAACCTTGATTGAAATTTCAGTCGCATTTATAAATCTGCATGCATGGAAAATACCCAAGCGCCATTGCTAATATTGAGAAATAGAAAGTATATCTGTTTGCCATTTGACTTTTCCATATAGGCTTACATAGCTTTTGCTTAGGTCTACGTGCTCCAATTTTTTCATAAATTTCGGTAATTATAACACCTTTACTCTGAAGGGATTATTGAAATCGTCTAATTGATCTGTTAGTTCTAACCTGCTATCATATAGTTGGAATTGCATAACCTGCAATGCACCAGTCACCGCTATCTACCGGCCTCTTACTGTCACCACTCACACTGCATCGCTATTTCTGTTTATGTTCTCTGTCGTACTTAGACCTGTACTGTATGAATTTACTTACATCGTTGCCATTTGCTGTGCAATAACTGCAGCTTTTCTAAAACAATTGGGTAAACAAATAAAGAAAGGACTAAGCTAGGGAAAATTATTCTAGACCAATGTAATTCTACTACATATGTCATTTTCCATTGAAGAGTTCCTGCTTCTGTCAAACAATAATTATTCAATAAATTCTCACATTTAAAATGATTGACAGCGAACATTTTTGGTCAATAACTTTTACTCTATTTATTTATTTATTTATAGTGTTCTGATAATTAAGATTACTCTTTGAACTACAATGAAATTGCCCTAAATATTAAATTGACATGCGAAAATAATTATTAAGTAACTTACTTATATCTTCTCATAATTCAGTGAATAATTTGTAAAATGTACCAAGTTAGTCTCTGTGTTGAAGTATACTCTGAACTCAGTAATTCATAGGTATCATGCTTCCGTTTGAGATGGCGATGTAGCAGCGACATTGCAATAATGAAGTTTCGAACCACTGTAGTTTGTGTAGTCTTTCTTGTAACGACTAATTTTTCTTGGCTTTTTCAAGTGAGAGAAGAGATCTCATGGAATAAAACTTAATTCTTTAAGCGAGTTAAATATGCCACCGAAGTGGACTAACTTCAGAATTTATTTTGTCATTTAGGAACTGGGCGAGGAGTAGTTTAAGTTCTTTTAAATACACTTTTCATGTGAAAGATTGATGTGTAGAAGCAAAGCATTATGCGTGAAAAGATCTTATTGAAATAACTTATTGAGTATCACAAGGCTGGATATTAGGTCCCTTTGTTTAATATGATGATTAATTATCTTATTTGTAAGCGATCACTATTACCAGTGTTACATGCTGACGATTCAATGTTAAGCGCTAGGAGTGTTTAAAATAAATACCGGTAACAGACTATGAAATTTTCACCTTAGCTAAACACTGGTTTTTAGTGAATAGTTTTTTTTATTGTTGAATTAAGACAAAATTTAAATTGTGCGTTTTGGTTTAAATTTGTTAGGCATTAAAACTCCATTCAGAACTTTGATGGAAGTATCATATTGAAAAAAAAAATGCAGTAAGCAGCCTCATGTTATATTTCTTTTTATAAAGTTATTTTACTTTATTTCAGAGCCGTGTAATGTATGGAGTTCATATACAGTAGAGTAACTGTACTTACTTATGGCTTTTAGGAACCCGGAGGTTCATTGCCGCCCTCACATAAGTTCGCCATATCGGTCCCTATCCTGAGCAAGATTAATCCAGTCTCTGCTATCATATCCCATCTCCCTGCAGTTCATTTTAATATTACCTTCTCATCTACGTCTCGGCCTCCCCAAAGGTCTTTTCCCCTCCGGCCTCCCAACTAACAATCTATATGCATTTCTGGATTCGCCCATACCTGCTAGTCTACATGCCCTACTCTTCTCAAACGTCTGGATTTAATGATCCTAATTATGTCAGGTGTGTCCTGTTCTGTGTTGTGTAACTTTTTCCATTCTCCTGTAACTTTATCCCTCTTAGCAAGAAATATTTTACTAAGCACCTTATTCTTAAACACCCTTGGCGTCTGTTCCTCTCTCAAAGTGAGAATCCAACTTTCACAGCCACACAGAATAACCGGTAATATAACTGTTTTATAAACTCTAAATTTCAGGTTTTTGAGAGCAGACTAGGCGACAAAAGCTTCTCAACCGAATAATAACAGGCATTTCTCATATTTATTCTGCGTTTAATTTCCTCCTGAGTATCATTTATATTTGTTATTGTTGCTCCAAGATATTTGAATTTTTCCACGTCTTTAAAGGATGAATTTCCCTTTTTTATATTTCCATTTCGTACTATGTTCTGGTCACGAGACATAATCATATACTTTGTCTTTTCGGGATTTACTTACAAACCTATCTCTTTACTTGCTTCAAGTAAAATTTCCGTGTTTTCCCTAATAGTTAGTGGATTTTCTCCAAAATATTCACTTCATCGCATAGACAAGCAGCTGACGTAACCCGTTCAATTCCAAACCCTCTCTGTTATCCTGGACTTTCCTAATGGCATATTCTAGAGCAAAGTTAAAAAGTAAAGGTGATAGTGTATCTACTTACTTTAGCTCGCAGTGAATTGGAAAAGCATTGGACTGAAACTGGTCTATACGGACTGTGCTGTACGTTTCACTGAGACACATTTTAATTAATCCAACTAGTTTCTTGGGCATACCGAACTCAATAAGAATATAGAGTAACTGTGCACATATTAAAGAGGTTTTGCTGTATCAAAAAGTAATAAGAATTGTGTTAAATGAACATGCTGATGAACATTGTAGGCCATTCAGAATTAGGCTTTTTAGTATTCGACGGTGTCCTAGAACTTGACATTTTCAACGTTTCGAAACTGCTTACAGATTCTATCATCATGAAAGATAGGTAATACGAGAGGGTTGTCTACTCTGTTGGACTCGTTACGTCAATTCGGGAAGTGCCTGGGTTATTTGGGATGGGAGAATGGTTCAGAATTTCTTTAGAAGTTCAGTGCCTGATTGAAAATTGTGTCACTATTTCGAAAATCTTTTGCTTTCTACGACCCTGCGACAATACCACTTGGACGGACAGTAGATAGCATCTCTGAGTAATTTTATCTTTTCGGCTCGGGCAGAAGTGAAGATTGAATTTACAGTGCGTAAGGTACTCTTTTATAGATTAGGTACAGAATTATTTCAACATCAGTTACTAGTACGAAGGACGAAACTGGTAATTGGAATTAGGTACAATAGTCTATAGTGCAATAATAAACACAAAAGAACTGAAACCTGTATCGAAATAAACGGCCACCATTTTCAAAAATGTGTTTAAATACACATATTATGATTATTTTTCAATTTAACTTCAATCTCTATATTGTACGCTAATGTGCTGTAGACAGTATATACTGTAATATACACTGCACAATGAATACGTCCGAATGGATAGCTCAGTTCGTGAGTAAAAACACTTATTGTGAATACAGTACTGTATTTTGATTAAACAAAAACCTAATGAAAATTATCAAACTCAAAATCGCGATATTTCCTAGTTTACGTGAATGGATGAATTACTTTTCTTCCATCCTATACCTAGTAAAGTGATTTGTTTGTATTTTACGCAGTATCATCGAACTCCAGTCGTGGAAGGGAGTAGCAAACGGTGTTTCCGGTTCTCAACCGTTAACAGGTGTTAATATTAGAAATGTTAGTAAAAATAAAATGATGTCCCTGTGTATGAAAAGTGTTTATAATATGTTAGTATGAGGTAATCTCAGAAAGTATGTAACCGATTTGGATAATTCTTTGGCTTATGCTGTTATGTTTACTACTGAGACAATGGAGAACTGAGCACAAATATGCGACATAATGTAGGATTAAAACATTCTTATGCACAGAATTTAATGGAAATCCACACACTTTGACCGATATTTACCAAATTTTGCACACTTAGCATTCAGAACCAGGAAAAAGATATAGGATAACAATAATATATGGACAAACCACTTTTCCCCTGGTTTGATTCCCTATTTGTTAAAAGCAGTAATATTTGGGTATGAAATATGTTCGATAAGGAAAATTTTAGTTTACCATTACATCCCACGGGGTGACTTAGAAGAAAATTTCGAATAGATAAGTACAATTCAAAATCCTCCTTTTTGCGCATAATACGATTATGATATTCATTTGTCTGTCTTCTCCTGGTTTCAACTCGTGCTATTTTATATTGTACGAACGTTTACACCCTTTGACCGATATTTACCAAATATTGTACACTTAGCTTTCACAACCAGCAGAATAATAACAAAAAAAATTACGGACACCATATGGGGTGACTCCTCAGGGGAGGAGGAAAATTCCAAATTCTCTAATCAAAGTACAATTTGGTATCTTGGGGTATCTTAGGTCCACAATACGATTATGAGATTGATTATGCCTGTTTTCGCGCTTGTCTCAACTATGCGGAGGTGTAGGGATCAAGGAGTGAGAATTTCAAAGTCCTCCAATATAAGTGACCGATATTTACCAAATTTTGCACACTTAATTCTCACAAGCAGGAAAAAATACAGGCTGCATTAAAAGTTTACGAAAACACGCCCCTCTGATTTCATTCACCTGTCTCTTAAAAGCAGTAATATTTTATTTGGTTCTGCTGATAAAGAGGATTTTCTTTGTTCCTTGATACGAGAAGAAGTAAAATTTGAGGTAACCATGACACAGTAGAGATGACTCCTAAGTGTATGAGGAAAATCAGAATTTCTCTAATCGAAGTACAATATATCTTGAGATCAGGGAGTGTATAATATTATTATGATATTGTTTTTTTCTGCTTACCCCTGATTTTAATCCCTAAGCTGGCGTATAAGTGTCAATGGAAGGAAAATTCAAAGTCCTCCAATATAAATTAAATTTTATATGATATACAGATAGGTATTATAGGTATATCGGGACATACGGTACTGTATATGTATGTGTGTATATATATATATATATATATATATATATATATATATATATATATATATATATATATATATATATATATATATATATTGTTCTCTGATATGGCCGACAAAGAAGGAAGTTCTAGCTTACCGTGACACTTCATGAAATTCAGACTGGAAACAAGGGAATTCCCTGTGTACCGTTAGCTGTCTTTGAAGGACAAGTGAGAGCAGACATGGGCATGAAATTACATCAAATGTATGTGACTATAGCCTCAGATCATTGTGAATCATTCAGTCAACTATAAGCGAGAGTGTAGGGGTCGAATTTTGTTGTTGAGAGTATAAAAATTCTAGGATATTCTATGTAACTTTTATATTTACAATTTTATCAAATCTTTAGATATACCAGTGTTGAGGATCAATAAATAAGTGCAGTTGCATTAATCGTGCGGGTGACATTGGGCTTCGACTTTTATAGATTAGATGTCAAATGCAGTTGACTAGGAAGAAAGAAAACGAGTAACGCCGGGTACCTTAACCTAGTTATTGGATAAAAAGTGCCGTATGCTTTATTGTACCTCAGAAGAAATAATAATATTGGACCTTCAGGTTAGTTCAGTTTTAAAGAAAATTAATAAATCTGCAAGAATCGGATATAACTTATTTCACGAATTATTGAGTAGAATCCTCTAAAACAGGCCTGGGCACTAATAACTCAATTGAGCCACTGCAGATTTCCCCTTAACCCTCCACCTTCTCCGGCTGAGACGAGTAGACAGGAATGTAAACATTGCTCAGTGACGAATTCTACTCGTATAAGGCAGGCATCGTAGCTTTTAGAAATTTTCGGCTCTCTCTGGTCGCCTGAAATCCATCACTGATGCACAGTGCCTACTGTGCGTTTGTTTATAACGCAGTTTAAGCGATAAGGACATGAGCGAGGGCTTCTGAGTTCCGTTTCACTTCCCCGTTTTGTCCAGGGCTGCTCTAAAATCTTTTACAGTATAATCTAAAATGGTGGATTCAACAGATGTCTGAAAGTGTAAGATAAGAGATGGAATTAATTTGGGAGCTGAAGCAGACCTAAATTTGTAAAGAATGATCGTTAAAGGATATAAGTAATCCGCGTTTTTAATTATACATCAAGCAGACTCAATTTAAGATCTGTGAGAGACAGGGTGTGGTTCCTTTTTCCTGTTTATCTTTTGTTATATTTCTCATTATAGCCGTTCGCTATACTGAACACGTAATCGGAGTCCTCATATCCGTGTATGTGTAATTAATTTATTCCATAGTGTTCTGTACTAAACCCAGCGTTCTCCAATCTTCCTTATTTTCCGTCTTCCCCTTATTATCCACACACGACCCGTATATTTTATGCTGTCTATTATCTGATATCTGTATTTCTTATATGATTATGGGTGAATTAATCAGAGAGTGCACAATCACTGAAGCTAGATGAAGGTAGACATAATGTCAATGAATCTAGATTACTGTTCACCGTTAATTTATATAGACTAATAAAAAGAATCCGACAATAACCTTCTGAAACTTATTAAGTCTGTGTTAGCGGAATGAATATATTATACAGTGAAAACGCTCTTTTTTCGCCGTAATTTGTTACCGGATCTCCTGTATATTAATGCTGCACTCTTCATGGCTTCAAACTTAAGGGAAGGGAAATACCAATAAATTTATACAGAGTGAACAATAATTATTATAGAATATTGCTAATAAGTTCTTAAATTTTAATTTTACAATAAAAAGTTTCATACAAAAAGCTGTTGGAGATTAGCCATACAATGTCATATTATTGGTCCAAAAAATTTAATTATTAAGGTCTACAGAGTGTGACAGTAAACTTTAATTTTCTTAAATGGCACCCTATGTTAAAATTTGCATATTTCGAATCTCCATTAAATTTTACGTATGAATGTGTAGAAATTTTACCCATTCATCAGTTTCATGTCTCTTAACTATTTATTAAACTTGTTTCGTGGACTTCTTTTTTTAGTAGGTTATTTTACGACATCAGAGATTATTTAACGTCTGAATGAAATGAAGGTGATAATGCCGGTGAAATGAGTCCGGGGTCCAGCACCGAAAGTTACCCAGCATTTGCTCATATTGAGTTGAGGGAAAACCCTGGAAAAAACCTTAATCAGGTAACTTGCCCCGACCGGGAATCGAACCCGGCCCGACCCGGAACCCGGGTTCGATCCCCAGCGCCGGAGCGAATTTTTCTCCCCAAATATTGTTATGGAAATAGCCTAGTTGGAAAAACCACCAACACAATTAGATCGAAACGTCTCACTCATCGTCAACTTAAGTCTTTCTTGACGAATGTAATAGTATGTCGATCTATCATATTATAGTAAAGTGCGGTGACTAAGTCGTGGCAAATAATTGGCTAGGTTCTTTCAACTGAGGGAGGAAACATCGTTCCGGAGAAAAAAGAAAAGCCTATATGGATTTGTGAATTTGCCTTCTTAATGAAATTATCTGAATGTTTTAAATTGTTTTCTACAATATAATTTGTAAAAGATTATTACACAGATATATGACAGAGTGAAGGCGTTTGATATGAAACCACCTCTAATTACGGAACGTTAGCTTAACTAAAAGGATAATTTACAGCACATTTTTCAACATTAACAACGATATAGGCCTACTAGTTTCTAAAGACTTTGGATTTCGAAGAATATATTCACACATAATGCGATCTGCGCCAGGAATTTGATTCTAGATTTAAAGACTAGGAAAATTTTCAATTTGATTTTCGATTATTATCTGTAATTGGAACTTATTGATTTACTTTACGATAGTGAATTAAAGGACAACTATCACGATACTATGAGAGGAGTTCGGCCGGCGTCGTGAATCGGGTCCCGGCATAGCTCAGTTGGTTAGAGAGCACTCAGCGCGCACAGCTGAGAGGTCTTGGGTTCGATTCCCGGTGCCGGTACGAATTTTTCTCGTAATTAATGGTATAAAAACAAACTGACTAGTCATACTAGTCGAGCAAAATATAATGAGGTGGGCGAGACCTCATTCATATTTGATACATATATGATGTTAACAGTTTAAAGAAACTGTTGTTGAATATGGCCATAAAGTCATGTAATATGTGCTCCTGTACATATATGACGTGTATCGTCTCAAGTGCAGGCAGTAAGGCCGTAACACGATACTACGAGAGGAGTTCGACCGGCGTCGTGAATCGGGTCCCGGCATAGCTCAGTTGGTTAGAGAGCACTCAGCTCGCACAGCTGAGAGGTCCTGGGTTCGATTCCCGGTGCCGGTACGAATTTTTCTCGTACTTAATGGTATAAAAACAAACTGACTAGTCATACTAGTCGAGCAAAATATAATGAGGTGGGCGAGACCTCATTCATATTTGATACAAAAACAAAAGAAGTTTATTTGACTTTTATATGGACTTTCCATGTGTTAGATTTCCCCGATTAGACAGACATGCATGTTCGGATCCACATATCTGTGCGAACAGTAATTTTTTCCTATGATGAAAATAAACAAGCCATGTCATGGAAGCCAAGTATCGTATGACAACTTAAAATGTGCTCTGAGATTATGCACTATAAAAAAATAATTCCAAACATCGAGAAATTGCAGAGGGAAAAGAGAATTTAAAAAATCCCGAAAAATCGGTGCTAACGCCTGTGTTGAGTGAACTGAATGGAGTTAATTTCTGCATTACTATTCCTAGGGTTTTTATGTGCTTTGTTCAACATTTTCCCTAACAGAAGCAGTTCAAACATTTACAATAATTGTCATGCATTACCCGAATTATTAATATGAAATGTGTATTACATTTCTGAAAGTAATTATAAATTTATTAACTTTTAACTTTGTTGAAAATAGGCTACAATGTTTTTCAAATTGCTTAAGATAGTTTATTTAGTTATTTCTATTTAGCCCGCATCTTTTTGCATCAGGAAACAATCATAAACCTATGAAGTAAATTTATATTGAACGTCTTATCTGCCCTGTTACGACTTTCACTTGCCGAGAGGGCGAGCGGGCAAGACTTGATGACGACATATTACTCTGAGTTGGGGACCACTGACGTAGGCAGTAACTAAAAGTGCGGGTTAAAGGACGAATGGTCCGTTTCCTCAAAGCGACGCTTGTTGGTTGCGGTAGAAACACATAAAATGGGGGAGGGGGCGGGATGCATATTAAAGACTGCACGGACATTGTAGTAGGGAGACAACGCTGCAATAAAGTCGCAGTTCTTTACGCCAGGCGGTACTGCAATGTATCAGGTTACTCCTTATCGAGAAATGGATCTAACTCAAACTTCAAGCTACAGTAGGCCTATCACAATTAATAGCTGCATGGGGTTTGGACTGGAATCCTTTATTTTTTTTCGGTTGTAAAATTTTTCGATAAATGATTGATAATTCCATATTCAATGTTCCAACTTGTATTAACTTCGGGCTCGTGAATGGTTTATTCCAACCGACTTTTTCGACTGTTAATATTGTTTTATGTAGGCCTGCTAATTATCCTTCATGGTGAAAAATGGGTGGGAAGATAGAATTTGCGGGTAGAGCTGAAAAACTAGTAGATTTCTCTTGTTCACCTTATGTCGACATTTACTGCTCAGTTCACGTCTTGCCTCAAGTTCGACCTTAGTTATTATTTTATCCTTTCTGACTATTATGATACATTCCAATATATTGGAGGCAAGACAATTGGAAGAAAATTTAGTATAAGAATTTGAGATATAAGATAATGAATTAGGAATAAAAAATGGTTATGTACGTGGCTTATTTTTACACAGTAAGCCTGATATATTTTTGTGAACAGTTGAAGCCATATGATGATGTATGCGAACAAACAGGTTGCAGACAATTGATAAAACACAGCCTAATTTGCTTTTTAATAATGTCTTTATTTTGTAAATATATACAGTTACTGTCTGACCGAGTGGTTATGTTGCAGGGTCGTCGAAACGGAGGAAGTCACGTGACAATGACTTACTTTACAGGGACTTTTACTTTAATTTATTTAAACAGTTGTATAATATTACGTAAAACTTCCAGTTCCGAATTAGCAAATATTTTCAGGAAAGAGCCAAACAGCCCAGCCACTAGCCTTTACAGAAGGGCCAGCAGAAATGGGTGGGAAGGGGGGAAATCGAGATGCGACATAACCACTCGGTCGGACAGTAACACATTTTATATTGATACAATAATTTGCATACCTTTATGGATACGAGTTTCTGCGATTACCGTAGGCTATTTATTTAGATATTGCTTAGGCCTATATCATATCCATGACGAGTTCCAAATAATTTGTTTGACCCATATTAACATAATTTATTTACAAAGGACATAGGAGACATATTGTATTTTTGAAGAAACAAGCAAAATTATGACTAACTGAATAATTAATATGTTTATTCCTGAAAATAGGTTCAATAAAATATTGTACATCACGAACTACCATGACTGGATTTTTCTAATTGTTGTGTAAGTTCAATGAAAGCAAAGTCCGGCCTTATTTCATATATATTTTCAACACCATTTTTGTTTATTACCATCTTACTTCTAATCATCGTCATCAGGACACCATGTGGATATGACCAGCATGGCCCTTGGTAGCAGCTGAAGAATACGTCACATACGCTCGCACACACTTAAACTGATACACTTGTTATAAAGCTCAGTTTATAAGAATTATATTATTGTATAATGTTTATACAGTATTTAATTGGCATGGCGAATTGGATAGCATAAATTATAAATAGAAGCAAACACAATTCTCATACCAAATTGATGTACATATAATGTTACATAGAAAAATAGTTCACAGACTAAATTAGATTTATCACAGACGTCTTTCGACATGATTTACATAATTGTGTATGTACTGTAGTCCGTACACAGTATATAAATGTACAAGGAAAGAAGGAACTGATCTGAGGCTGTAAGATTTAAAACTTTAGAAGTATTCTCCTCGAAATGTTGAATTGTTATTTTGCTCATTTCCCAGTCGCTTTCTTAACAAGCTATTTCTCCAAAACAGAAATTTGTAATATTATGTGCCTCCCCATGAACTTCAGAAAGAAGTGAATAAAGCCTTTTTCTTGGCAGATATAGGAGTGGAATAATTCTTCTCGAATTCTCAGCCAAGTGAGTTGGATAGTTGCTGCCAAGCTTTCGATGACTAGTTCTGCCAGCCATCTTCTTCAGGGATTTAGTCTTCAATCCCTGAAGAAGATGGCTGGCAGAACTAGTCATCGGAAGCTTGGAAGCAACTATCCAATTCACCTGGCTGAGAACCCAAGAATAATTATTCCATAACCAACGCCGGGAAAGCCTCAAGTCCTAGATATAAGAGCTTTGTTTAACACGAAAGAAAGAGATACGGGCCCGTAATTTTACTAATGCACTTTAAACCATAATCTCTGATATGTTGTTTTAATTTTTATTTTTACAAAATGAAATGAAACGCCGGTTTTTCGGATATTATGTGGTCTGGTCTTGTACAGTGCTCAGATTTTTACGAGTATCAACGACTACTGCACCTTAACAGGTCCAGACTTAAAATAGGCTATGTCGGCAATAAAATACAAAGTACACATACCAAACGACGACTTGCAAAGGTATTACTTTATTACTTAACAACTACTCATTCACAATAGAGAACGTCGTTCTTGTTTTATTTATAAATAAGGTTTACAAATTGTGTTTCCATTTTATGTAACAATGTCTTGCACAAAATATGTAAAATTCATGTTGTATAAGAATATATACCAAGGACATTATGAATATATCATCATCATCATCATCATCGTCATCAACATCATCATCACCATCATCCTCCTCCTCCACCTCTTCTTCCTCATCATCGTCACCATTGTATCAAACTTCAATATGTCATTATTTGTTCAGTGGCGAGAGGAGCGATAGCCGATGACTGCGAATATCACTCAAACAAGCATAAAGCATACTTTGTCAAAAGTGACATTTTGTGGTTCACAGTAAAAGATCAAAATACGTATTTAAAAAAAAAAAACTTCTCATTAATTTTGGGCCCTATGCCCAGAGGCCGTGACGCCTGAATACTGATTTATGATTTAGTAGGGAGAAAACACCCCACTTCTTATACGCTGATCCTGTTGAACTTCAAGTACACAGTATCAAGTGGCTGGAGAAGAAAGGACTTGGGGTCGAACCTCAGTGGTACTGGAGTTTTCTCGCAAGGCGCCACTTCGTAGCGGGTGAGGATGTTGATGAGTCCAGATTTGATCTGGATGTAGCCGAACCGCAACCCTGTAAAAGAAGGAACGTAGAACATTAAGTAGAAAACAATACCACGAGTACATCTTCAGCGAAGCTACTTCTAGATGGAAAAAATTCGGTGAATAATTAAGTAACTGCATTTTGTAAATAAGAAACAATACTCATAAGTTCACGATAAGCTGTCGAGTGAGATGGATACATATTTTCATGTGCAATTAATATTATCCTCTGGATACCTAACACTGTTTATCCAATTCCGTATCTTCTTTAAGTATTAATGCACAATTTCTCAACAAAGTTGCAATTTGATGTGCATATTTTTCTAATTCGCCTTCACTGTACTGTCATAGGCCGAAGGGATAAATCTAAATGAAATATTGGGCGAGGAATAATCGCCCGTAAATTTTCTTACAGCATTACTCATCTGAGGATAGTGTTCTTTACGTTGGTTTCTCTAAGTTATACAAGTATTGTTTGGGTTTATTTCTTTTCTAACTTATGGAAATTAAGACCAAGCGGGAAAACGCTTCATGTTTTCCTTCGGTTCAAAAGGGATTGATAATGCTATTTAATGGCTCAGCATAAACACTATCATGTGCCTAAAGCATGACGGGAAAACGATCCCATTCGTACGAAAACCCGCTTTGAAAATCGGCATCCCAGAGAAAAAAAATGCTTCATGTTCACAGAATACTGGTATTAATTCAACACCACAGACATATGGCATGAAGCGTTCTTCTCTCTTTGTCTTCAAGTGTTACCTCTACTCTTTTCATATCTGTCAATAATTCTAGTACTTTTTTTCTGGAGTAATTATAAGATACTTGACTCCTCTTTTTATTTTACTTTCAAACGGAGTCATATTTATCACTCATCCGAATCTAAAGACACGTTTTGTAAACACTAGACTCCAAAGAGGACTGAAAAGACGATAAGTAAGCTAATGACATCACTTACCTATGCATTGACGCGGGCCGTCTCCGAACGGGAGGAACGCCTGGTTGTGGCGCGCCTGTTTGTTCTCCTCCGAGAAGTTCTCCGGGTTGAAGGTCTCCGGGTCAGGGTAGTACTTGGCATCGCGCTGGATGCCCAGCAGAGGGATGTACACCCCGGTGCCTGCGGGCACCGTGAAAGTGCCTTTCCCGGATGGGTGCGGGAGCTCGTAGTCCTTGAGACATGCACGGTCCAGGAATCCCAGAATAGGATACTTGCGGAGCGTCTCTGCAAAATTGACATCAGCAGTTCAATATCTCTGATCCTTATTCATCTGTTGCATGATAGAGATCGATATATTAAGACCACGGCTGTATCTTTTTTGATCCGCATCCTTAGCGTGATTGCCGAAATGTGAATTTCACACTTTAGCCCGAAAAGCTCATCGTTTATAAAGAGTGTTGAACTGAAAATTTGAATATAATTCACACATATGTTTACATTTAAACATAATATAGAGTGAGGTTTATAACTGTTACTATTATTGAAACATAATCTGTTGTGCATTATTAAGAATATAATATGTATTCTTGATAGAAAATAAAGATATACGGTACATTTGTTTAGTAAATAACAAAATTATCATTCAAATCGCTTGCTAGCTAGTGACAGGGATTTTGTTGATCAGGAATGCAATGTAGAGAAATATTTTGTATAAAGAAAAAAAGCTCAAGGTTACAGTAAAGCTTTGTTAACCTTCAAAATATATTGTTTTGTAATAATAACGAAGATCTGCTTTTGTAATTTATGATATGATATGAGCGTGTTGTATATCCTTTAAAATTTCGATAGACTATTTTATTTTGTTTCACAGTAGTGACTCTTCAAGTGGTCACCAAATGATACATAGTGAGAACCCCTGATCACATATATAACAGATTGATCAACCTAATGGCCTTTCAAGACAGCCACTTTTATCAATTTCATTATGCTGCCATCTAGCGACTGCAAAAGAAGTCACGTTATAACCCTTATGAAATTGCATGTATTTCCATCTAGTGATCGTTACCAAAATGCCTTTTCGATGGTAGAGGATCTGGTTATGGTTCTCATTTTATGTTTTCATTTCATAACATGGGAATGGCCAATATACAGTAAGTGATCAAGGTCAAAACTCAGAACTAACCTTGAATTACTGCACAAACATTGAAGGTGACTGGATAATGCTGTCAATACTAAAGTTTGGAAAACTGTTTTATGATATGTAGTCTTATTATGAAGAAGAGTCAACTTTTGTTTTTATTTTCTTAAGGTAAACTTATTGGTTGTAGTAAGAAATATCATTCTATATTTTAGAGGATATATTCAACTCGTCAACACGTTTGTATCGATTAAAATATGGAATTTAAACTACATTTATTTTATTCTCCTATGGGAACCGGTAGGCTCTATATAATTTGCTTCCGATATGTATTTAAGTATTCCCGGAGTTCACAAATCGTTAATTATTTCGCACTTCAGTGTGTCACCAGTTTATTTCACTTCATGATTCCAAAACATTACAAACAGGAGCCACCGATCAAAATGAATGTTATTTTTTTAGAAACAGAAAAGAAGGAATGTAAAAGGAGCTTGAACTTACCTGAGACTACCATTTCGAGATAGGTCATTTGCTGGATAGACTCGTACGTCACTTGCTGATCATGTTTATCCAGCACTTCAGTTATCTCTGCTCTTAGTCGGTCTTGGATCTCAGTCTTAAAGGCCAACTCGTATAGAGCGTAGGTCAGGGTGGAGGCTGTCATTTCGAAGCCAGCGAATAAGAAGGAAAACGTAATTCCTACGAAGTCGTCGCCGTCGATCTCTGTAATCACAATTCATGTTTTGTGTTCATTTTCAGGCCCCGAGAATAAATTGGGTATAGTTTATATAGAACGAGAACTTAATTTAACCACCAATGTTAGAAAGGTCAGTTACAAGACTTGATTTTTGTAAAATATAACAGTAAATCGATTCACTAGTTTTATGGTGTTATAAAATGGTAAATGTGTTATTACCATTATTGTCAATTAATTTCTAACTCTGCGTGAATTATGGTATTCAGTAAAGTATGTTGAGCTAAAATGTGCCTTACATATTAAAGTCAGATGTTTGATAGAAATATACAAGTACCATTGCTATTTATATATTTTATGCCATCCTAGCATTATATACGTATATCTAATATCGTTCATAATTGGCTTATTATAGTACGGGTGCCGATAAAAACAATGACGTGTTCGCTTGTGACGTAATACCGGAACGCTTGGATCGGGATGCATGCATCTCGTCTGAATATCTTCTACGCGCCGTGTAACAAGAATAATGAAATGCAGGACACAAAGTAAGGTATCATTTATTTTCAAACTTTAACAATTTTGTATCACTTTTGTAATATCACATAAAACAGTTCTGTGGTTCAGAGGAACTATATTGACAAAATAAGGGAACATTTTGTAACATAACCTGCGAGGTTATCCATTTCTCTTTATTCAATGTCAATTGCCAGGCGTAACTAATCGATACGTACTTATGAACACAAATTGTCAGCTATGGATCCCGAATTTATTTCATTCTTTCCTACAATTTATAATGCTAAGATGTCATAAAGTGTTGTGCATAATCTTATTATGACACTCGTGAAAATTGTCGTGCGACAAATAATATTCACTCATGCCATAGTCATTTACCCATTTGTTGTATAAATAACTATTATTATTCAGTAATATTGTTGAGTCTATGCGCTGCAGTACAGTAAATACTATACTCAAATGATGTTTTACTAGATATGCGTTATTTAGCATACTTACTTATACTCGATAAGATTTCGTGCCTTCTGTTTGAATAATTTGCCACTGAGTATTGTGTTGAATTAAATACTTCATTTAATGACTAACAACCTTTTATCTATTATTTAATTACATTTTTCATAAATTTTTCATGTATTCCTTGAATTATAGACCATGGATATTGACAGAGGTTCACTAAGTGCGGTTAACATTTCGTAATTTTGTAAGATAATAAGATACTCCTACATGTAATAACGTGTCGAATATTTACGAAACCACTATAATTATCTATGCATTTGTCTGTATATGCCTGTGCGCATGCGTACGTATGCATGCGATAGAGAGAGATTAATATAGGCCAGGTTTGCATAGGTATATCTTTCCACGCTCGCATGTGTGCACTGCCGCTTCCGCTCTACGTTCGAGGGTGTGGAAAGATAAAATATATTCACAATATAAGGTATTAATTTTAGTCATAGATATATGATTAAAAATAGGAATTTGTGAGTTAACGTATCGCTCAAATGTTTAATTTTTTAGTAGTCATAGACTTACAAATTAGAAAGCTGTAATGATCAGAAGAAAATTCGTTCAGACAGAAATTTGGTATTTCTTGTATATATCGACATTATAGTTAGAAATACAAAATTACTTACTCATTGGAGCAGCAGTTTCGTTTTGGTTTATATCTCTGCCCTTTTTCTTCATGTCTATCATGCAGCTCACAGCATCAGGTCGACCTACTCCATTCTTCTCTCTGGACACAATAAAAAACAAATTACTTAACTTTGGGTGAATATATCTTAACTGTATATATTTACCACGCCGTGTGATATATGGCATCGATCGGGAGTATAGATGTTAACACATAGATGTCCAATTGTAACTCGTACGAGGTAACCCCTGGCGTAAGCAACCCGCAGCGCACATTCTTTAAGGTCGTTTTTTCTATTTTATATGGAAAGTTATTGACCTTAGCAGAGCATGCTTGACGTGCTGCTAAATCAGACAGTCCTGTTTCCTCCATACTTTCCGTAGGTTTCCATTTATTGCTATGTGTTACTTTTAACGTTCACGTAAAGAAATAAAATCTTTTACATATCAAGCCTATTTTGGCAGTCATCCTCTTTCTCGACCTACAGTAAAATTCGTCTAGAAGAGTTATTTCAGATTGGTCTTTGTTGTCACAGACAATTTATTTTGTTCTTATTAACCAGGCGCTGAACCTATCCAGGGAAACAGATTAGTATGTTTAAGTCGTGAAAAGTTGCCTTTAATGAAGTATGAATTAACGCTTCGTAATAATTCTAATAGATCTACGAAATTTTTTTGTAGATATTTTAGTAGAAAATTGAAATATAAAGATAAAGTTTTGATGTGGTTTATACCATCTGATATTTCTATCTAAATTCTTAACTACCGTTTTTATTGAGCTTTATATCACTATCCAAGAAACTTAAATGTTATAGTAATATTTAAGTAAAACAACTAGACTGTCCGTTAAATAAATCAATAGCCTATGTGTATATATTATATTACCTGTGTTTGTTGATTTTTTATAATTTTCTTTGGAAATTGCTAATAAATTTACAAAGTACCGCATAATTTTATAATTTATTTTGCACATTGTAGGAAATTTGTGTTATTACGGAACTTTTCTCCTGAATCCATATATTCATATTGTATAGTGTGTATGTATTTTTGTTATTCTGTGTATAATTTGCAAATCCTAATATAAATCAGGTTATTATATAATAATAAGTCTAGAACATGTGACTATAGGCAAGGAAATAGGCCAAACCTAAACAGTTTTCTTTATTGATACCAATAGATATCGAATACATGCATTTTCTTTTAAATCGGTACATTTTAAACCAAATCATGAAAAATATCGATAACTTATAAATATGAGATTAACGTAAACAATATCAACATTCTTATTTCTGTGCAGGAGTTAGATTTATTTCAGTTTGAAAAATAACTCACTCTTGTTCTTCTAACTACAGAAATACTCTATGTAAAATATTTTGACCACAGTCATTCTTAGGGGCGAAATGCTCTCCAACCTCTACTGAATAATTATAGTCTACTATTTTCATTTTCTTGTATCTTACTAGCGCTTTTTAGTAGAATCGAGAATTTAGTTTAAAATAGTTAAAACAGCAGGTTAACGAGTTCCCGAACTGTTACCTGTAGTCGACGGCACTCCAAATGATCCTTCGCAGGAGCTCAGTATATTCGCCGCTGACGAACTTGAGTCTCAGCATATTCTGGAAGTTTGGAGCGAAAAACATGAGCAGTCCTGCGCAGCCCTTCAGCACGGAGAACTTGAGGATCTTCCGGTGGTTCGCCCAGATTTCGGCATTGGGATTCTTCAAAGAGTTGCTTTCAATACCAAAGGCGCAGGAAGAGGTGACATCAGTTGTGTACATGCACATTGTTTCCATGACATCTATAGGAGCGCCTGTTAACAAGATTCACCTGTGTTACCGTATAAGTATTAATCGTGCCGATGTTGATATGCTCTTCTAGTGAAATTTCGTGAGTAGGAGCTTGTAGTCTTATTAAATTAAAAAGGGGACAAGTGGCAAAATGGACATCGAAAAATGGTTTGAAGTAGACTGTGCCGGAACACGTAGCCTATGTCGCATAAAATATGTCTTAAACTATGAAAGACGTAAATTTGTAGGAATGTACAAAAGTTATTAATGACATTAGCAGGATTTTGTTCAACGAATTGTGAAAGGAATGTTGAATTTCGGCTACAGTTTTAACTATAATATTGCACTCATATAGGCCTACATATACTCTAATGGCGTAATAAGATGTTAAAAATAAGAACCAAGTCGCATTCTGGCTGAAATTAGCCTACGTATATATGAAGCTGGGGAGGATAATGATGATGATGTATTACTTGATTAAGATTGTCAAGCTAAATACAGTGTTCTACATCTCGATGAACTCAAGAATAATATTTACTATACTCGTACGTACTATCATTCAATGCATTCAGATAAACACACAATATATTATCTGTAAGTATGCAATTGGACTTAACAAAGATTTAAGTGAGTAAATCATATTCTTATCTCGCGTCCTTGGACTGTACGACTAATTACGATACGATGTTTTAATTGAATCCGGCTCGTATTACAATATCATAGGACGGCGATCGTAAAGAAAAGGATAACAAAACAACGAAAATTCGAGGTTTTATTACTTGCAAAATCATAATAGTTTTATCTCTCTATAAAAATAGAATTTCTCCTCAAAAACAATAAACGAATTAGAAATGAATTAATCAAATATCATTACTATAAAGTGTACAGAAATGTCATATTAAGCATTATAGTAAGACTGGAATGCCTCGATGTAAAAGTTTTATATATTTGTAAAATCGTTGTTTCTACTTACTGAGTTTAATAATATATAAGAATGTACTAAAACTAGCGAGAAGTGGCGAGTATCCACGTTATCTTTTCTATGAGAATACCTTTCACGAAATATGTACCCAATCATAGCTGCACATCTATTTCTTCGTTTTCGCAAAGCCGATGAAATGTACTGTGGATAACTTTCTGGACTTGAGGTTTCCATTCCGGCTTAACTTCTAAACTTTAAGGGTGCTATTCATAGACATTTCGCTAGCCCGGGCTATGAGCGTGCTAAACAGGATTCATATCATATCGCTGACACTGGTTTATGAATACGAAAAACGTTAGTTCGCTGATCATCCGCCAAAAGCCCGCGCTAAGAATGTCTGTGAATACGGCCCTAAATTTTTTTAAAGAGAAAGGGCGAACCCTAGCGATAAGTCAGTCAGAGAGAACTTTTACATTGAACCCAATTCACACCGGCTGACTACAGTAAGCTCGGCTGAGTATCCAGACTTCTACCAGGCAACCCCGCTTGTCCCTAGACAAACCCTTCCGTGCGTCGCCAGCCAGCGATCGGGGATGCTATGGAGTGATAATTGAATAAGGACCGGACGGATGATGTTGATGCCTAATGCAGAAAAGAGGGGAAATCCGCAGAAAAACCCCAAATGCGACTTTGTTCACTACAAATTTCACTACATATTTTTTCGGAATATGTATTACTTGTTTTTCTCTTGTTAAATTTTATCGTACCTGGTTAACATGTTTCGGCCTGTTATTGGCCTTCTTCAGAACTGAAGAATACATATTACGTAGTGATATAGTGTTAAAATTTGTGTAATCAAGATGTAGACATATTTTTTTATGGAAAATCACATGACCGAGACTCAACTCTGACCGTCGCAACGCGTCGAAGGTCTAGACCACTCATTCACCACGGATATTAGATTCGTGACTATTTCATGAGAATTGCGTATTACTGCAACAGTGGGTGAGGAAATGAATGATCGCGGATGACTACTTTTGAGGAGTATGGTAGCCAGTACTTCCCTGCATCCTTTCATTACTAGTGCGCTTAGTAGCACAACTCATTTTTAGAACACACTGTTATGACTGCAAAAAATAAGTTAATGGGTTGCTATCATAAAAAAAATGACACCTTTTCTTTTGAAAATGGTAGATTCCTTACAGTTATATGGAACGAAGCTATAACGCGAGTTTTCTTAGAATGAAAGATTTTTCATATGATTTATTCTTCTGTTTAAATTGCCGTTATCATTTTTGGCACTGTATATATTTCGACAATAAATAACTTTGTTAAATTAGATATTAATTTGTTAAATTTGTCAAATTAGACAATTTATTTCTTAAATTAGGTATTAGATAATTACGAATCATTAAAATCTGTAAGTAATTTCGTTTCCATTCGTTAATAGGATGTTTCATTTTAAAATACAGAAACCTCACTATTTATCTTTTCGGGACATTTTTAATTTTTTGGAGGTGAGACACTCCACTCGAATGTTTTAAAATTACACGTTTCACGTGGTTCATTGTTGTAAAACTAAAGAATTCGCTTCTTCAATTGAATCCTTTACACTCTAAACCTACAAACAAATGCACTAATTCCAGTCAAATAAAAGAATGGCATTGTTCTAGGTCTACAACTATGCTATTCTGATCACGAATAATCTTGGAAGCCAATAATATTAATTTATTATAAATCACACACTGCTGTGAGTCCGAAAACATTTTCCGCACTAAAACACTACGAAAATCGTAAACCACTAAGACAATGAGAGATGTTTATCCAAAAACGTACTTTTCCTTCCCAGTTCTTTTCATTACATCCTTACATACTAATCTTTTTTTTTTGGCTTTTTAATGACGCTGTATCAACAGCTAGGTTCTTTAGCGTCGATGGAATTGGTGATAGCGAGATGGTATCTTGCGAAGTGAGGCCGAGTACTCGCCATAAATTAAAAACTCGGAAAAATATCCAATCAGGTAAGCAACCCAAGCGGCAATCGAACCCATGTCCGAGCGCAGCTTTGGATCAGCCGGCAAACGCGCCAACTGCCTGAGAGACGCAGGCATCACTTGTCTTAATATTGCTGCCTCATTGGTCTAGAATGTAATGTACAATATTCATATAACTGATCAAATTAAGGAGAATGAGAATTGTTACTTACCATTGACCGCCACGCTGTCCATGTAGGTGCCCAGTTCCTGCATACAGTTTACTACCAAGTGGATCATCTTCTTGAGCTTGCTGGTAGTGAACACCTGTGTCACGTTGGCTCGCGTCTGGCGCCACTTCTCGTCCTTAAGCGTAAAGACGATGCGCGAAAGTACGGGGTCGACGTTGTCTTTGATGGCAATCATGTGATTCACGAAGTGGTGCGCGTCTTTTACCATCACTTTCTTCACCAGGTCCAGATCATTGAGGATCAGCGCCGGGCGATCGAACGCTATGATGCCCACGTAAGGCTTGTCTCGATGAGGCTCGTAGATGTTCTTCAGGTGTTCAGAAATGCCGAGCTTTTGAAAAAACACATCTTTCATGTTTCCGAAGAAAGGCGTGGGCTCGAGGTGCGGTACGTTATACTTCCTCCAGAAGTTGAAGTTTCTTGTGAAGTAAAAGTACAAAGCAGCAAAGAAGATCGCAGCCAGAGCCACGAGCTCAGGAACCATGGATTCGAAAAAGAGCGCCATGTTTCAGAAGATCGTTTGTTCGTTGAGGGTTCAGGTGTGTCATCTTGTTCTTCACTTAGATACTTATATACTGGAAACGTCTCTTGTGGAAGTCAGGCACCTCCCTCTCCACACTTCAAAGGTCACTCTGCGAGATTATCGTCTGTTCTCGGGTGGAGAGGGACATTCCAATGGTCTACACATGCCAGTGTCGTTTGCGATTTCCATGCACGGCTGAATTATCGCGCTATAGACTGTGACGTAAGACATTCATCGTAGTAACCGGCAGTGAAGTCATGACATAACTTTTACGTCAAACTACTTCGGAGCTCTTAAGATCATTTTAAGGGTTTCGAAACTACATCTTTCCTCACATGTTGCTATAAAGAATATCCTAAGAGTCGTTAATGTAAGAATCCATAAATAAATTCGCATACATAGCTAGATATAATCTCATCTATTCCTCAGCTGTTCAAAGTTTTCTTAAACTACTTAATGATATACCGAGAAGAGATAGAACATTTGTGAATATTTGGATGTCTTTACGTTATATTTTTACGTCATTATTAACTTTTCATTTAAGAAATTTACTATGGTGGCTTGTTATTCAGAGTAGCGTGTTTCCAGAGTTTCTATATTAAATATTAAATAAGATAACCAAACAAAATAAATAAATAAATGTAAACTCTATAGGGTCTTCTCGTCCCATAAATAAATTTAAGCTTTTTAACTTAAAAATTAAATTCAACACCTATAAACACAAAATGATCCCCATCGAAGTATTAGGATGATGAGCCGCTGTCTAGGCACAGTAGGAATCTGTGGTCTTATATTGATGTTATTTGGTGAAAATTTATTTCAAATGTTAATGAGAAGCATACAATTCAATAATTATCAGTTTCTTCTTGAAGAATAAAAATACTTTTGAAGACATAGACCTACTTTCTCACAGTCTTTCTGTTGCATTTCAGCTTTATTGTACCTCACTGGCACTAGTTGATCTCGGATGTTAAAGATGCCCGTTGTAGACAATCATAAATTATCTATCTAATAGACTACCTTTATGAAACTCATCAAAGCTGTTTATTGGTAGTGTTATGGAAATCTATTCCAAGAAACAGTCACAAGATAGGATTGAGGAATCAAGACATTTAAAATGAAGATAGGAAATTATCCGTAACTTTCAAGTTTATTCAAGAATCAAATGATTGTAGCCCTAATCGTATTTTTGATGATTAATTTGATGCTAATGGAACTTCTGTTCAGTTATCATTCCAAATTCCACGTAGGGAGTCCCATTTATGAAATCACTTCCATAGTATTAGAAGTGCTTATATACGGTGTTTCATAATTATGAATAGAAGCTGCAGAGGTGAGGAGAGGACAATGGAACAAGGCAAAACGTTTTAATATAGTTCCGGAAACCAACTATTCCCCAAAGTCATGGAGGTTTTATTACGTCTCGTCAGTAGGCTTACAGTAGGCCTATTGGAGAAGGAGAACGTTTAACATGTGCTCAATATGACCACCGTTCATGATAAGACAGGCATCCGCAAGTTTCTTCGTCACAGTAATTGTACATGTTCGAATATCCTTGGCGTGTCTCAACAATTGACAGTGTGTTCCTGGAGTTCGTTAACAATACCAACAGGGCTGGAATATACAGAACGTTTAAAATATAAAAAAATCCAGGGGATTTAAGTCGGGGGACCTGGGAGGCCATGATGCTGGTAATGCACACTCATGAAATCACGAACGTTCAAGGGAAAGTGAGCCGGTGCTCCTTCATGCATATGTCACAGCAGCTACCTTTTTCAAAGATGCAAATCATCAAAATGGTTGCAAAAAATGAAGGTACGCACGACCATTAAGAAAAGTATCAAGTAAGAAGTGAGGTTGCATATGTACGAGGTGTATTCAGTTGGGACTACAGTGTTAACACCATATCTCGGAAACTGTTGGTTTCCGCACCTATGTTTATTAGTACTGTTTGCCTTGTTTCATTGTCCTCGTGTACCCCTACAATTTGTACCTATAATTGTGGACTATCCTGCATAGATATTAAGTTATAATGAGCAGGCGTTAGTTTTCCGGAGCTCTGCATTGTAGTAACCGTCACCTCAAAAGGAAGGAGTTCGTAGCTGTTTTATTAGATTATATCAACGAATTAAGTATTCCCTTGCATTGAAAAACAGCAGTTAGGTAAGGCAGAACCAAATGATAATATGTATTAAAGATTTGTGACTGTGAATGCAATTATTCAAAAACATAACTATCGTGGTGAACTACAATACATAATTATAGCTGAGTACTTCGTCATTCTTCTCGTCTTAATCAAGAACTGACAGTAAACCGTACGTCTCTGCCAGACTACGCAATAAAGGTAACCTGTACATGTAATGGGTAAACAATACCATCTATTATCATATACTTGTTTTACTTATTTGAGACAAAGTTCTTCCTTTGTTTCGCTAATAATACTACTATAGCTGTGTAAAGCGTGATCGTGAAAAATTGTTGAAACTAATCCGTATTTTGTGAAAATAGACTTTCATCGTGTTAAACGTGGTGTGAGGTTTTTGAGTACTTGCACCGTGTCACTGACGCAGAGACCTAATAAATAACGATAACAGGATTCAAACGATAACTTGAATATTATTTATAACGCTAAAGAACTATAACAGAATATAAATAACTTGAATATTATTTATATCGCTAAAGAACGATAACAGAATATAAATGGTAACTTGAATATTATTTATAACGCTAAAGAACTATAACAGAATATAAATTATAACTTGAATATTATTTATATCGCTAAAGAATAACAAAATAAAATGATAACTTGAACAAGGCTCGAATTAGCAACCTTCGAGTCATCAAGCGAGCATTCTATCACTACTCTACGAGACGCAGATATGGAATGACTCCATAGTTCTGAAATTGCTTCTACAAGCGCGAGCATCGTGTAACATCACCGTGATCCAAAGTGGACTTAGAAAATATTCGCTGTTCACGAGTGCGCCCACTTTTTTTGACAGTTGTACATAGATATGTAATTATTTTCATATTTAATTTACGGAGTTAGGGGGTTTTGCCGCTTTGAACGTCATCTTCACCACGTGTGTGTGTGTGTGTGTGTGTGTGTGTGTGTGTGTGTGTGTGTGTGTGTGTGTGTGTGTGTGTGTAGTATATATGTAGTGAAGATGACATTCAAAGCGGCACACCACGTAGACAAAATGTTCTTGCATCTTAATTGAACGGGCGTTTTAAAATTGATTCTTTCAATGTTCTTCCCAGATTGCTTGCGTACGCGCATCGAAAATTGAACCGTGTAGATGCGGCTTATATGATACACATTGGTGCATTGTGCGCCCTATCTACTGTATGTGATGATTTTCTATGTACTACTCATGGCATTCGTGAAACCGATGCTTACAGGCAGACCATCCTGCCTCAGCCGTAACAGAGATAGGCTATGTCCCATCCGCAGACATAATAAACGTGATAAGCCCGGATCCTCAAGATCTTAAATCTTGTCGCCTTGGGTGACGCAATTGATATGGCGCTGGGGTTGCGGGTTCGATCTCGGCCCAGGTCGATGACATTTAAGTGTGCTTAAATGCGACTGGCCCATGTCACTAGATTTAGTGGCATGTAAAAGAACTCTTGCGGTAGAAAATTCCGTCACACAGGCGACGCTGATATAACCTCGGCAGTTGCGAGCGTCGTTAAATAAAACAGAATTTAATTTAATTTAATTCTTAAATCTTGCATCAGTATCGTAGACCCATCCCCAAGACTTTGTCCCAGCCTATTTTAACTGTTGCATATGATAGATGAAATGAGGGATAGGTGGAAACTGTTTGTAGAATGAGATCAAAATGGGAGTACCACGAGGCCACAAGTCTGCTTTGTCCACCACAAATTCATCGCGACTAGGTCAGGGTCGAATCTGGGTCGCGTGGCTATAACCAGAGCTGTAACGCACGAACGCGGCAATGCTCCGTACTTACTATCGTTAGTGAAAACATGCAGTGTTCTTGAAGTTCCTTACTTTTCTCTTTACCAAATGTTACGGCATTGTGGTCGATCAGAAGTATAAAAATTGACAAGGGAAATTAAAGTGTCAGTCATATGAGTTCGTCCATATTATAAAAAATAAGTACTTCGACTAAACATCAGTCTCTTATGATGAAGTGTAAGTCTTGAATCTTGGGCTGATGGGAAAGTAAAAATTCACTTACATACGATTGAATGCCAAAACTTGCCAATTGGATTCCGTTAGGAGAGAAGAAACAAAGGAGGATGCTGAAGAAGAAGAAATCTTCAGAATGAAAATGATGATTCAATTTTATTAGAACTAGCAGAAAAGGGTAAGGAAACGCTGACAGTAGAAAATTGTATATTATTTTGTTCGCACTGATTTCTTATGGTATTTGTGGCATAGTATAGGCCTTAGCAAATTATTAAATTGTGGAAACGCGTTTTAGTCAGTCACATTTGTCGCATTTTACTACTCGATTTCTAAAAGTATTATAGACAACTTCAGAAAGGATAATTATGATGGAGAAAATGAAACCAGAGATGTGTACATAATTTAATTTAATTCTTAAATCTTATATCAGTATCGTAGACCTATCCCCAAGACTATATCAACTAATTATAATTAATTCTGGAGAATCAGTATATTTAAATGAAATGTTAATGGAATTGGCAATGTTCAAGAAGCATTGAGCAATAAATGTTCAGGAAGTGATTTCAGAGAGTTGGTACAATTCATGTAGGTTAACAAAAATAGTGAACAATTTCCCCTACGGTAATTTATATTAGTATCTGCAATCATTTCATTGCATGTTGTAGATTGTGAGCGAGAATTTAGTTGCATGCATCTTGTGAAAACTGAAATAACATTAGAAAACGCCTTTCTGTTAACAATGAATCTTGAAGAGTGTACTCGGAAAGAATTTGATCTCCCAAGAATGATGCACAAACGTTTCGCAATTTCCACAAATATTATTTTTCATTTGTGCATTTTTGTGACAATTTTGTATTTTCTAGCTTAAACCCTGGGCCCTGGTTATTTTCCTTCATCCCATAATTTTTCTTAATTTTTTATTAATCCGCTTAGCGCTATTTTGTCGAAATATGGCACGATCTTTCATTTTCATCTACTCGAAAATATCTAGCAACTTGTTTCTTATTTTGTCTCATTTTGAACCGACACATAATTATTTATTGTGAATTATCCGTAAGATTTACATATCAGATTTTCGTATAAATTAGGCTATTATATTTTCTTAATATTAGGCCTATGTTCTGATTCTTCATTGAATGTTTATATCGGTATCTTCTGTCTTCGTCTAAACTTTATTGAATATGCGAATCTTTCGTTCGTAATTGATAGCATGATCATCTTCCTCTCCCTTATATTATACCACTTGTCTGACGTTTTATAATTTTGTATGATATGCTAATTTAGTCATTCGTGTTTCACGCTTCATTTCCATATACTCTTTCTAAATATTGCATGCCAATTATGTATTTCAATTTTACTGCGAAAGACATGGGTTTATTTTACATATCAAGTAATTTAAGCTGGTGGCTTATTTATCAATTTCGTATATAGTAAATTCCATCTAGAATAGTCATTTACAACTGGACGATTTGTGATATTACAGCGTTTATCTTGTTTTTCTAATTCAGTTTGCTAGCCAGCCAAAGAGGAGGATTCTGTCTGTTTGTGAGAGCAATGGTTCTTAATTCAAACATTAAAAATTATCTAGTAATTTCAATGGCAGTTGCGTGAAATCTGATTGGTGCTTATTTATTAAAATAAGAACTTGAAATACTTCATTGTTTAGATATATTTAAGCTACTAACTTTTTATTCTTTAAATTCTGAACTAGGTCAATTTTAATTCTTGTTTGTTTCATTACCCGAGTAAGTTAATATTTTTATACTGATACTTAACTGAAATAATTATATTAACTTCTAAGTAGTTGAATGTAGCATACATATAATTCAGTAATACTTGGCAGTGAATTGGCTATACGTATTCCTAAGTAAGAGGTAGTTTTAATTGCTAATATCATCTTCATTTTCTGTATCTTAAAAATTCTGGCACTAGCTTATCCAACAAGAAATAGGATTTTTCTCACCAAGGCAACGAGTTTGATTCTGATTCTTCTGGTTATCGTGTTATCATTAGCCACTTTCCTGTAACTTAGTCTGCAAAATTTTCAGATATTTACCGAGATGTTTATTGGGTTTGGGGCTACCTGAAGAAATGAGTATACTTGAGCAAATGTACGACAATTTTGATGAGTTGATGGACTCCATCGTACACACTAAGGGAGATATTCCAGAACACGAACTCAGAGATGATATATATATATATATATATATATATATATATATATATTATTGACAAGAGGACATAAGTACATAATCTACAATGAAGTTGTGGCATTGGGTAGTTATAAAAAATAACATTTCTTGTGTAATTTACCAGTGCCAGTATTTTTTAAAATTGTGTTTTGAAAATAAAGAAAATATAAGCAATTAAATTTACCTCTTCTGAAAAAAAAATCCTTTAGTTATTTTCTTTCTTATTTGTATAGAACACTGTCTTCTGTATTGATTTAACGTTTTATTGACACAATTGTTGTTTCGGTCAAAGAATAAGTCTTTCTCAAAAACTATAACCACCGACTTCATATGTTGGCGAATTGGTTATTATTAGTTTGAGTAATTTTTCCATCTCATGTCTTGTTTTTATAGTTACATCTACTCCAGGATAAAATACAATATAGTCTCTTGGGATGTACTACATAAAAGATAGAATTATTGTCTTTCAAAAACGAATAATTAAAACCATTTTCAAAATTAAACCTCGCGACTCTTGCAAACGTGTGTTCAAAGAACAAAAGATCCTAATAGTTTCGTCCATAATTGTATTCGAATGTGCCCAATATGCTTTCAAACATAATAATTTACTCAAGCGAAATTCTGGTTATCACTCTCATGATACTCGAAACAAGAATGCCATAATCTTTCTAAGCATACTACTAAACGTTTTGAATTGTCTCCCATTTACCTATGTTCCGAAATCTTTAATTCGCTTCCGGCAACATTTGCAGTCAGAAAACAGAAAATTCCTTTCGAAACACTCTAAAGCATTTCCTTGTAAACCATTGTTAGACGAATACTTCAGAAACGATGTACAAACGGGCAACTAATGTGGTACTCTAAACTCAGCATACATTGTTTTCACATAGGTTTCTATCATACTGCATCATACTCTTTATCTCTGTACATCCTTCTCTGCTACGAGCCTCGATTTATGTTTGCTGGAACATTTGAGAGGCTCGGGCGTAAAAAATGGCAACTGACATTTTGGTAAAAAATAAGATATGTAGCGTATAATATGGTAGCTTACATTCTGCGTCTAATGCAGTAGTTGGTTTTTCATGACCTCAACATTTGGCAGTAGTATACCGATTTTACTTTCCTGGGGCCTGTTTTTTCAAAACTCACGGACTAGTAATACTAGTCTGTACAGTAGTAATAATAGTTTGTTTTACAAGTCTGTGTTTCTAGAAACTACAAGGGTAAAGTAGTAGTTACCAGTTCACAGACTAGTAATATTGGTCGATTTCACCAGTTCCTAAGAGATTCTGTTTCTCAAAATGCTAATCTAGTTGATTATACTAGTATTTCACAGGAATATTCCTACAAGACTCTAAAGACTGGTGATTTCTATATTATCAGTTACCAGTGACAATCTTTCTCAGGTAATCAAAACAAAATATTGTAGTTACTGTATTTTTTTAATATATGTGGTTTAGTGATTCCGATTGAAGTAGTAAAGAAGTTGTTGTGAGAAGAGCTAAAACTATATCGAGAAAGAACAATTATTATTCCTTTACGGGAGCATTGTTTAAATATAATGAATGGTTTAAATAAAGTGCTGAAGAGAGTTGTTCAATATAGTGGGACCTGCCATAACAAGACAAACAAATAGAAGTCATGCATTATCAGCAAAGCTTCAAATACAAATTGCTCTACAAATCGGGATGTTGATTATTTTCCAGTGCCATCTGGTTTTTCTGCCCTAGACCAGCAACACATGCAGAATTTTTTTCCTAATAATCTGATACCAATTCATCAACTGCAGTAATTTTTGCTGGCTTTCCTCCTCCACTGCCAGTTCTTCTGACATTGTCAACTTTAGCCTAAAAAAATAAATACAAAACGACACTAATTTACGAATAGATCAAACGTAAAACTGAAGAAAAAAAAATTTGCAAATTTTTCAAGTCATAAGTAGCATTCATGTCGCCAGTAGACCCACTAGATACATAATGTGTTCATATTATGATACTGTGAACTTGAATTGGTACTCGTCAAAGTTGCTTTCTTAATGTTGGGCCAGTAAGTGTCCCTAACGTATGCATAATCTTTGTTCTGAGGTATCAGTTCCATAGCCTCACATATTACAAATTTTTTGTCCATTCGTTTACTTTATCATTTTTTGTTACTATGCTTGAAAAAGCACCAAATAATATATCCTTTGATTCATTAATCATATTGAGTATAGTTAATTTGCTTTCAATTGATGGAATTTCAAGAAAAGAGAGAAGTAAGAACCAAAACACAAACAACTTAGCCTTCTAAACTCAAATAACAATACCTACCAATGGCTATAAGCAAATGAACTCAATCAGCTGACTAGTGAAATAGATCATGTGACTAGTGAAAAATTGTCATCAAGTTAATAGACTGGTAAAATAGTTTGAGAAACAGAATCTACTAGAGCTGATGAAATATACTCTGGTAACTAGTAACTGGTGAACTACTAAACTAGTATTTTTGAGAAACAGGCCCCTGGTAACTACACTACTACTACTAATACTACTACTACTACTATTACTACTACTACTACTACACTATTACTATTACCACTACTATTACATTACTACTACTTCCACTACTATTACACTATTACTACTATTACACCATTCCTATTACCACTACTACCACTACTATTACACTATTACTACTACATAACTACCACTACTGTTGTAATATTACTAATACTACTACTACCACCACTACTATTACACTATTACTACTACTACTACTACTACTACTACTACCACTACTATTACAATACTACTACTACCACCACTACTATTATTACATTACTACTACTACCACTACTATTACACTATTACTACTACTACTACCACTACTATTACACTATTATTACTACTACCACTACTATTACACTATTACTACTACTACCACTACTATTACACTATTACTACTACCACCACTACTATTGCACTATTATTACTACCACCACTGCTATTACACTATTATTACTACCACCACTATTATTACTACTACCACTACTATTACACTGTTACTACTACCACCACTACTATTACACTACTACTACCACACTATTACTATTGCCACCACTACTATTACACTATTACTACTACTACCACTACTATTACACTATTACTACTACTACCACCGCCACCAAGTAGATAGTCTATGAGTATAAGTCATCTATCATCACTACTGGACAACTATATCTTCAGTTACTACAGTTGATACCATTAATTGTATGTAGATCTTAGTGGTATTTTACAATTTTCGAAGTATTTCTCTAATAAAATTCTGCATTGAATTAAGTATAATTTGTGATGCTGGATTATCGGCATGATCCAAGTCTACATCTCACTAGTTGTAGGCCTAAATTTTGCCCTAGATTGAGTCTAGTTGATCCGGCGCAGGACCTCGGTGTACTTCGCCGTTAAATAACTCGAATCTCTGCACGTATTGGAATTTTGGCGCGACGGACATGAACAACCCTGAGCAGCCGTTCAGCGCGAAGAACTTCAGCACTTTCCGATTGTCTATCTGAAATTCGAATCTCGGTGTTAAAGAGTTGCTCTCGATACGGAAAGTACAGGAAGAGTGACGTAATTGTGTACAATCTTAAAAAAAAAAAAAAAAAAAAGCATTGTCGGACAGATACTTTATAAGACCCAGAAAGAAGGCAGTGCCATGATCAGACATACAACGAAACAAAAACTAATTTTATTACCTCAACTAGTCCTTTTCTTGTGAACCAGGTCGCTCGTCCTTTGATCATGAGCACTGCCTCCTTTCTGGGACTTATACACTATCAATGCAACAAAACTTTTTTCTAAGACTGTACATGGTCATTGTTTTTTTAGCGTAAGAGGAGCGCCTGTTAAAAAGAGTAATCTGTTTTATTAGATATGCCGGTAGCCAGTGTTGAGTTGATGTTCTCCAAAGCCTGAAATTTCGTGACTAGTTCCAATACATTTTCGAATATCGAAGCATGGAAGAGACATAGAGGGATAAAATTGAGATTTTACGCTTTAAAGGTAGTGGTTCTCATCGTGCTGTTTGAACCTCGTATTTTGTGTGAAATAAGGATACAAATTGATGAATCAACGGGAATCTGTAATTCGACTTGAAAAATGATTGAAGAAGTGTAAGAAGAATTAGTGTGCATTTATTTTTTATGTTCTGACTCATCTGCACAACACAGAAACAGAGGCTACTGACCCCGCCAAGAGCCTAACTGCGCAATTTCTCGAAGATCTCTGGCGCGTGTTTACGATGTCCCCCCATAGTAGCCAGCTGGGATTCATTAGGCAACGATTTTGCTCACTACAATTTTATAAATACTTTCATATGACATCGAAAACGATGCGTCTTAATCTTAGAATGTTTTTTTTTTCTGGCTGTGGGCTTAAAATTCTAGCACAGATAATATTATTGTTTGAATATAGAAGTGTGATCATGAGGATTTATAAAAATCGATTACATTATATGTGCGTTATTATGAGTTCTCCTGATTCTAGTAACATTCAGAAATACTCAAAGCCTAAATGAAATGATATTTAGAATAGTGATCTATAAATACACATACGCCAAATAGAAATGATCGGGACGACATTCAAATACAAACTGCTGAGCTATTTATAATCGAACCCACACTTTCTGAAGTCGAAATTGCGATAGAAAAGCTGAAAAAGTACAAGTCTCCAGGTAATGATCTAATTTCAGCATAATTAATAGGTCTATGGAAGGGTGGAAACGCATTATGTAGTGAAATTTTTAAGTATATATTTGCTATTTGGAAAAAGGAAATTGTACCACAAACAAACATGGAAGGAGTCCATAATCGTACCTATCTTTAAAAAGGGGGAAAAAGAGTACCTGTAGTAACTTTCGAGGAATATCACATTTATTGACGTCGCACAAAATTATATCGAATAGGCCTATTATTTTGAGAAGATTAATTCCATATGTAGATGAAATTATTGGGGATCATCAATGTGGTTTTAGGTGTAGTAGATCGACTCCTGATAAGATTTCTTGTATTCGACAAATATTGCAGAAAAAACGGGAGTATAATGGCACAGTACATAAGTTATTCATATATTTCTAAAAGGCTTATGACTCGATGAAGAAATAAGTTTTATATGATATTCTTATTGAATTTGGTATATTTGAAGGTACTAAATGACGATGATAACGGTAAAACCGCCCACATTTATTTGTGTGAAAATAATTACTAATGAGGTATGTTACAATTTTATACATGTCATTCTATTTCTCCTTCCTCGTAATCTTCAGAGCCATCTAAAACTGGACTAAAGCACTTATACCCACCAATTTGGTACACTGTTGCTCTCATCAACACAGATTAAATATGAGCTTAACAAAACATGGATTTGTCTTTAAATTTTTAGAAGGTAAAGAGTAGTCACAAAGTTATACATATCTAACCGCGTTCAATTCATAACATGGGAGCAAAATAGAACAAAATTTCCTCTTCCACTCTACACCGTAGGATCTTCTGTAATGTGTCCTTTAGGTCTCTTCAGGCGATGACTTGTTAGTATCTCTTTTAATAGCATTTACAGGATATACCGCTTCTATTTAGTAAAATAACAAATAAGTTTATTGAAGCCAGACCATGGGCTCTTAGTGGGGCATCCAATCTGTTTCATAGATGATGTCACTTTTCAAGCACTTCCGGATTTCTTAAGATCTTGAAGATCTTCTTTCAGTGCTTTGGCCGAATATACAATAATAAACCCGCCTTTTGGTGAAACCTCTTGTAATTTGTGAACAAATTTAACATAAATACAGAATGTCATAGTGTAAAGTAGACTAATTTCATACTTGTAGTCGACGTCAGAATCCAGACACTCACGTCCTGTACATAATGGATGTGGACAGATAAATATACAACTTTCGTTATATATATTCATTTCAAATGAAGTTCATTAATTTAGCAACTAACGACGTCATTATACATATCAATCCTAAGGACACACACTCTTATGTCTGTCCTACAAGTGATAGTTGCTTTTAACTCGTCTATTTAAAAAAATGCAATACTTTAACAACTAATGGCATCAGTAAGCTCATCCATTCTAAGATTCACACTTCAACTTCTCTTAAATAAATTACATGACTAACACGTGTACTGTAATCTCCTGTCATACTACACGAAATATTCCTTGCTTTCAGAACTAAAGTCGACATTATGCTCTTTCACCCAGAGAAAACACACCACCTTTTATCCGACAAATGGAGAGATAAAATTCGTTCTCAGTCATGTTTCCACTAAAATATTGCATAAAGATCAAACAAATGTCACAAATTCACAGGGTCACTCGAAAAGCGTAGGCCAAATTTCGTGAACTCAAAGAGCAAGAACTTCAGGACAGTAATGCAAATCCCCGGAAGTCACCCTGTTACTGTATCAACCATTAAATGCAATTTCAAAACTGGCGAAATGATTCCCGTCTTCACACAATGATGGCCTGAAAAATATGTATGCGTTTCGAAAATTTTACAGGATGTGTCAGACTTTGGTTTGTCAATGCAATGACAGTATTAAATATGTAGAGTTCTAGCTCGAAATCACACCTCAATTCGATTTATAAGAATGCTAATGCAATCCGACATTGGATTATTTCTGAGTTATGTTATCATAGTTCAATACCTTTCTAGGACTTGTAATGACTCGGGATATTTTTACGGATATAGGTTACTTACTTACTTACTTACAAATAGCTTTTATAGAACCCGGAGGTTCACTGCCGCCTCACATAAGGCCGCCATCTGTCCCTATCTTGAGTCAGATTAATCCAGTCCCTAGCATCATATCCCAACCCCTTCAAATTGATTTTAATATTATCCTCCCACCTATATCTCGGCCTCCCCAAAGGTCTTTTTCCCTTATGTCTCCCAATTAACACATTTCTGGATTCACCCATACCAGCTACATGCCCTGTTCATCTCAAACGTCTAGATTTAATGTTCCTAATTATGTTAAGTGAAGAATAGAATGCATTCAGTTCTGCGTTGTACAACTTTCTCCATTCTCCTGTAACTTCATCCCTCTTAGCTCCAGATATTTTCCTAAGCACCTTGTTCTCAAACTAATAAAACACCTTTAATCTCTGTTTCTCTCTCAATGTGAGAGTCCAAGTCTCACAACCATACAGAGCAGCTGGTAATATAACTCCTTCATAAATTTTAACTTTCAGTATTTTTAAAGCAGACTAGATCACAAAAGCTTCTAATAATACCAAGCATTTCCCATATTTATTCTGTGTTTAATTTCCTCTTGAGTGACATCTATATTTGTTACTGTTGCTTCAAGATATTTGAATTTTTCCACTTCTTGAAAGGATAAATTTCTAATTTTTATATTTCCATTTCGTACTATGTTCTGCACATGAGACATAATCATATATATATATATATATATATATATATATATATATAGGAATTTACTTCTAAACCTATCTCTTTACTTGATTCAAGTAAAATTTTAGTGTATTCCCTAATCGTTTGTGGACTTTCTCCTAACATATTCACGACAACCATATAAACAAGTAGCTAATGTAACCCGTTCAATTCCAAACCCTTCCTATTCTCCTGGACGTTCCTAAGGTGATAGTGCATCTCCTTGCTTTATACCGCAGTGAATTGTAAAAGCATTCGACACACACTGGCCTATACGGACTCTGCTCTACGTTTCACCGAGACACATTTTATTAATCGAACTAGTTTCTTGGGAATACCAAATTCAATAAGAATATCATATAAAACTTATTTCTTCATCGAGTCATAAGCCTTTTAGAAATATATGAATAACTTATGTACTGTGCCATTATACTCCCGTTTTTTCTGCAATATTTGTCGAATACAAGAAATCTTATCAGGAGTCGATCTACTACACCTAAAACCACATTGATGATCCCCAATAATTTCATCTACATATGGAATTAATCTTCTCAAAATAATAGGCCTATTCGATATAATTTTGTGCGACGTCAATAAATGTGATATTCCTCGAAAGTTACTACAGGTACTCTTTTTCCCCCTTTTTAAAGATAGGTACGATTATGGACTCCTTCCATGTTTGTTTGTGGTACAATTTCCTTTTTCCAAATAGCAAATATATACTTAAAAATTTCACTACATAATGCGTTTCCACCCTTCCATAGACCTATTAATTATGCTGAAATTAGATCATTACCTGGAGACTTGTACTTTTTCAGCTTTTCTATCGCAATTTCGACTTCAGAAAGTGTAGGTTCGATTATAAATAGCTCAGCAGTTTGTATTTGAATGTCGTCCCGATCATTTCT